>NW_027206471.1:0-381472 GCF_024711535.1 Dipodomys merriami | reverse complement strand
ACCCAACCCTAACCATAAACCTCCCCCTTCACCCAAACCCTCACCCGAACCCTCACTCTCACCCTACGGCTCACCCTCACCTTAACCCTAAACCTAACCCTCAACCTAACCCTAAACCTCACCCTCACCCTCAAACTCACGCTAACACTAAGCCTCACTGTTACCCTAAACCTCACCCTAACCCTTAACCTTACACTAACCCTAACCCACACACTAAACCTAAGCCTCACCCTCACCCTTACCGTAACCTTACCCTCACCCTAACCCTCAATCTAAACGTAACGCTAACCCTCACCCTACCCCTACCCCTAACCCTAACCCTCACCCTAACCCTAACCCTCACCCTCACCCTCAAACTCACACTAACCCTAACCCTCACACTAAACCTAACCCTCACCCTCACCCTAACCTTAACCCTACCCCTCACCCTACCCCTTACCCTCAACCTAGCCCTCACCCCTACCCTAATCCTAACCCTGATCCTAACACTCACCCTAAAGCTAACACTAAACCTAAACCTCACCCTCACCCTAACCCCCACCATCACCCTAACCCTCACCCATACATGAACCCTCATCTCAACCTAACCCTCACTCTCACCCTAACCGTAACCCTAACCCTAATCCTCTCCCTAACTCTCAACCTGACCCTCACCTTAAGCCTAACCCTAACCCTAATCCTAAAACTAACCCTCACCCTCACCCTAACCCTAACCCTAACCCTAACACTCAACCTAATCCTAAACCTAACCCTAATGGAAACCCTAACCCTCACCCTCACCCTAATTCTGACCCTAACACTTACCCTTACCTTCACTCTCACTCTCAACCTAACCCTAACCCTTACCCTCACGATAAACCTATCCCTCACCTTCAACCTAACCCTCACCCTAAACCTTATGCTCACCCTTACCCTCACCCAACCCTAAACCGAACCCTAACCCGAACCCTAACCCCCATCCTAACCTTCACCCTAACCCTAACGCTAACCCTAACCCTCAGTATCAACCTAAACGTAACCCTAACACTTACGTAAGAGAGACCCTCACCCTCACCCTCACCCTCAACCTCACAATCAACCTAACCCTTACCATAACTCTATCCCTGACCCTAATCCTAAACCTCACACTAACCCTAGCCTAACCATATCCCTAACCATAAATCTCACCCTCATCCTAACCCTCACACTAACCCTTACCCTCACCCTAATACTAACCCTGACCCAAATCTTAACCCTAAATCTCACACTAACCCTAACCCTCACCCTAACACTAACCCTCATCCTAAACTAATCCTAACCCTATCCCTCACCCTCACCCTAACCCTAACATTAAGCCTAACTCTCACACTAACCCTAACCCTCACCCTCACCCTCACACTCACCCTCAGCCTAAACCTAACCCTAACCCTAATCCTAAACCTAAACCTCACCCACACACTCACCCTAACTCTATCCCGAACACTAACCATAAACCTCCCCCTCCCCTTCCCCCTCACCAGAACTCTCACTCTCACCCTAATGCTGACCCTCACCCTAACCCTAACCCTATCCCTAACCCTCATCCTAACCTTAAACCTCACACTCACCATCAACCTCACACTCACCCTAACCCTCACCATCACCCTAACCCTAACCCTAACCATAAACCTCACGCTAACCCTAAACCTAACCCCTCCCCTAACCTGAAACTTCACCCTCACCCTCACCCTAACAATAACCATCACCTTAATCCTAACCCTAACACTCACCCTAACCCTAACCCTCACCTCAGCCCTCAACCTCATCCTAATCCTCACCCTAAACTTACCCTAACCCTTACCTAAGGTAAACCCTCACCCTCACCCTAACCCAACCCTAAAACTAACCTCATACTAACCCTAACCCTAATCCTCAGCCTAACGTTCCTCCTAAACCTTACCCTAACCCTAACCCTCACCCTAACCCTAACCAAAATCCTAACCCTCACCCTATCCCTAACCCTCACCCTCACCTTGACCCTAACCCTAATCCTAAACTTAACCCTCACCCTCACCCTAAAATTAATCCTAACCATAACCCTCACACTCACCCTTATCCTAACCCTCATCCTAAACTTAAGCCTCACCCTAACCCTAAACGTAGCGCTAACCATCACCTTCATCCTCATCCTCACCCTTAACCTAACCCTAACCCTCACCCTAACCCTAACCGTGACCCTCACACTAAACCTACCTTCACTCTCACTCTCAACCTAACCCTAACCCTCACCCTCACCGTAACCCTAACCCTACCCCTCACCCTAACCCTCATGCTCACCCTAACTCTAACCCTAAACCTAACCCTAACCCTCACACTAACCCTAAACCTAACCCTCCCCCTCACCCGAACCTTCACCCTTACCCTCACCCTAAACATCACCCTAACATTAACCCTCACCCTAATCGTAACCCTACGTCTCACCCTAACCCTAACCCTCAACTTAACCCTCAATCTCACCCTAATCCTCACCCTAACCTAACCTTAACTCTTACCTAAACTAAAACCTCAACCTAACCCTCACCCTCACCCTAGCCCACACTCTAACCTTAACGTTAAATGTAACCCTCACACTAACTCTAAACCTAACCGTCAGCCGAAACCTTATCCTAAACCTAAAACTAACCTTTACCCTAACCAAATCCTAACCCTAACATTAACCTTAACCCTAACCCTCACACAAAACCTAAACCGAACCCTCAGCCTATTGCTCATCCTAACCCTAACCCTAACCCTAACCCTCACCCTAAACCTCACCCTAACCTTTACTCTCACCATAACCTTAATCCTAACCCACACCCTAACCCTCACCTGAACCCTCACCCTCACCCTCACCCTAAACGTAACCCTAACCCTCACCCCAACCCTAACCCTCACCCTAACCCGAACTCTAACCCTCACCCTCAACTGAACCCTAACCCGAACCTCACCCTAAAACTAACTCTAAATGTAACCCTAACACTTAATCTCATCCTAATCCTCACCCTAAGCCTTTTCCTCACACTAACCCTGAACCTAACCCTCACCATCACCCTAACCCTCACCCTCACCCTAACCCTCACCTACACCCTAACCCTCACCTTCAACCTCACCCTCACCCTAAACATCACCCTAATCATCACCCAAACCCTAACGCTCAGCCTAACGTTAACCCTAACCCCCACCTTAACCCTAAACCTCACCTTCAACCTCACCCTCAGCCTAATCCTCTCCCTAAACCTAACCCTAACCCTTCCTAACAGAAAACCGCACCCTCGCCCTCACCCTAGCCCTCACCCTAACCCTAAGCCTAAGCCAAACCCTAACCCTCACCTTCAACCTTATCCTCAACCGCAGCCTCACCCTAACACTAAACCTAATCCTAACCCTAACCCTCACCCTCACCCTCACACTAATCCTAACCCTAAACCTAATGCTAACCCTAAAACTCACCCTCAGCTTAACACTAATCCTAACCCACACCCGAACCCTAATCCTAACCCTAATGCTATACCTAAACCTAACCCTCACTCTAAGACTAATGCTGACCTTAATACTCAACCAAAACCTAAATCTCACCCTAACACTTACCCTCACCCTAACCCTCACCCTAACCCTAAACATAAACCTAACGCTCACCCAAACACTCACCCTAACCCTTACACTAACCCTATTCCTCACCCTCACCCTAACCCTCACCATATCCCTTTTCCTCACACTAACCCTAACCCTTACCCTACACCTCATCCTAATTCTTACCCTATACTCAACCCTAACCCTAACCCTCACCCTAACCCTAAACCTAACCCTCATCCAAACGCTCACCCTAACCCCAACACTAACCGTATCCCTCACCCTCACCCTAACCCTCACCCTTTACCCTCACCCTAAGCCTAACACTACCCCTAAAACTAATCCTAACCCTAACACTCACCCTCACCCTAACTCGAACCCTAACTGTAAACCTAACCCTCAACCTAACCATAAACCTATCCCTAACCCACACCCTAACCCTAAACATCACCCTAAACCTATCCCTAACGCTCACCCTCACCCTAACCCTAACCCTCACCCTCAACCTAACACTCAACGTCACCTTAACCCTCACCCTAAACCTAACCGTGACCCACACCCTAACACTCACACTCACCCGAACCCTCACCCTCAGCCTCACCCTAACCCTAAGCCTAACCCTCACCCCGACCCTAACCCTCACCCTAACCCTAACTTTAACCCTCACACTCACCCTAACCCTAAGCCTAACCCTTACCCTAACCCTCACCCTAACCCTTAATCTAACCTTAACCCTCACTCTCACCCTAATCCTCAACCTAACCCTTATCCTTACACTAACCCTAACCCTAACCCTCACACTAAACCAAATCCTCACCTTAACCATAACCATAACCCTCACCCTTACCCTAACCCTAACCCTAACCCTAACCCTAATCCTATCCCTAAACCTAACCCTCACCCTCACCCTAACCCTCACCTTCAAACTAACTCTCACCCTAAACCTAATCCTCACCAGCACCCTAACTCTAACCCTCACCCTAACCTTCACTCTCACCCTGACCCTCACCAACAACCTAAGCCACACACTCAACCGAATGCTCACTCTCACCCTCACCCTAAACATCACCCTAACCCAAACCCTCAACTTAACCCTAACCCTAACCCGCACCCTAAACCTAATCTTCAACTTAAACCTCACCCACACCCTAAACCTAATCCTAAACTATTCCTAACCGAAAACCTCACCTTCACCCTAACCCTCACCCTATCCCTCACCCTCACCCTAGCCCTCACCCTAAACCTAACGCTAAACTTAACCCTCACCCTCATGCTCACCCTCACCCTCACCCTCACTCTCAGTCTCACCCTAACCCTAAACCTAATCCTATGCCTAACCCTGACCCTCACCCTCACTCTAAACCTAACCCTAACCTGCATCCTAAGCCTAACCCTAACCCTAATGCTTACCTTAACCCTCAACCTCACCCTAACCCTAACCATAACACTCAACCTAAACCTAATCCTAACTCTAATGCTAACCCTAACCCTCACCCTCACCATAACCCTAACCATAACCCTTACCCTAACCCTCACCCTCACTCTATCCCTAACCCTAACACTCACACTAATTCTCACCCTCTCACTAACATTAATGCTAACTCTAACCATCAAACTCACCCTAACCCTCACTCTAACCCTTACCCTCACCATAACCCTATCCCTCAACCTCAACCTAACCCTCACCGTAAACCTTACACTCACTCTAACCCTCATCCAACCCTAACCCTAACCCTAACCTTCACCCTAACCCCCACCCTAACCATCACCATAACCCTAAGGCTAACCCTAACCCTCAGTCTCACCCTAACCATCACCCTAACCCTTATGCTCACACTAACCCTAACCGTAACCATAAACTTCACAATAGGCATAACCCTTATACTAACCCTAAGCTTACCACTCACCCTAACACTCAACCTAACCCTAACTTTTACCCTAACCCGAACCCTAACATAAACCCTAACCCTCACCCTAACCCTCACCCTGACCCTAAACCTAACCCTCACCCTAACTGTCATACTCAGCCTAAACCTAACCCTAACCCTCACCCTCACACCAACTGTCATCCTAACCCTTACTCTCACCCTAACCCTAACCCAAACCCTAACCCTCACTCTAACCCTAACCTTCACCCGAACCCTCACTCTCACCTGCACCCTCAACCTAAACATCACCCTAACCCTAACCCTCACCCTAAACCTAACCCTAACCCTCACCCTAAAACTTTCCCTCACCTCAAACCTCATGCTCACCCTAATCCTCACCCTAAACCTAACCCTAACCAAAAATATCACCCTCACCCTAGCCTTCACCCTAAACCTAACCCTAACCTTAACCCTCACACTCACCCTCACACTCAGCCTCACCCTCAGCCTCACAATAACACTAAACCTAATCCTAACCCTAACCTTGACCCTCACCCTCACCCTAAACCTCACCCTAACACTTACTCTCACAATAAACCTAACCGTGACACTATACCTAAGCGTCACCCTAAACCTAACCATAATCCTCACCTTAACCCTCATCCTAAGCCTAACCCTAACCCTCAACCTAACCCTAACCATAAACATTACATTAACACTAACACTAAACCTCACCTTCACCCTCAGCCTAACAATAACCCTAACCCTAATCCTAACCCTAACACTCACCCTCACACTCACCCTAACTCGAACCCTAATCGTAAACCTAACCCACACCCTAACCATAAAACTAACCCTAACCCACACCCTAACCCTAAACATCACCGTAACCCTAAACCTAACCCTCACCCTCACCCTAACCATAACCCTCACCCTAACTCTTACCTTAACCCTAACGATAACCCTAACCCTCACCCTCACGCTAAAACTCACCCTAACCCATACTGTCACCATAACCCTAAGGGTAACCCTAAACCTAATATTCACACTCACCCTAACCCTAAGCATCAACCTATCGCTCACCTTAACCCTAACCCTCACCCTCACCCTAACCCTCACCGTCACCCTAACCCTCACCCTAACCCTAACCTTCACCCACACCCTAACACTCACACTCACCCGAAACCTCACCCTCACCCTCACCATAACCCTAACCCTATCACTCACCCCAACCCTAACCCTCACACTAACCCTACCTTTAAGCCTCACACTCACCCTAACCCTAACCCTATCCTTAACCCTTACCCTAACCCTAACCCTTAATCTAACCCTAAGCCTCACTCTCACCCTAATCCTCAACCTATCACTTATCCTTACACTAAGCCTAACTGTAAACCTCACACTAACCCTATCCCTCACCCTAACCCTAACCATAACACTCACGTTAAACCTCACACTAACCTGAAACCTCACCAACATCCTAACCCTCACTCTCACCCTCACCCTCACCCTAACCCTCACCAACAACCTAACCCACACCCTCACCCGAACCCTCACTCTCACCCTCACCCTCACCCTAAACATCAACCTCACCTAACCCTAACCCTCACCCTAACCCTAACTCTCACCTTAAACCTCACCCTCACCCCAATCTTCACCATAACCCTAACCCTAACCCTTTCCTAACCGAAAACCTCACCTTCACCCTAACTTTCATCCTAGCCCTCCCCCTAACCCTAGACCTCACCCTAAACCTAATGCTAAACTTAACCCTCACCTTCACGCTCACCCTCACCCTCAGCCTCACCATAAACCTAAACCTAAACCTAATCCTAACCCGGACCCTTACCCTCACTCTAACCCTAACCCTAACCTGCAACCTAACCCTAACCCTAACCCTAATGCTAAACCTTACCCTCAACCTTATCATAACCCTAACCCTAACACTCATCCTAAACCTAACCCTAACCCTAATGCTAACCATAACCCTCACCCTCACCCTAACCCTGACCCTAACAATAACCCTACCCCTCAGCCTACCCCTCAACTTCACCCTAACCTTCACCCTCACCCTAACACTAATGCTAACCCTAATCCTCAACCTCACCCTAACCGTTTCCCTAACCCTTACCCTCACCATAACCCTATCCCTCAACCTCAACCTAACCCTCACCCTAACCCTTTCGCTCACCCTAACCCTCACCCAACCGTAACCCTAACCCTAACCCTCACGCTAACCCCCACCCTAAACTTCACCCTAACCCTAAGGGTAACCCTAACCCTCAGTCTCAACCTAACCCTCACCCTAACCCTTATCCTCACACTAATCCTAACCCTAACCCGAAACCCTCACACTAAGCCTAACCCTCATACTAACCCTAACCCTACCTCTCACCCTAACACTCACCCTAACCCTAACCCTAACCCCAACCCAAGCCCTAACCCTAACCCTAATCCTCACCTGAACCCTAACACTCACGGTCACCCTAAGCCTCACCCTTACCCTAACCCTCACCTACACCCTAACAATTCCTCTACCCTGAACCCTAACTCTCACCCTAAACCTCACCCTCACTCTAAACATCACCCTAACCCTTACCCTCACCCTAACCCTCACCCTCACCCACACCCAAACCCTCACCATCACCGGAAACCTCTCACTCTCTCTAAATTTTACCTTCACCTTAAACATCACCCTAACCCTCACTCTTACTCTAACCCTCACTCTAACACTTAACATCACCCTAACCCTAACCCTAACCCTAACTCTCACACAAAACCTAACCCTCACCCTAAATCTAACACTAAATCTACCCGTCCCCCATACCCTCACCCTAACCATAGCCATGAAAGCTAGGGTGAGTCTCAATCATATCCTCAACCTCACCCTCACCCTAACCATAACCCTCATCCTAGCGCTCAACCTAACCATAACTCTAACCTAACCCTAACTCTAAACCTCACCTTCACCCTCACCCTCACCCTCACCCTAAGCCTAATCCTAACCCTAACCCTAATACTAACCCTAAACCTAACACTAAATCTACATCTACCCCTACCCCTAACCCTAACCCTCACCCTCACCCTCACCCTTACCTCACCCTCACCCTAAACCTCACATTAACTCCAATCCTCACCCTCACCCTAAACCAAACACTCACCCTAAACCAAACACTCACCCTCATCCTACACCTAAACCTAACCCACAACCTCAACATCACCCTCACCCTCGCACTCACCCTAACCCTAACCCTAACCCTAACACTCACCATAACCCTAACCATAACCCTCACCCTCACCCTCACCGTCACCCTAAACCTAAACCTCACCCTAACCCTCAACCGAACCCTAATGCAAACCCTAAACCTCACCCTCACCTTAACCCGAAAGCTAACCCTAACCCTCAGCCTCACCCTAACCCTCACAATAACCCTTACCCTCACCCTAACCCTAACCCTCACCCTCATTCTAACCCTCAAGCTAACACTTACCCACAACCCAACCCTCATTGTAACCCTCACCCTATCCCTAACCCTAACCCTAAACTTCACCTTAAACCTCACCCTCACCCTAATCCTCACCCTAAACCTAACCCTAAACCTTTCCTAACCAAAAATATCACCCTCATCCTAGCCCTCACCCTAAACCTAACCCTAAACTTAATCCTCATTCTCACCCTCAACCTCAGCCTCAACCTAACCCTAAACCTAATCCTATCCCTAACTCTGAACCTCACTCTAAGCGTAACCCTAACCCTAACCTGCACCCTAACCTTAACCCTAACCCTAATCCTAACACTCAACCTTACCCAGCCCTAACTCTAATGCTAACCCTAACTCTCACCCTCACCCTAACCCTGACCCTAACCCTTACTCTTACCCTCACCCTCACTCTCACCATAACCCTAACACTTACCCTCACCAAAACCCTATTCCTCACCCTCAACATAATCCTCATCGTAACCCTAACCCTACCTCACACCCTAACCCTCACCCTAACCCTAACCCTAACCCTAACCCTAACCCTAACACTCAACCTAACCCTAACCCTAACGTCACCCTAATCCTCACCCTAAACCTAATCCTAACACTTACCTATCCAAAAACCTCACCCTCAACCGCACCCTCTCCCTCACCCTCAGCCTAACCCTTACCCTAACCCTAATCCTAACCCTAATGCTTACCCTTACCCTAAACCTAAACCTAACCCTAACCCTCACCGTCACCATCCCACTCACCCTCAACCTTACCCTAACCCTCACTCTCAAATTCACACTCACCCTAAACCTCACCGTCACCCTAAACATCACCCTAACCCTAAACCTCACACTAACCCTAACCCTTACCCTAACCCTAAAATTAACCCTAAACCTCAACCTAACTCTAACCCTAAGCCTAAACATCACCCTAACCCTAACACTAACCCTTACCCTAAGCCGAACCCTAATCCTTACCTTAACCCTAACCCTTACCCTAAACTTAACCCTAACCCTAACTTTCACACTAAACCTTATGCTAACCCTAACCCTCATCCTCACCCTAATCCTTACCCTAACCCTTATCCTCACACAAAACCTAACCATAACCCTCAGCATTAACTTCAACCTATTCCTAAACGTAAAACTATCGCTCACCCTAAACCTAACCCTTACCCTAACCCTAAACCTAAACCTCACACTAACCCTCACACTAACCCTCACCCTAAAATTATCCCTCACTCACCCTAACCCTAACCCTAACCATAACCCTTACCCTATCTCTAACCCTGCCCCTCAAACTAACCCTCATCCTCACCATAATCCTAACACTAACATTCACCTTAAACCTAACTCTAACCCTAACCCTCATCCTAACCCTAAACCTAAACCTCAACCTAACCCTAACCCTTACCCTAAACCTAACTCTAATCCTAAACCTAACCCTAAACCTAACCCTCACCCTCACCCTCACCCTCACCCTAACCCTAAACCTAACCCTAACCCTCACCCTAACCCTAACCCGTATGTTATCGCTAAACCTTACCGTCACCATCACCCTCACCCTAACTCTCAACCTCAAACTCACCTTCACCCTAACCCTCAAACTAAGCCAAACCCTCACCCTAACACTAACCTTCTTCCTAACCCTAACTCTACCCCTCACCCTCACCCTAAGCCTTACCCAGAACCTTACCCACACCCTAACCCTCACCCTATCCCTAATGCTAAATCTAACCTTAACCCTCACCCAACCCTTAACCTCACCTTAACCCTAACCCTAAGCCTAACCCGAATCCTCACATTAAACCTAACCCTAACACTACCGCTCAGCCTAACTCTCAACCAAATCATAACACTAATTCTCACCCTATCCCTAACCCTAACCCTAACACTCACCCTCACCCTAGACCTCACCCTAATACTAACCCTAACCCTAACCATCACCCTCACACTAACACTCACACTAACCCCAAACCTAACACTAACCTAAACTCTCACCCTAACCCTCACCCTCACCCTAACCCTAACCGTTACCCTTTCCCTCACCCAAACCCTAATCCTAACACTCACCCTCACTCTAACCCTCACTCTAAACCTTACCCTCACCCTAACCCTAACCCTAACCCTCACCATAACCCTCACCCTAAACTTAACCCTAACCCTAACCCTAACCCTCCCCATAACTCTCACCTAAAACTAACCCTAAACCTAAACCTCAACCTAACCCTACCCCTCACCCTCAACCTAACCTTCAACCTCACCCTAACCAGCACCCTAACCCTAACCGTCACACAATCGTTAACTCTCATGAGAAACCGAACCCTTACCCTTTGCCTCACCCTCACCCTAAACATCACACTAACCCTAACCCTAAACCTAACACTCAGCCTATACCTAACGGTCACCCTAACCCAAAACTTCACCCTAATACTCAAACTAACCCTAACCCTAACCCTAACCCTAACCCTAACCTTCACCCTCACCCTAACCCTAAACTTCAACCTCACCCTCACCCTAACCCTAACCCTGACCCTGACCCTCACCCTCACCCTCAACCTAAACCTACCCCTAAACCTAAACCTCAACCTAAACCTAACACTCACCATAACCCTAAACCTAACCCTCACCCTCACCCTCACCCTAACCCTAACTCTAAACCTCACCTTCACCCTCACCCTCACCCTCACCCTCAGCCTAAACCTAACCCTAAACCTAACCCTAACCCTACCTCTATCCCTCACCCTAAACCTAACTCTCAACCTAACCCTCAAACTAACCCTTACCCTCACACTCACCCTAAACATCACATTAATCCTAACACAAAAACTAGCCCTAACCCTCACCCTAACCCTCACCCTCACCCTCACCCTAACCCTAACCATCACCCACACCCTCACCCTAACCCTAAACCTAACCCTTACCCTAACCCTAACCCTAAACCTAAACATAAACCTAAACCTCACTCTCACCCTCACCCTAAACCTAACCCTAACCCTCACCCTCACCCTCACCCTCACCCTAAACCTCACCCTCACCCTCACCCTCACCCTCACCCTAATCCTAACCCTAACCCTCACCCTAAACCTAACACTCAACATAACCCTAAACCTAAACTTCAACCTCACCCTCACCCTAACCCTAACCATAACCCTCACCATAACCCTCACCCTAACCCTAATGCAAACTCGAAACCTCACCCCACCCTAAAACAAAAGCTAACCCAAACTGTCATCCTCACCCTAAACCTCACAGTAACCCTTACCCTCACCCTAACTCTAACCCTAACCCTCACACTAACCCTAACGTTCAACCTAACCCTAAACCTACCTGTGACCCTAACCCTCACCCTATCCCTCACCCTAACCCTATCCCTCTCCCTAAACCTAACCCTAACCCTCATCCTAAACCTAACCCTAAACCTCACCCTAAGCCTAACCCTCACACTCACCATCTGCCTACCACTAACCATAACCCTAATCCTAACCCTAAAGCTCACCCTAATACTCACCCTAACTCAAACCGTAACCCTAACCCTAAACCTCACAATAACCCTAACCCTATCCCTAAACCTCATCCTAACCCTAAACCTCATCCTAACCCTAATCCTAACCCTCATCCTAACCCTAACCCTAATCCTAATTCTAACACTAAACCTCACCCTAACCCTCACCCTAACTCTAAACCTAAACCTAAACCTAACACTCACCCTCACCCTCACCCTAACCTAAAAATATCCCTAACCCATACCCTAACCTTAAAACTCACCCTATACCTCACACTCACCCTAAAGCTAACCCTAACTCTAACCCTCAACCTAACCCTCACCCTAACCCTGACAATAACCCTAACACTCATCCACACACTAAACCTCACCCTAACACTTACCCTCAACATAACCTTAACCCTAAGCCTAAACCTAAACCTAACCCTCACCCTCAAACTCAACCCACCCCTAACTCTAACCCTAACCCTCACCCTAACCCTAACCCTCAACCTAACCCTAACCCTCACACTCACCCTAAACCTCACCCGTACCCTAACATTACCCCTCTCCCTAACCCTCACCCTCACCCTCACCCTAACCCTAATCTTTACCCTAACCCTCACCCTAACACTAACCCTTACCCTATCCCTAACCCTGCCCCTCAACCTAACCCTCATCCTCACCCTTATCCTAACACTAACCCTCACCTAAACCTAAAACTAACCCTAACACTCACCGTAACCCTAAACCTAACCCTCACCCTAACGCTATCCCTTACCCTAAACCTCACCTTAATCCTAAACCTAACCCTAACCCTAACCCTCACCCTCACCCTCAACCTCACCCTAACATTAAACCAAACCCTAACCCTAACCCGTATGCTATCCCTAAACCTTATCGTCACCCTCACCCTAACCCTAACTCTCAACCTCATACTCACCTTCACCCTAACCCTCAAACTAACCCAAACCCTCACCCTAACACTATACTTCTATCTAACCCTAACCCTACACCTCACCCTCACCCTAACCCTTACCCAAACCCTTACCCACAACCTAACCCTCACCCTATCCCTAATGCTAACCCTAAACTTCACCCGCACCCTAACCCTCAACCTAACCCTAACCCTCACCTTAACCCTAATCCTAACCCTAATCCGAATCCTCACACTAAACCTAACCCTAACCCTACCGCTCAGCCTAACCATCACACAAAGCATAATTTAATACTCACCCTATACCTAACCCTAACACTAACACTAAACCTCACCTTCACCCTAGACCTCACCCTAATACTAACCCTAACCATAACCATCACCCTCACACTAACACTAACCCTAAACCCTAACACTAACCAAAATTCTCACCCTAACCTCACCATCAACCTAACCCTAACCCTCACCCTTTCCCTCACCCAAACCCTAACCTAACCCTCACCCTCAATCTAACCCTCATTCTAAACCTTACCTTCACCATAACCCTAACCCTAAACCTCACCGTAACCCTCACCCTAAACTTAACCCTAAACCTAACCCTAACCCTCACCCTAACCCTCCCCATAACCCTCACCTAACACTAACCCTAAACCTAAAAATCACCCTAACCCTAACCCTACCCCTCACCCTCACCCTAAATTTCAACCTCACCCTAACCCTAACCCTAACCCTAACCGTCACACAAAAGCTAACCCTCATGAGAACCCGAACTCTCACCCTCAGCCTAAATATCACACTAACCCTAACCCTCACCCTAACCCTAAACCTAACACTCAGCCTATACCTAACGGCCACCCTAACCCAAAACCTCACCCTAATCCTCAAACTAATCTTAACGCTAACCATGACCCTAACCCTAACCCTCACCCTCACCCTAACCCTCACACTAACCCTTACCCACAACCTCACCCTAAACTCACATTAACCCTAACCCTCAAACTAACACTAACCCTAAACCTAACCCTCACCCTCATCCTAACCCTTACTTTCACCCTCACCCTCACCCTAAACCTAGCCCTAACCCTCACCCTCACCCTCAAACTTAACCTCACCCTAACCCTCACTCTCACCTTCAGCCTAATCCTAAAGCTAAACCTAAACCTAACCCTACCTCTACCCCTCACCATAAACTTAACCCTCACCCTAACCCTCACACTACCCCTTACCCTCACCCTCACCCTAAACCTCACATTAACCTTAACCCTCAAACTGATACTAACCCTAACACTAAACCTCACTCTCACCCTCACCCTAATCCTAACTCTCACCCTCACCCTCACCCTAAATCTAACCCTAACCCTATACCTAAACCTAAACATAAACCTCACACTCACCCTCACGCTAAACCACACCCTCACCCTCACCCTCACCTAATCCTAACCCTCACCCTCACCCTGACCCTAACCCTAACCCTAACCCTCACCATAACCCTCACCCTAACCCTAATGCAAACCCGAAACCTCAACTCACCCTCAACCTAAAGCTAACCCTAACTGTCAACCTCACCCTAAACCTCACAGTAACCCTTACCCTCACCCTAACACTAACCCTAACCCTCACACTAACCCTAATCCTCAACCTAATCCTAAACCTACCCGTGACCCTAACCCTCACCCTATCCCTCACCCTAAACCTATTCCTCTCCCTAACCCTGACCCTACCCCTCACCCTCACCCTAACCCTAAACCTGACCCTAACCCTAAACCTCACCCTCACCCTCACCCTCACCCTCTGCCTAACACTAACACTAACCCTAATCCTAACCCTAAAGCTCACCCTCATACTCACCCAACTCAAAACGTAACCCTAACCCTAACCCTCACCATAACCCTAACCCTATCCCTAACCCTCACCCTAACCCTAAACCTCATCCTAACCCTAATCCTAAACCTCAACTTCACCCTAACCCTAACCCTAACCCTACCCCTCACCATAACCCTAACACTAACTCTAACTCTCACCCTCACCCTAAACCTCACCCTGATCCTTACCCTCTCCATAACCTTAACCCTAACCCTAAAGCTAATACTCACACTAACTCTAACCATCACCCTCATCCTAACATTCACTGTCACCTTGAACCTCACCCTAACACTAACCGTCACCCACACCCTAACCCTCACCCGAAACCCAACCCTCACCATCACCCTCACCCTAACCGTAGCACTAACACTCACCCCAACCTAACCCTCATCCGAACCCTAACTCTAACCCTCACCCTCAACTTAACCCTAACCTGAACCCTAACCCTAAACCTCACCCTAACCGTAAAGCTAAACCTAACCGTAAATCTTACTCTCATCCTAATCCTCACCCTAACCCTTTTCCTCACACTAACCCTAAACCTAACCCGTACACTAACTCAAAACCTCACCCTAAACCTAACCCTAACCCTCACCCTGAACCGAACATAACCTTTTTCCACACCCTCACCCTAACCCTTACCGTCACGTTAACCCTCACCCGAAACCTAAACCTCACCTATACCCTAACCCTCACCCTCACCCTCACACTTACCCTCACCCTAATCATCAACCTAAACCTAACCCTCAGCCTAACCCTAACCCTAACCCTCACCTTAACACTAACGCTAATCCTAACCCTCACCCTCACCCTAAACCTCAAACTAACCTATACCCTCACCATAAACCTAAGGGTAACACTAACCCTAAACCTCACCCTCACCCTAAACCTCACCCTAACCCATAACCTCACCATAACCCTAAGGGTAACCCTAACCCTAATCCTCACACTCACCCTAACCCTAACCCTCACCCTCAACCTAACACTCAACGTCACCTTAACCCTCACCCTAACCCTAACCGTCACCCACAACCTAACACTCACACTCACCGGAAACCTCACCCTAAGCCTCACCCTAAACCTAACCATAACCCTCATCCCAACCATAACCCTCACCTTAACCCTAACTTTAACCCTCATACTCACCCTTACCCAAACCCTAACCCTTACCCTAACCCTCACCCTAAACCTTAATCTAACCCTAACCCTAACCCTAATACTCACTCTAACCCTAACCTTCATCCTAACCCTCACCCTCACCCTAACCCTAACTTTAACCCTAAACCTCACCTTAAACATAACATTAACCCTGACTCTCACCACAAGCCTCACCCTAGCCCTAACCAGAACGTTAAAACTCACCCTAACCCTCACCCAAACCCTTACTCTCACCCTCACCCTCACCCTAACCCTCACAACTAATATTAAACCTCACCCTAACCCTAACACTAACACTAAACAAAACCCTCATCCTATCCCTCAAACTAAGCCTAAACCTAACCCTAACCCTCACGCTCACCATCACCCTAAACCTAACACTAAACCTCACCCTCACCCTAATCCTTAACCTCACCCTAAACCTAACCCTTAACCTTTCCCTAACCCTCTCCCTAATCCTAACTTTCTCCCTACCCCTAAACCTACCCCTTACCCTAACCCTCATCCTAAACCTAATCCTAACCCTAACCCTCACCCTAACACTAACCCTAACCCTATCCCTAACCCTCAAAAACAACCTAACCCTCACCCTAACCCTAATGCAAACCCGAACCCTAAAACTCACTCTAACCCTAACCCTAAACCTAAACCTCACACTAACCCTAACCATCAGCCTAACCCTAAATTTCATCCTATCCCTAACTCTCACCCTAATCCTCACCCTGACCCGAATCCTAACACTTACCTAACTGACACGCTCTCCCTCACCCTCTTGCTCTCCCTAACCCGCAACCTCATATTAGACCTCACCATAAACCTTACACTAAACCTAACAAAAACCTTCACACTAACCCTCACCCTCACACTAAACCTCACCCTAATCCATACCCTCACCCTAACCCTAACCCTAACTCTAACCATCACACTAACCCTAACCCTCTTCCTAACACTACCCCTCACCCTAAGCCTCACCCTATAACTAACCCTAACCCTAAAACCAAACCTTAACTCTGACCATCACCCTAACCCTCACCCTCAACCTAACCCGAACATTAACCCTAACCCTCACCCTAACCCTCACCTAAACCTAACCCTAACCCTAAACCTCACACTAACAAGCACCCTAACCGTAAACCTAACCCTCACCCTAATCCTAACACTCACACTAACCCTAACCCTCACCCTAAATCTAAACCTAACCCTATCCCTCACCCTCAAGCTCACCATCAGGGAACCCTAACCCTAACACTAATCCTAACCCTAACCCTCACCCACACCCTCACCCTCACCCTAACCCTATCCCTAAACCTCAACCTCACCCTCAGCCTCAACATAACACTCACCCTCACCCTAACCCTAACCCTAACCCTATCCCGATCGCTCACCCTAACCCTAACCCTAACCCTAATGCTAACCCTAACCCTAACCCTAACCCTAACTCTAACCTTAACACTAACACTAACACAACCCTAACCCTCACCCTCACCCTGACCCTCATCCTAACCTAACCCTAACCCTCACCCTCACCCTAACGTTGACGCTAACCCTAACCTGTACCCTCACCCTAACCCTCTCACCAACCCTAACCCTCAACCTAAACCTAACCCTCACATGAAAGGTAACCCTCACCGTAACCCAAACCCTCACCCTAACCCTAAACCTAATGCTCACCCTAAACCTAACCCTCACCTTAGCCCTAATCCTAACCCTCACCCTAACCCTAATGCTATACCTAAACCTAAACCTCACCCTAAGAATGATGCTAAGCCTAATACTCAACCTCACCCTAAACCTCACCCAAACACTTACCGTCAGCCTAACCCTCACCCTAACCCTATCCCTAAGCCTAAACCTAACCCTCAGCCTTAACATTATGCTAACACTAACCCTAACCCTAACCCTCATCCTAACCCTAACCCTAACACTAATCCTAACCCTCACCCTCACCGTCACCCTAACTCTAAACCTAAACCTAAACCTAACACTCACCCTCACTCTCACCCTAACCTAACACTATCCCTAACCCTCACCCTAACCCTAAACCTCACCCTATACCTCACCCTCACCCTAATGCTAACCCTCACCCTAACCCTCACCCTAGCCCTAATAATAACCCTAACCCTCATCCACACACTAAACCTCACCCTAACACTTACCCTCACCATAACCTTAACCTTAAGCCTAAACCTAAACCTAACCCTCACCCTCAAACTCACCTTACCCCTAACTCTAACCCTAAACCTCACCCTAACCCTAACCCTAAACCTAACCCTCAACCTAACCCTAACCCTCACACTCATCCTAAACCTCACCCTAACCCTAACATTACCCCTCTCCCTAACCATCACCCTAAACCTAACCCTAACACTCAACCTAACCCTACCCCTACCCCTCACCCTCACTGTCACAATAACCCTAAACCTAATGCTAACCCTCACCATAACCTAATCCCACCCACACCCTAACCCGATCCCTCACCCTCACCCAAATCCTCATCCTCAACCTAACCCTCATCCTCACCCTAAACATCACCCAAACCCTAACCCTCACCCTAACCCTGACCCTCACTCTCAGCCTAACCCTAACCCTAAACCTATTCCTAATCCTAACTCTCACCCTCACACTCACCCTAAACCTAACCCTAACACTCACCCTCATCCTCACCCAAACTCTAACCCTATCCCTAACCCTCACCCTAACACTAACCCTCACCCTATACCTCACCCTCATCCTAACCCAAACCCTAACCCTAACCCTCACCCTAACACTCACCCTAACCCTCACACTAACCCTAATCCTCATCCTCAAACTAAACCTCACCTTAACCCTCACCCTCACCCTAACTCTAATGCTAACCCTACCCTCACCTTCACACTCACTCTCAACCTAACCCTTACCCTTACCTAACCCTAACCCTCATCCTCAACCTAAACCTCACCCTAGCCTTTACCCTCACCATAACCCGCAAACTAACCCTAACCCTAAACCTACCGCTCACCCTAAACATAACCCTAACCATAACCGTAACGCTCACCCTAACCCTAAATTTGACCCTCACCCTAACACTCACCCTAACCCTTACCCTCACACTAAACTTATCCCTGACCCTAACCCTAATCCTAACTCTCAGCAGAACACTCACCCTCATCCTAACCCTCACACGGACCCTAAACATCACCCTAAAGTTAACCCTCAACCTAATGCTAAACCTAACCCTCACCCTCACCCTAAACCTCACCATAATCCTAACCCTCACAGTAACCCTAAACCTAACGCTCACCCTACCCCTCACCCCTACCCTCATACTAACTCTAACCTTCACCCTCACCCTCACCCTAACCCTAAACCTAACCCTAACACTCATCCTAAACCTAACGCTAAAACTAATGCTAACCCTAAAACTCACACTCACCCTAAACCTCACACTAACCCTTACCATCACCCTAACCCTAACCCTAACTCTCACACTAATCCTAACCTTCACCCTAACCCTAAACCTAATGCTAACCCTAAACCTCACACTCACCTTAGACCTAATCCTTACCTCACCCTAATCCTAACCCTAATCCTAATGCTATACCTAAACCTAAACCTCACCCTAAGAATGATGCTAAGCCTAATACTCAACCTCACCCTAACACTTACTGTCAGCCTAACCCTCATCCTAAACCTATACCTAAGCCTAACCCTAAACCTCAGCCTAAATATTATGCTAACCCTAACCCTAACCCTAACCCTCAGCCTAACCCTCATCCTAACCCTAACCCTAACACTAATCCTAACCCTCACCCTCACCCTCACCCTAACTCTAAACCTAAACCTAAACCTAACACTCACCCTCACCTGACACTATCCCTAACCCTCACCCTAACCCTAAACCTCACCCTATACCTCACCCTCACCCTAACGCTAACCCTAACCCTAACCCTCACCCTAGCCCTAATAATAACCCTAACCCTCATCCACACACTAAACCTCACCCTAACACTTACCCTCACCATAACCTTAACCCTAAGCCTAAACCTAAACCTAACCCTCACCCTCAAACTCACCTTACCCCTAACTCTAACCCTAAACCTCACCATAACCCTAACCCTAAACCTAACACTCAACCTAACTCTAACCCTCACACTCATCCTAAACCTCACCCTAACCCTAACATTACCCCTCTCCCTAACCATCACCCTAAACCTAACCCTAACACTCAATCTAACCCTACCCCTACACCTCACCCTCACTGTCCCACTAACCCTAAACCTAATGCTAACCCTCACCATCACCCTAATCCCACCCACACCATAACCCGATCCCTCACCCTCACCCAAATCCTCATCCTCACCCTACCCCTCATCCTCACCCTAAACATCACCCAAACCCTAACCCTCACCCTAACCCTGACCCTCACTCTCAGCCTAACCCTAACCCTAAACCTATTCCTAATCCTCTCACCCTCACACTCACCCTAAACCAAACCCTAACACTCACCCTCAACCTCACCCTAACTCTAACCCTATCCCTAACCCTCACCCTAACACTAACCCTCACCCTATACCTCACCCTCACCCTAACCCAAACCCTAACCCTAACCCTCACCCTAACACTCACCCTAACCCTCATACTAACCCTAATCCTCATCCTCAAACTAAACCTCACCTTAACCCTCACCCTCACCCTAACTCCAATGCTAACCCTAACCCTCACCTTCACACTCACTCTCAACCTAACCCTTACCCTTACCCTAACCCTAACCTTCATCCTCAACCTAAACCTCCCCCTAACCCTTACCCTCACCATAACCCACAAAGTAAACCTAACCCTAAACCTACCGCTCACCCTAACCCTCACCCTAAACATAACCCTAACCCTAACCCTAACGATCACCCTAACCCTAAACTTGACCCTCACCCTAACACTCACCCTAACCCTTACCCTCACACTAAACTTATCCCTGACCCTAACCCTAATCCTAACTCTCAGCAGAACACTCACCCTCATCCTAACCCTCACCTGGACACTAGGTTTAGGGTGATGGTTAGGAAGAGGGGTAATGTTAGGGTTAGGGTGAGGTTTAGGATGAGTGTGAGGGTTAGAGTTAGGTTGAGTGTTAGCTTTAGGGTTAAAGCTAACCCTCACCCTAATGCTAAACCTAACCCTCACCCTCACCCTAAACCTCACCATAATCCTAACCCTCACAGTAACCCTACCCCTAACGCTCACCCTACCCCTAACCCCTACCCTCATCCTAACTCTAACCTTCACCCTCACCCTCACCCTAACCCTAAACCTAACCCTAACACTCATCCTAAACCTAACGCTAAAGCTAATGCTAACCCTAAACCTCACACTCAACCTAACCCTCATAATAAACCTTACCATCACCCTAACCCTAACCCTAACTCTCACACTAAACCTAACCTTCACCCTAACCCTAATCCTACCCCTCCTCCTAACCCTCAACTTAAAACTAACTCTAAAGCTAATCCTCACCCTACCTTTAAACTTAACCCAAACCCTCACCCTAACCCTAACCCTCACCCTAAACTTAATGCTAACCCTAATCCTAACCCTCACCCTAACCCTCACCCTTACACTAACCCACAATCTAACCTTCACCCTAACCCTAACCGTAAACCTAACCTTCACCCTAACCCTCACCCTAACCCTAACCCTCACACTCACCCTAACCCTCACCCTAAACATTAGACTTACCCTAACCCTACACCTAACCCTCAGACTAACCCTAACCTTAACCCTCAGCCTAACCCTTATGCTAACCCTAAATAAAATCCTAACCCTCACCCAAAACATAAACCTAACCCTAACCCACACGCTAAGCTTAACCCTCACTCTAACTATAACCCTAACTCGAACCTTCACCCTCACCCTGACCCTCACCTCAGCCTGATCCTAACACTAACCCTATTCCTAATCCTAACTCTCAGCCTCACCCTCACCCTAACCATCACCCTAACCCTAACCCTCACCCTCACCTTAACCCTAACCATCAGGCTAAACCTAACCTCAGGTTAACCCTCACCCTCACCCTAATCCTCACACTAACCCTAACACTTACATAACTGAAACGCTCACCCTCACCCTCACCCAAACCTCACACTCACCCTAGCCCTCACCCTAACTCTAACACTAATCCTAACACTAACCCTCAACCGACCCTCACCCTAACACTAAACCTAACCCTAATGCTGAACCTCACCCTGACCCTCACCCTAAACCTAACCATAACCCTCACCCTAAACCTAACCCTCACCCTTAAGCTCACCCTATCCCTAACACTAACCCAACACCACACCCTCACTCTAACCCCCACCCTAACCCTTATCCTCACAATAAACTTAATCCTAACCCTCACACTAACCCTAATCCTCACCCTATCCCTAACCCTGACCCGAAACGTCACCCTAACCCTCACCCTAACCCTTACCCTCACCCTAACCATAACCCTCACCCTAAACCTAAAATTCACCCTAATCCTTACCCTCGCCCTAACTCGCAAAATAAGCCTAACGGTAAACCTACAGCTCACCCTAACCCTCACCTTAAGCATAACCCTAACCCTAACCATCACCCTAAACTTAACCCTCACCCTCACCCTAACCCTCACCCTAACACTTATCCTCACACAGACACTAATCCTAACCCTCACCCTAACTCTCACACTAACACTAATCCTTACCCTATCACTAACCCTAACCCTAATCCTCACCCTAACCCTCACCCTAAAACTTAATCTCACCCTAACCCTAAAACTCACCTTCACCCTTAACCTCACCCTAACCCGCAAACTAACCCTAACCCTAAACCTACGGCTCACCCTAACCCTCACCCTCATCATAACCCTAAACCTAACACTCACCCTAACCCTAAACCTCACCCTCACCCTAACCCTCACCTTAACACTTACCCTCACACTAACCCAATCCCTAACCCTAACCCTAATTCTCAACAGAACACTCACCCTCACCCTAACCGTCACCCTCACACTAAACATCACTCAACCCTAACCCTCACCGTAACCATAACCCTACTCCTCACCGTAACCCTAAATCTCACACTAACCCTAACCCTAAACCTTACCCTCACCCTCACCCTAACCCTAACCCTAATCCTCATCCTAACACTAACCTTGACCCTCAGCCTCACCCTAACCCTAACCCTAACCCCAACCCACACCCTCACCCTACACCTCACCCTAACTCTAACCCTAACACTTACTTAAATGAAAACCTCACCCTAACCCTCACCCTCACCCTTAACCTCACCCTCACCCTTGCCCTCACCCTAAAACTAACCCTAACCCTAAACCTAACCCTAACCCTCACCCTCACCTTAAGCCTAACCCTAAACATAAACCTAACATTCAACCTAACCCTAACTCTAAACCTAATGCTAACCATAAACCACACAATCACCCTAACCTTCACCCTAACAATTACCGTCACCCTAAACCTAACACTAAATCTCACCCTGACCCTCACACTAAACCTAACCATAACCCTAACCCTCACCCTAACACTTACCCTGACCCTAACCATCACCCTAAACCTAACCCGAACCCTCACCTTAACCCTAACCCTCATCCTAAACATCAGCCTCACCCTCACCCTCACCCTAACCCTAACCCTAACCCTCATCCTAACCTTAAACCTAAACCTAACGCTAACCCTAAACCTCACCCTCACCCTAAAACTCACCCTAACCCTTACCCTCACCCTAACACTAACCCTCACACTAAACCTAAACCTCACCCT
The DNA here is from genome assembly GCF_024711535.1 of Dipodomys merriami. Taxonomy (NCBI): domain Eukaryota; kingdom Metazoa; phylum Chordata; class Mammalia; order Rodentia; family Heteromyidae; genus Dipodomys; species Dipodomys merriami. The sequence continues at coordinate 357,351 of NW_027206471.1, read as the reverse complement.
AAACCTAACCCTAATCCTCACACTAAACCTAACCCTCACCTTAAACCTAACACTACCCCTCAGCCTAACCCTCAACCTATTCCTAACTCTAACCCTAATCCTCACCTTATCCCTAACCTTAACCCTAACCCTCACCTTAACACTCACCCTAAACCTAACCCTCACCCTCACCCTAACCCTAATGCTAACACTAACCCTCACCCTCCTCCTAACCCTCACCCTCACCCTAACCCTCACTCTAACACTTACCCACACCCTAACCCACACCCGAAGCCTAACCCTAAACCTAACCTTCACCCAAACCCTCACGCTACCCCTAACCATAACCCTAACCCTAACCCTCACCCGAACCCTCACGGTAACCCTAACCCTCATCCTCTCCATAAACCTTACTCTAAACTTTACCCTCAACCTAACCCAAACCCTTTCCCTAAACCTAACACTCACAGTAACCCTAACCCTTACCCTCAGCCTAGACCTTATACTAACCCTAAACCTAACAGTAACCCTCACCCTAACCGTAATCCTAACCCAAAACCTCACACTCAACCTCCACTTCCCCCTCAGCCTTACCCTTTACATAATCCTAACCCTAACCCTGAACCCCACCCTCACCCTAACCCTAACCCTAACCCTAACCCTAACGCTAACCCTCACCCTCACCCTCACCTAACCCAAACCCTAAACCTAACAATAAACCTAACCCTAACCCTCACCCTAAAACTCACCTTAATCTAATCCTAACCCTAAACCTCACCCTCAACCTCAACCTCATTCTAACACTCACCCTCAGCCTGACCCTCACCATCACACTAACCCTCCCACTAACTCGAATCCTCTCCCTAACACTAACCCTAACCCTCACCCTCACTTTCATCCTCACCCTCAGCCTAACCTTAACACTAATCCTAACCCTAACCCTCACCCTCACCCTAAACCTAACACTAACCCTCACCCTCACCCGCACCCGCACCCTCACACTAACCCTTACCCTCACTCTCACCCTCAACCTCATCCTAAACATCACCCTAACACTAACCCTCACACTAACCCTAATCCTAACCCTCACCCTAACCCTAAACTTCACCATAATGCTCACCCTAACCCTAACGCTAACCCTAACCCTCACCCTCACACTAACCCACACCCTAACTCTTATCCTCACACAAACGCTAGACCTAACCCTAACTCTAACCTTCACACTAACCCTAACCCTCACTCTAACCCTATACCTACACTTCACCCTGACTCTCATACTAACCCTAACCCTCAGCCACACCCTAATCCTCACCCTCACCCGAACACTCACCCTCACCCGAACACTCACACTCGCCCTAACACTCACCTTCACAATAAACATCACCCTAACCCAAACCCTAAACCTCACCCTATATCTAATCCTCAACCTAAACCTATACCTCACCCTGACCCTCATCCTAATCCTAACCCTAACCCTAACCCTCACCCTTCCCCTAACCCTAATACTCACCCTAAACCTAACCCTCACCCTCACACTAAACCTAATCCTCACCCTCACACTAAACCTAACCCACATCCTAACCCTTATCCTCACCCTCACCCTCTCCCTCACCCTAACCCTCATCCTAACCCTAACCTTAAACCTAATGCTAACCCTAAACCTCACCCTCACCCTAACCCTTACCCTCAACCTAACCCTAACCCTAACCAACACACTAAACCTAACCCTCACTCTAACCCTAACCCTGAACGTCACACTAAACCTAACCCTCAACCTAACCCTAACCCTACCGCTGAACCTAACCCTCACCCTAAATCTAACCTTAACCCGAATCCTCACCCTATCAGTAACCTTAACCCTAACGCTCACCTTCAACCTCTCCTTCCCACTCAGCCTTACCCTAACCATAACCATAATCCTAACACTCAACCTAACCCTCACCATAAACCTATCCCTCAGCCTCACCCTAACCCTCACCCTAACCATTACCCTCAACCTAACCTAAACCTAACACTCATATTAACCGTAACCCTAACCCTCACCCTATCCCTTATACTAACCCAAAACCTAAATCCAACCCTCACCATAACCTGAACCCTCACACTAACCCTAAACCTAACCCTAACCCTCAGGCTAAACCTCATCTTAACCCTAAACCTAACCCTAAAACTCAAGCTAACCCTAATCATCACCCTCACCCTAAACTTTAGCTAAAACCTAACCCTATCCCTAACCCTAACCCTAACCCTAACTCTACCTGAACACTCACCCACACCCTAATCCTCACCCTCACACTAAACATCAACCTAACACTAATCCTCAACCTAACCCTAACCCTAACCCTCACCCTAACCATAACCCTCACCGTAAACCTAAACCTCACACTAACCCTAAGCCTAACCCTCACCCTCAACCGCAACCTCACCCTAACCCTATCCCTAACCCTCATCCTAACACTAACCCTGACCCTCACCCTCACCCTCACCCTAACCCTAACCCACAACCTCACCCTAATCCTCACCCTAACCCTAACCCTAAAACTTACCTAACTGAAAACCTCACACTCACTCTCACCCTCAACCTAACCCTCAACCTAGCCCTCCCCCTAAAACTAACCCTCACCCTAACCCTAACCCTCACACTCTGAATAACTCTCACCCTAAACCTAACCCTAACTCTCAGACTAACCCTCACCTTTACCCTAACTCTAACCCTCACCCTAACCCTAACCCTATCACTAACCCTCACACTAACCCTCACCATAACCCTAACACTCACCCTAATCCTAAACCTAACACTAGTCCTCATGCTAACACTTAGCCTCACCCTCACCCTAACCCTAACTCTCATCCTCACCCTAACCCTCACCCGAAGCCTTACCGTCACCCTAACTCTAATCCTAACCCTAACCCTAACCCTCACCCTAACCCTAAACCTATCCCTAAACCTCACCCTAACCCTAACCCTCATCCTACCTCACACTCAACCTAACCGTCACCCTAACCCTTACCGTCACCCTAAATCAACCCTAACCCTCAAAGCAAACCTAACCCTCACCCATACTCTAATGTTACCCCTAACCCTAACCCTCACCCTCAACCTAACCCTAACCCTAATCCTCACCGTGTCCTTAACCTTAACCCAAAGCTACACCCTAAGCCTCACCCTCACCCTAAGTCTAACCATAACCCTCAGCCTCACCGTAACTCTCTCCCTAACACTTTACCCTCACCCTAACCCTCACCCTCACCCTAAAACTCACCCTAACACTCACCCAAACCCTAACCCTCACCTTAACCTTAATCCTAATCTTAACCTTAACCCTCACCCTCACTCTAAACCTCACCCTAACACTTACCCACACCCTTACCCTCACTCTAACCCTAACCCTAAACCTAAAATTGACCCTAACCCTCACCCTAACCCTAAACCTAACCCTCACCCTAACCCTCACCCTAAACTTTACCCTCACCCTAACTCTTACCCTAACACTAAACCTAACCCTCACACTAACCCGAACCCTAATCCTCAGCCTAATCCTTATCCTAACCCTAAACCTCACCCTAACCCTAACCCTAACCCTTAGCCTAACCCTCATCCTAACCATAACCCTAATCCTAACCCTCACCCTAACCCTAACCGGAAACCTAAACCTCACCCTAACCCTAACCCTCACCCTCATCCTCTCGATCAACCTCAGCCTAACCCTAAATCTAACCTAATCCTAACCCTCACCCTCACCCTCACCCTAACTCTATCCCTAAATGTAAACCTAACACTCACCCTCAACCTTACCCTAACCCTAACACTATCTCTAACCCTCAACCTAACCCTAACACTCACCCTAATCCTAAACCTAACCCTCACCCTCAAACTCACCCTAAGTCTAACGCAAACCCTAACCCTAACCCTCACCCTCACCCTCAACCTAACCCTCACACTCACCCTAAACCTCACCCTAAACCTGACCCTACCCCTGTCCGTACCCCTCACCCTAACCCTAACCCTAACCCTCAACCTAACCCTAAATCTACCCCTAATGCTAACCCTCACCCTAAACCTAATCCTCACCCACACCCTAACCCTCACCCTCAACCGAACCCTCACCCTCACCCGAACCATCATCCTCACCCTAACCCTCACGCTCATTCTAAACATCACCCAAATACTAACCCTCACCCTAAATCTAACACAAACCCTAATCCAAACCCTCACACTCACCCTAACCCTCACCCTAATCTTTACTCTCACCCTAATCCTTACCCTCACCCTAACCCTAACCATTACCCTCACACTAACCGTAACCCTCACTCTAACCCTAATCCTAACCCTGACACTAACCTTCACCCTCACCCTGACCCTCAGCATCACCTTAACCCTAACCCTAATCCTATTCCTAATCCTAACCCTCACAATCACCCTCAACCTCAACCTAACCCTAACACTAACCCTCACCCTCACCCTCACCCTCACCGTACACTCACCCTCACAATCAACATCACCCTAACCCTAACCATCACCCTAACCCTAACCTCAGAGACCTAATCCTCACCCTAACCGTAACACTAATGTAAAGGAAACCCTCACCCTCACACTAACCCTCACACTAACCCTCACCCTCACCCTAGCCCTATCCCTAACCCTAACCATAACACTTAACCACAACCTAACCCTCACCCTCATCCTCACTCTAACCCTAATCCTAACCCTAATGCTCACCCTGCCCCTCTCCCTAATCCTAACTGTAACCCTAACCCTCAACCTCATCCTAACCCTCATGCTCACCCAAAAACTCACCTTCACCCTAAACGATACTCTCACAATAAACATCACCCTAACCCTAACCCTCAATCTAACCCTAACCCTAACCCCCACCCTAACCCTAAACCTCACGCTAACCCTCAACCTAACCCTTACCCACAACATAATCCTATCCCTCACCCTCAACCTTACCATCACCCTAACCCTTACCCTCACCCTAACCCTTATCCTAACCCTCACCCTAACCCTCACCCTCACCCTCGCCCTAACCCTCACACTAACCTTTACCCTCACCCTCACCCTAAACCTCACCCTAACTTTACCCTGACCCTAACCCTACCCTAACCCTTAACTTAACCCTCACACTAACCCTAAACCTAACCCTCAACCTAACCCTGATCCTAACCCTAAACGTAAACCTAACCCTCGCCCTAACCCTAACCCTAATCCTCACACTAACCCTAACCCTCACCCTCACCCTCAGGCTAACTCTAATACTAACCCTAACCCTCACCCTCAACCTAACTCTAACCCTAAACCTAACCCTAACCCTCACCCTCACCCTCACCCTCAACCTAACCCTAAACCTATCCCTAACCCTCACCCTAACTGTAACCCAAAACCCATACCTCACCCTCACCCTAACCCTAACCCTAAACCTCACACTAAACCTCACCCTAACCCTTACCCTCAACATAAACTTAACTCTAACCCTAATCTTCACCCTAAACCTAACATTCACCCGCACCCTAACCCTAACCCTATTCCTAAACCTAAACCTCACCCTTAAACTAACCCTAACCCTACACCTAACATTATCCCTAACCCACACCCTCACCCTATCCCTGACCCTCACCCTAAACCTCACCCAAACCCTAAACCTACCATTCACCCTCATCCTCAGACTCACCCTAACCCTAATCCAAACCCTCAACCTAACCCTAATGCTACCCATAACCCTCACCCTCACACTGAACCTAAACCTAACACTAACACTCAACCTAACCCTAATCCTCACCCACCCCCTGACCCTCACCCTCACCTTAACCCTCACCCCCATGCTAAACATCACCCAAAACCTAACCCTCACCCTAACCCTAGCCCTAACCCTCATCCTAACCCTAACCCAAAACATAATTCTCAACCTCACCCTATTCCTCACCATAACCCAAATCCTTGGCTAAAATAAACCCTCAACTTAAAACTCACACTAACACTCACCCTCACCCTAGCCTTCACCCTAACCCTAACAATAACCCTAACCCTAACCCTAACCATAACCTTCGCAGTAACCATTACCCTCACCCTAACCCTAAACCTATCATTAACCCTAACCCTAACCCTCAGCCTCAACCTCACCCTCACCCTCACTTTCAGCACAACCCTAACCCTAACCTATTCCCAATCCAAAACCTCACCCTGACACTTGCCCTAATCTTCACCCTCACCCTAACCTTCACCCTCACCCTAAACATCACACTAACCGTAAACCTCAGGTTAACCCTTACCCTAACCCTAACGTCATCTTAACCCGAAACCTCACGTAAACAAAAATCTCACCCTCACCCTCACCCTCACCCGCACCCCAACCCTAACCCGAACCCTATGACTCACCCCAACCCTAACCTTCACCCTAACACTAACCCTCACCCACAACCTCACCCTAATCTTAACCCTAACTCTAATCCTAACCATCACCCTCACCGTAACCCTCACCCTAACCGTTACCCTCACCCTCACGCTTAGCGTAACCCTAAACCTCACAGTAAACCTAACCCTAACCCTAACCCTTACGCTCACCTTAACCCTCAACCTCACCCTAATCCTCAACCTAACCTTACTTTAACCCTTACATAAACTAAACCCTCACCCTCACCTTCACCCTCACCCTAGCCCACATCCTAACCCTAACCCTAAATCTAACTGTCACAATAATCCTAACCATAAGACTCAGGATAAAACTTATCCTACCCCTAAACCTAAAACAAAACTTCACCCTAACTAAACCCTAATCCTAACCCTAACCCTAATCCTAACCCTCACACTAACCCTAACCCTAACCCTCAGCCTAACGCTCATCCTAACCCTAACCCTAACACTAACACTCACCCTAAACCTAATCCTAACCCTAACCCTCACCCTAACCCTAAACCTCACACTCAACCTCACCCTCACCCTCAGCCTAAACCTAGTTCTAACGCTACTACTAAGCCTCAAACTCACCCTAACTCTAGCCCTAAACCAAACCCTCACACTCCCCCTCACCCTCACCCTAACCCTCACCCAAACCCTCAGCCTAACCCTAACCCTCACCCTCACCCTAACTCTCACCCAAACATTTACCCTGACCCTAAACCTAACTCTAACCCTAAACCTAACACTCACACTAACACTAAACCTAACTCTCAAACTAAACCTTATCCTAATCCTAAACCTAACCCCAGCCCTCACCCTAACCCTAACCCTAACCCTAATTCTTAACCCTCAAACTAACCCTAAACATAAACCTCAGCCTAACGCTCATCCTAACCCTAACCCTAACCCTAACACTCACCCTAAACGTACCCCTAACCCTAACACTTACCCTAAACCTAACCCTCACCCTAACCCTCAGGCTAACTCAAATATTAACCCTAATACTAACCCTCACCCTCACCCTAACTCTAACCCTAAACCTTACCCTAACCCTCACCCTCACTCTCACCCTAACCGTAAACCTATCACTAACCCTCACCCTAACCCTAACCCAAACCCTATACCTCACCCTCACCCTCACCCTAACCCTAACCCTAACCCTAAGCCTCACACTAAACCTCACCCTAACCCTTACCCTCACCATTAACCTAACTCTAACCCTAATCCTTACCTTAAACCTAACCCTCACCCATACCCTTACCCTGATCCTCACTCTAACACTCACCGACACCCTAACACTCTTCCTAACACTAACCCTAACCCTACCCTTCACCCTAACAATCCTACTTAACCTAACGCTAATCCTAACCGTCAACCTAAACCTAATCCTAGCCCTAACCCTCACCCTCACACTAACCCTAAATCTAATGCTAATACTCAACCTAACACTAATCCTCAACCACACCCTAACTCTTACCCTCACTCGAACCCTGACCCTCACCCGAAAACTCATCCTCACCATAACCCTCACCCTTATGCTAAACATCACCCAAACCATAACCCTCACTCTAACCCTTGCCCTAACCCTCACCCTAAACCTAACCCTCAACCTAACCCTCACCCTCACCCTAATCCTCACCATAACACTAAACTCTGGCTAAAAGAACACCTCACCCTTACGTTTACACTAACCCTCACCCTCACACAAGCCCTCACCCTAAATCTAACCCTAACCCTAAACCTCACCCTCACCCTAAACCTCACTCGAACCCTTCCCCTCACCCTAACCCTAACCCTAACCCTAACCCTAACCCTCACAGAAACCGTAACCCTCACCCTAACCCTAAACCTAACCTATCCCAAACCCTCACCCTCACCCTCACCCTCAACTTCAGTCTAACCCTAACCCTAACCGTATTCCCAATCTTAACCCTCACCCTCACCCATACCGTAATCCTCACCCTCACCCATACCGTAATCCTCACCCTCACCCTAAACATCACCTAACACTAAACCTCACCTTACTTCTAAACCTAACACTCACCCTAAACCTAACCTCAGATTAACCCTATCCTTGACATAAACGAAAACCTCACCCTCATGCTCACAATAACCATCACCCTCACCCTATCCCTCACCATCACTCTAACCATAACCCTAAAGCTCAACGTCACCCTCACCCTCACCATCAGCCTATTCCTAACACTAACCCTAACCCTAAACCTCACCCTCACCCTAACCCTAACCCTAACCCTAAACTTCACCCCAACCCTAACCCTCACCCTAACACTAACCCTAATCCTCTACCTCACCCTAATCCTAACCGTAACTCTAATCCTAAACAGCACCCTCACCCTAACCCTCACACTAACCCTTACCCTCACCCTCACCTTAACCCTAATCCTAACCCTCACATTAACCCTACCCCGCACCCTAACCCTAACCCTCACCTTAACCCACAACCTCATCATAATCCTCATCCTAACCTAATCTTAACACTTACCTAAACTAAACCTTCACCCTCATCCTCACCCTAACCCTCACCATCAGCCTAGCCCACACCCTAACTCTAACCCTAAACCTAACCCTCACACTAACCCTAACCCTAAACCTCAGCCTAAACCTTAATCTAAGCCTAAACCTAAAATTAACCTTCACCCTAACCAAACCCTAACTCTAACCCTAACCCTAAACCTCACCCTAAAACTAACCCTAACCCTAAACCTCACCCTAACCCTAAACCTCACCCTCAACCTCACCCTCACCCTCCGCCTAAACCTAGTTCTAACCCTAATTCTAAACCTTACCCTCAACCTAACTCTAACCCTAAACCAAAATCTCCCCCTCTTTCTCACCCTTAATCTAACCCTCACTCTAACCCTAACCCTCACCCTCAACCTCACCCTCACCCTCAGCCTAACCCCTAGTCCTTAACCTAATCCTAATCCTTAACCTACCCCTGAACCTAACCATAACCCTAACACTAACCCTAACCCTCACCCTCACCATAGTCCACACCCTAAACCTAACCCTAAACCTATCCCTCACACTAACCCATACCCTAACCCTCAGCCTAAACCTTATGCTAACCCTAAACCTAAAACTAACCTTCACCCTAAACAAACCCTAACCCTAACCCTAAACTAAACCTAACCCTCACACTAACCCTAACCCTAACCCTCAGCCTAACGATCATCCTAACCCTAAACCTAACCCTAACCCTAAACCTCAACCTAACATTCATCCTAACCCTAACCCTAACACTAACCCTAACCCTTACACTCAATTTAACCCTCCCCATAACCCTAACTCTAACACTAAACCTCACCCTCACCCTAAACCTAATCCTAACACTAACCCTAAACCTCACCCTAACTCTCACCCTAACCCTCACCCTCACCCTAAACATCACAATAACCTTAACCCATACCTTAACCCTAACCCTAACCCTCACTGTAACCCTAACCTCACTTAACCCTAACCTGATGTAAACGAAACCCTCACCCTCACCCTCACCCTAATCCTCACCTTAACCCGAAACCTGACATAAAGGAAACCCTCACCCTCACCCTCACACTAACTCTCACCCTCACCCTAGCCCTCACCCTTACCCGAACACTATCCATCAACCTCACCCTCAGCCTAAACCTAACCCTACCCTAACCCTAACCCTCACCCTCACCCGCACCCTCACCCGCACCCTAACCCTAACAATACCCCTAACCCTCACCCTAAAACTAAACCTCAAGTTCACCCTAACCCTAAACCTAACCCTAATTCTAATCCTAACCCTCACCCTCACCCTAACCCTCACCCTAACCCTTACCCTCACCTTCACCTAACCCTAACCCTAACCCTCACACTAACCCAAACACTCACCCTAACCGTAACACTAACCCTAACCCTTACCCTCAAAATCACGCTAACCCTAACCCTTACCCTCAGCCTAACCCTAACCCTAACAGTAACCCTAACCCAAAAACTAGTCCTCACACTAACCCTAATCCTCAACCACACCTTAACCCGAACCCTCACCCGAACCCTCACCCTAATACTAACCCTAAACTTAAACCTAACCCTCCCACTTAACCTATCCCTCACACTAACTGTATCCCTACCCATCAGCCTAAACCTCACCCTAACCCTAAACCTAACCCTAATCCTCACCCTATCCCTAAACCTAACCCTCACCTTCACACTCACCCTAGCTCTCACCCTAACCCTACACCAAACACTAACCATCACACTAAACTTAACCCTCACCCTATACCTAACCCTACACCTCAGCCTAAGACTCACCCTAACCCTAACCCTAACCCTAAACCTAATCCTAGCCCTATCCCTAACCCTAACCCTAACCCTCACACTCAACCTAGCTCTCACCTTAACCTGACCATAATCCTACCCCTAACCCTAAACCTCACCCTCAATGTAACCCTCAAGCTAACCCTTACCCTCACCCTAATACTAACCCTGACCCTAACCTTAACCCTAAAACTCACACTGAACCTAACCCACACCCTAACCCTAACCCTACCCCACAGCCTAACCCTCATCCTAAACCTAACCCTAACCCTATCCCTCAGCTTAACCCTAACCCTGACATTAACCATAACCCTCAACCTAACCCTAAACCTCACCCTCACCCTCACACTCACACTCAGCCTAACCCTAACCCTAACACTAATCCTAAACCTAACCCTCACCCACACCCTCAGCCTAACTCTAACCCGAAACCAAACCATAACCCTTCCCTTACCCCTCACCCTCAACTGAACCCTCACTCTCACCCTAATGCTCACCCTCACCCTAAACCTAACCCTAACCATTACCCTCAATCTCACGCTCATGCTCACACTAACCCTAATCCTCACACTAACCCTCACCCTCACCCTAACCCTAACCCAAACACTAAACCTAACCCTCACCCTCACCCTAACCATAAACCTACCCCTCACCCTAACCCTCACGCTCACCCTACCTCTAACCCTAACCCTAACCCTCCCTCTCACCCGAAACTTCACACTCAACCTCACCCTAAACATCACCCTAACACTAAACCTAATCATAACCCTAATACTCACCCTAACCCTAACCCTCACCTTAACCCTCAACCTCACGCTAATCCTCACCCTAACATAACCTTTACCCTTACCTAAACTAAACAATCAACCTAACCTTCACCCTCACACTAGCCCACAGCCTAACCCTAACGCTAAACATAACCCTCACACTAACCCTAACCCTAACCGTCAGCCTAAACTTTATCCTAACCCTAAACCTAAAACTAACCTTCACCCTATACAAACCCTAACCCTAACCCTAACCCTAAACCTCACCCTAATCCTAATCCTCAACCTCAACCTCAACCTCACCATCAGCCTAAACCTAGTCCTAAACTAATCCTAACCCTCAACCTCACCCTTACTCTAACCCTAAACCTAACCCTCACCCTCTGACTCCCACTCACCCTAACCCTCACCCTAACACTAAACCTCACCCTAAACCTCACCCTCATACTCAGCCTAATCCTCGTCCTAACCCTCACGCTATATCTCACCCTCAAACTAACCCTAACCCTAACCCTAACCCTCAACCTCATCCTCACCCTCACCTTACCATAACTCTATACGTCACCCTCAACCTAAACCTGACCCTAACACTTGCCCTCACCCTAACCCTCACCCTAACCCTAACCATGAACCTAACAGTCACCCAAATGCTCAACCTAACCCTAACACTAAACCTAACCCTCACCCTTAGTCTAACCCTCACATTAACGCTTACCCTCACACTAAACCTAATCCTCAAACTAACCCTAAACCTAACCCTAACCCTAACCCTCAACTTAACCCTCACATTAATATTAACCCTGACCCTAACCGTCACCCTAACTCTAACACTAAACCTAAACCTCACCCACACCTAACCCTCACCGTCACCCTAACCCTCACCCTAAACCTAACCCTCAACCACACGCTAAACCTCAGCTTCACCCTCACCCTCACCCTTACCCTAAACCCAAACCTAACCCTCAGCCTAACCCTAACCCTCACCCTAACCCTCAAACTCCCCCTCACCCTAACCCTAATTATAACCCTAACCCTCACCCTAAACCTCACCATAAACCTAACCCTAACCCTAACCCACACCCTAAACCTAACCCTACCCTAAACCTCACCCTCACCCTAACCTTCACCCTCACACGAAACCTCACCCTCATCCTAACCCTCACCCTCACCCTAAACATCACCCTAACCCTAACTCTCACTCTAACCCTAAACATAACTCTCACCCTCACCCAAACACTAACCCTAACCCTAACCCTCCCCCTCAAACTCATGCTAACCCTAAACCTCACTCTTACCTTAAACCTCACCCTAACCCTTAAACTTACCATAACCCTAACACTAAACATGAGCCTCACACTAAACCTAACCCTCACCCTCACACAAACACTAACCCTACCCCTCACCCTAAACCTCAGCCTAACCCTAAACCTCACCCTTAACCTAGCCCTCACCCTTACCCTAATCCTAACACTTACCCTAACCCTAACCATAAACCTAACCCTCACCCTCACCCTCACCCTAAATCTAACCCTAACCCTAACCCTCACCCTCACCCTAACCTTAAACCTAACCCTAACCCTCACCTTAACCCTCCCCCTAATCCTAAACCTGATCCTAACCATCACCCTAAAGCTAACACTAAACCTAAACCTCACCCTCACCCTAACCGTCACCGTCACCCTAACCCTCACTCAAACCTGAACCCTCACCTCAACCTAATCTTCACACTCACCCTAACCATAAACCTAACCCTAATCCTCTCCCTATCCCTCACCTTCACCCTCACCTTACCTAAAGCCTAACCTTAAACCTAATCCTAATCCAACCCTCACTCTCACCATAAACCTAACCCTAACCCTAATCGTATACCGAACCCTCACCTTCACCATAACCTAACAGTAACCATCACCCTCACACGCACCCTTACCCTAACCTTAACCCTAAGCCTTACCCTAACCCCAACCCTCACCCGAACCCTTACCCTAACCATAACCCTCACCCTCATTCTCACCTTAACCCTAACAATAACCCTATCCCTCACCCTAACCATTATCCTCACACTTACCCTAAACCTAACCCTAAACCTTACACTAACCCTAAACCTCACCCTAACCCTGAACCTACCCCTCACCCTAAACCTCACCCTAATCCTAACCCTAACCCTAACCCACACCCTAAACCTAACCCTAACCCTCACCCTCACCCTAACCCTCATCCACACCCTAATCTGAACCCAAACCCGAACCCTCACAGTCACCCTAACACTCAACTCTCTCGGAAAATCACCCTAAACCTAACCCGCACCCTAACCCTAAACATAACCCTCACCCTCACCCCAACCCTAATCCTAACTCAAACACGAACTCTCACCGTAACGCTCACCGCACACTCACACTAACCCTAACCCTCACTCTCATCCTAACCTTCACCCTAAACATTACCCTAACTCTACCCCTCACAATAACACTTACCATAACCCTAACCCAAACCCTAATCCTCACCCTCACCCTAGCCCTCAACCATACGCTCAACCTAACCTTAACAATCACCCTATCGCTCACCCTCACCCTAACCCTCACCCTAACGCTTACCCTCACCCTAACCCTAACCCTCACACAAACCCTAACTCTCTCCCTAAACTTAACCCTATCCCGCACTCTAACCCTCACCCTAACACTTATCCTAACCCTCACCTTCAAACTAACGCTCACCTTCACCCTAACCCTCACCCTAAACTGAACCCTAAAGAACACCCTAACCCTCAACATCACCCTCACCCTCACCCTCACCCTCAACCTCACCCTCAACCTAATCCTCACCCTAATCCTAACCCTAACCCTAACCCTCACCCTCACACTAATCCTTAACCTCACCCTAACCCTAACCCTTACCTTGACCCTAACCCTCACCCTAATCCTAACATTCAGCCTAACCCTAACCCTACCCCTTTCCCTAACACTCATCCTAACCCTCACTCTCACCCTAACCCTAACCCTCAAAAACACCCTATCCCTCATCCTCAACCTGATTCTATCCCTAACCCTAACCCTAATCCTAAACTTCATCCTCACCCTCACCTTCACTGTAACTCTAACACCCAGCCTCACCCTAAACCTAACCCTCATCCTAACCTTAAACCTAAACCTAATGCTAACCCTAAACCTCAGGCTCACCCTAAACCTCTACCTAACCCTTACCCTCACCATAACCCTAACCCTAACCCTCACACTAAACCTAACCCTCACCTTAAACCTAACCCTAACCCTCAGCCCTGACCTCACCCTATAAATAACCCTAACCCTAATCCACACTCTATCCCTAAACTCAACCCTAATCCTCAACCTAACCCTCACCCTCACCCTAACCCTAATGCTAACACTAACCCTCCCCCTCCCCCTAACACTAACCTCACCCTAACCCTCACTCTAACACTTACTGACACCCTAACCGTCACCCTAACCCTAAAAATAAACCTAAACTTCCCCTTACCCTCACACTAACCCTAAAAATAACCCTAATCCTAACCATAACCCGAACCCTCACCATAACTCTAATCCTCACCCTTTCCCTAACCCTCACCCTAACCTTTACCCTCAACATAACCCAAACCCTAACCCTAAACCTAACACTCAAACTAACCCTAAGCCTTACCCTCAGCCTAACCTATATACAAAGCCTAAACCTAACAGTAACCCTCACCCTAACCCTAACCCTCAACCTAGCCCTCCCTCTAACACTAATGCTCATCCTAACCCTAACCATCACACTCACCCTCACCCTCACCCTAAATCTAACCCTAACCCTCACCCTAACCCTAACCCTCACACTAAGCCTAACCCTCACCCTAACCCTAACCCTACCTCTCAGACTAACCCTCACCTTAACCCTAATTCTAACACTCACCCTAATCCTAACCATATCACTAACCCTCACACTAACCCTAACCCTAATACTGAACCTAACCCTCACCCTCACCCTCACCATAACACTAACACTCACCCTAATCCAAACACTAACCATAGTCCTCACGCTAACACTTATCCTCAAACTCACCCTAACCCTAAACCTCAACCTCACCCTAACACTCACCCTAAGCCTTACCGTCACCCTAACTCTAATCCTAACCCTAACCCTCACCCTCACCCTAATGCTAACCCTAACCAGCAGACTCACCCTAACCCTCACCCTAACACTTACCCTCACCCTAACCCTAACCCTCACTCTCACCCTAAACCTCACCCAAACACTTACCCAAACCCTAGCACTCACCCTAACCCTAACCCTAAACCTAATCTTGACGCTAACCCTCACCCTCACCCTAAACCTCACCCTAACACTTACCCAAACACTTACCCTCACCCTAAACCTAACCCTAAACCTAAACTTGACCCTAACCCTCACCGTAACTCTCACCCTAATGTTTACCCTCTCCCTAACTCTTACTGTAACCCTAAACCTAACCCTCACACTAACCCTAACCCTAACCCTCAGCCTAACACTTATCCTAACACTAAACCTAGCCCTAAACCTCACCTTAACCCTAACCCTAACCCTCAGCCTAACCCTCATCCTAACCCTAACCCTAATCCTAACCCTCATCCTAAACCTAACCGTAAACCTAAACCTCACCCTAACCCTAACCCTCACCTTCACCCTCCCCATCACCGTCAGCCTAACCCTAATCCCAACTCTAACCCTAAACCTAACCCTAACACTCACCTCACCCTTACCATAAGCTCTCCCCTCTCCCTACCCCTCATCCTAACCCTCAACCTAACCCTAACCCTACCCCTAACGCTAACCCTCACCCTAACCTAATCCTCACCCACAAGCTAACCCTCACCCTCAACCGAACCCTCACCCTCACCCAAACACTCATCCTCACCCTAACCCTCACACTCACTGTAAATGTCACCCAAACACTAACCCTCAACCTAACCCTAACCCAAACCCTAATCTAAACCCTCACCCTCACCCTTACCCTCAGCCTAACCCTTACCCTCACCCTAACCATAACCATAACACTCACAATAACCGTAACCCTCACTCTAACCCTAACCCTAACCCTCACCCTAACCTTCATCCACACCCTGATCCTCACACTCAGCTTAACCCTAACCCTAAACCTAACCCTCACCCTAAACCCTAAACCTAACCCTAACCCTAAACCTCACCCTCACCCTCAACCTAACCCTAACCCTCACCCTAAACATCATCCTAATCCTAACACTCACCCTAACCCTAACCAGAAGCTTCACCCTGAACCTAAACTCAGCATAATCTTCAAACTAACCCTAACCTTTACCTAACCAAAACCCTCACCCTCACCCATAGCCTAACCCTCACCCTCACCGAAGAACTCACCCTAACCCTAAACTTAGCCCTAACCCTCACCCTCAAACTCCCCTACACCCTCAGCCTTACCCTAACCATAACCCTAATCGTAACACTAACACTCAACCCCAACCTCACCCTAACCCTAACCCTAACCCTAACTATAACCCTCACCCTCATCCTAACCCTAACCCTAACCCTAACCATAACTCTAACCCTAAACCTAACCCTAAAACTCATCCTAACCCTAATCCTAACCCTAAATCTCAACCTCATCCTCACCCTCACACTAACCCTCAACCTCACCCTAAATATCACCTTAACCCTAACCTTCACAATGAACCTAACCCTAACGCTCACCCTAACTCTCACCCACAAACTAACCCTCAGCCTAAACATTATCCTCACACTAAACCAAACCCTAACCCTAACCTGCACACTAACCCTAACCCTCAAGCTAAACGTATCCCGACACCTCACCCTAACTCTCACCCAAACCCTAACCCTAACCCTAACACTCACCCTAACCCTAACTCTAAACCTAACCCTCACCCTCACCCTAACCCTCACCATCACCCTAACGCTTACCCTAACCCTAACCCTCACCCTAAACCTAACCCTCAACCTAAACATAACCCTCACCCTGACCCTCGCCCTAACCCTAACCCTAACGCTAACCCTCACCCTAACCCTTACTTTAACCCTAACCCTCACCCTAAACCTAATGCTCACCCTAACAATAACCCTCACACTCACCCTAACCCTAGACCTCACCCTCACCCTCAACCTCAACCTAACCCTAACACTCATCCTAACCCTAACCCTAAACCTAAACCTCACACTAAACTTAAACTTCACCCTAACCCTAATCCTCACACTAAACCGAACAGTAACTCTATCCCTAACTCTACCCCTCAGCCTAACCCTCACCCTAAACCTAACCCTAACCCTAATCGTCACCCTATCCCTAACCTTAACCCTAACCCTAATCCTAACCCTCACCCTCACCCTAACTCTAAACCTAACCATCATCCTCACCCTTACCCTCACCCTAACCCTAACCATCACCCTCACAATAACCGTAACCCTCATCTAACCCTAACCCTCACCCTCACCCTAACCTTCATCCACACCCTGATCCTCACACTCAGCTTAAACCTAACCCTAAACCTAACCCTCACCCTAAACCCTAAACCTAACCCTAACCCTAAACCTCACCCTCACCCTCACCCTAAGCCTAAGCCTCACCCTAAACATCACCCTAATCCTAACACTAACCCTAAACCTAACCCGAAGCTTCACCCTGAACCTAAACTCAGCATAATCTTCAACCTAACCCTAACCTCTACCTAACCGAAACCATCAACCTCATCCTTAGCCTAACCCTCACCCTCACCGAAGAACTCACCCTAACCCTAACCTTAACCCTAACCCTCAACCTCATACTCCCCTACACCCTCAGCCTTACCCTAAACATAACCCTAATCGTAACACTAACGCTCAACCCCAACCTCACCCTAACCCTAACCCTCACCCTAACTATAACCCTCACCCTCATCCTAACCCTAACCCTAACCCTAACAATAACTCTAACCCTAAACCTAACCCTAAAACTCATCCTAACCCTAATCCTAACCCTAAATCTCAACCCCAACCTCACCTTCACACTAACCCTCAACCTCATCCTAAATATCACCTTATCCCTAACCTTCACAATGAACCTAACCCTAACGCTCACCCTAACTCTCACCCACAAACTAACCCTCAGCCTAAACATTATCCTCACACTAAACCAAACCCTAACCCTAACCTGCACACTAACCCTAACCCTCAAGCTAACCGTATCCTGACACCTCACCCTAACTCTCACCCTAACCCTAACCCTAACCCTAACACTCACCCTAACCCTAACTCTAAACCTAAACCTCACCCTCACCCTAACCCTAACCATCACCCTAACGCTTACCCTAACCCTAACCCTCACCCTAAACCTAACCCTCAACCTGAACATAACTCTCACCCTGACCCTCGCCCTAACCCTAACCATAACGCTAACCCTCACCCTAACCCTTACTTTAACCCTAACCCTCACCCTAAACCTAATTCTCACCCTAACAATAACCCTCACACTAACCCTAACCCTAGCCCTCACCCTCACCCTCACCCTCAACCTAACCCTAACACTCATCCTAACCCTAAACCTAAACCTAAACCTCACACTAAACTTAAACTTCACCCTAACCCTAATCCTCACACTAAACCTAACTGTCACTCTAACCCTAACCCTGCCCCTCAGCCTAACACTCACCCTAAACCTAACCCTAACCCTAATCGTCACCCTATCCCTAACCTTAACCCTAACCCTAATCCTAACACTCACCCTCACCCTAACTCTAAACCTAACCCTCATCTTCACCCTAACCATAAACCTAACCCTGACCCTAACACTAACACGCACCCTATACCTCACCCTCACCCTAACCCTAAACCAAACCCTAACCCTAACGCTAAACCTAATCCTATCGGTAAACCTGACCCTCACCCTCACTCTAAACCTAATCCTAACCTGCACCCTTAGCATAACCCTAACCCTAATGCTAACCCTAACCTTCAACCTCACCCTAAACCTAACCCTAACACTCAAACTAAACCTAACACTAACCCTAATGTTAACCCTAACCCTCACCCTAACTCTAATCCTGAACCTAACCCTTATCCTAACCCTCACCCTCACCCTATCTATAACACTAACACTCACCCTAACCCTAACTCTAATCCTAAACCTAATCCTACCACTCAGCCTAACCCTTACCCTCACTCTAACCCTCACCCTCTCCCTAACATTAATGCTAACCCTAAATATCAACCTCACCCTAACCGTCGCCCTAAACCTTACCCTCACCATAACCCTATCCCTCAACTTCAACCTAACCCTCACCCTAACCCTTACACTCACCCTAACCCTCACCCAAACTTAACCCTAACACTAACCCTCACCCTAACCTCACCCTAACCTTCACCCTAACCCTAATGCTAACCCTAACCCTCAGTCTCACCCTAACCCTCACCCTAACTCTTATCCTCACACTAACCCTAACAATAACCCTAAGCTTAACCCTCACACTAAGACTAATCCTCATCCTAACCCTAACCCTACCTCTCACCCTAACACTCACCCTAACCCTAACCTTATCCCTAACCTGAACCCTAACCCTAATTCGCCCCCGAACCCGAACCCTCACCTACACCCTAACCCTTCCACTTCCCTGAACCCTAACTCTCACCCTAAAACTCACCCTCACCCTAAACATCACCCTAACACTTACCCTCAACCTAAAACTCAACCTCACCCACAACCTAACCCTGCCTCCCACCATAATCCTCACCCTAAACCTAACCCTAACCCTTACCTAACCGAAACCCTCACTCACAACCTCATCCTCTCCCTCAACCTCAGCCTAAACCTTACCCTAACCCTAAACCTAACCCTAAATCTTACCCTCACCCTAAACTTAACCCTAACACTAATCCTCACCGTCACCCTCCCACTCACCCTCACCCTCACCCTAACACTCACCTTCACACTCACCCTCACCCTAACCCTCACCGTCACCCTAAACATCACTCTAAACCTAACCCTCACGCTAACCTAACCCCTACCCTAACCCTAACCCTAAACCAAACTCTCACCCTAACATTAACCCTCACCCTAACACTTACCCTCAACCTAACCCCAACCTTAAGCTTAACACTAACCCTCACCCGAACCCGAACCCTAACCCTAATTCTAACCCTAACCCTAACCTTTACCCTAACTCTAACACTTACACAAACCCTAAGCCTAACCCTAAACCTCACCCTAACTTTAAACTTAACCCTCATCCTCACCCTAACATTTGCCCTAACCCTAACCCTCACCATAACCCGAACCCTTAACCTATACCTAAACCTCATCCTCAACCTAACCCTAACCCTAAACCTCACTGTAACCCTAACCCTCACCCTAAACCTCAGCCTCACCCTAACCCTCACCCTAAACCTAACCCTCAGCCTAAACCTCACCCTCACCCTAAACCTCACACTAACCCTAACCCTAAATCTTACCTAACCGAAACACTCAACCTCAACCTCACCCTCTCCCTAACCCTCATTCTCACCATAGCCCTCACCCTAACCCTCACCCTCACCCTCATCCTAACCCTTACACTAACCCTAATCCTAACCCTAACCCTTATCCTCACCCTAAACCTAACCCTAACCGTCACCCTCACACTCACCCTCACCCTCACCCTAACCCTCATGCTCAATCTCACCCTCACCCTAACCCTCACCATCACACTAAAAATCACCCTAACCCTAATGCTAACCCTAAACCTCAACCTCACCCTAAACCTCACCCTAATCCTTATCCTCAAACTAACCCTAACCCTAAACCTCGGCCTCACCCTCACTCTAACCCTAACCATAAACATAACCCTCACTCTAACCGTAACCCTTACTCTAAGCCTGAACCTAACCTTAATCCTCACCCTAACCATAACCCTAACCCTAACCCTCACCCTAAACCTAACCCTAAACATAACCCTCAGCCTAACCCTGTCCCTTACCCTAACCCTAACCCTACCCCTCACCCTAAACCTCACACTCACCCAAACCCGAACCCTGACACTCACCCTAAACCCAACCCTAACCATAACCCTAACGCTAACCCTAAACCTAACCCTCACCCTAACTCTAACACTTACCCTAAACCTAACCCTAACCCTAACCCTCACACTAAGCCTAACCCTCACCCTAAACCTCACCCTAACCTTTATCCTCATACTAAAGCTAACTCTAACCCTAACCCTAACCCTCACACAAACCCTAACCCTCTCCCTAACCTTAACCCTACTCCTCGCCCTAACCCTCACCCTAACCCTAACCCTCACCCTAACCCTTATCCTAAACCTCACCCTCACCCTAACCATCACCATCACCTTAACCCTCAACCTAAACTGAACTTTAACCCACACCCTAACCCTCACCCTCACCCTCACCCTCACCCTCCCTCTAAACCTAAACCTAACCCTCATCCTAACACTAACCCTCACCCTCACCCTCACACTAACCCTAACCCAAAGCCTCACCCTAACCCTAACCCTAAACCTTAACTAACCGAAAACCTCACCATCACCCAAACCCTAACCCTCTACCTAGCCCCCCCAACACTATCCCTCACCCTAACCCTAACCCTCACCCTCACACTAAGCCTAACCCTCACCCTAAACCTCACCCTAACCTTTATCCTCATACTAAAGCTAACTCTAACCCTAACCCTAACCCTCACACAAACCCTAACCCTCTCCCTAACCTTAACCCTACTCCTCGCCCTAACCCTCACCCTAACCCTAACCCTCACCCTAACCCTTATCCTAAACCTCACCCTCACCCTAACCATCACCATCACCTTAACCCTCAACCTAAACTGAACTTTAACCCACACCCTAACCCTCACCCTCACCCTCACCCTCACCCTCCCTCTAAACCTAAACCTAACCCTCATCCTAACACTAACCCTCACCCTCACCCTCACACTAACCCTAACCCAAAGCCTCACCCTAACCCTAACCCTAAACCTTAACTAACCGAAAACCTCACCATCACCCAAACCCTAACCCTCTACCTAGCCCCCCCAACACTATCCCTCACCCTAACCCTAACCCTCACCCTCACACTCACCCTCACCCTAACCCTAAACCTAACCCTAACCCTAATGCTAACCGTAAACCTACCTCTCAGACTAACCCTCACCCTAACCCTAACCCTATCACTAACCCTCACACTAACCCTAACCCTAATACTGAACCTAACCCTCACCCTCACCATAACCCTAACACTTACCCTAACCCAAACCCTATCCGTAGTCCTCACCCTAACACTTACCCTCACCCTCAACCTCACCCTAACCCTCACCCTAAGCTATACCCTCACCATAACTCTAATCCTAACCCTAACCCTAACCTTCACCCTTACCCTAATGCTAACCATAACCCTCAGACTCACCCTAACCCTCACCCTAACACTTACCCTCACCCTAACCCTAACCCTCACCCTCACCTAAACCTCACCCTAACACTTTCCCAAACCCTAACCCTCACCCTAACCCTAACCCTAAACCCAACCTTGACGCTAAACCTCACCCTCATTTTAAACTTCACCCTAACACTTAGCAAAACCCTTACACTCACGCTAACCCTAACCCTAAACCTAAACTTGACCCTAACCCTCACCCTAACCCTAAACCTCACCTTCACCCTAACTCTCACCCTAACATTTACCCTCACCCTAACTCTTACCCTAACTCTAAACCTAATGCTCACACTAACCCTAACCCTAACCCTCAGCTCAAACCTTATCCTAACCCTAAACCTCACCCAAACACTAACCCTAAGCCTCAGCCTAACCCTCATCCTAACCCTAACCCTAATACTAACTCTCACCCTAAACCTAAACCTCCCCATCATCCTAACGCTCACCCTAACCCTCACCCTAACCCTAACCCTCACCCTAAACCTAACCCTCAACCTAAACATAACCCTCACCCTGACCCTCACCCTAACCCTAACCCTAACGCTAACCCGCACCCTAACCCTTACTTTAACCCTAACACTCACCTTAAACCTAACGCTCACCCTAACACTAACGCTCAAACTAACCCTACAAATACCCTCACCCTCACCCTCACCCTCAACCTAAACCTCACCCTAACCCTAAACCTCACACTAAACCTAACAGTCACTCTATCCCTTACCCTACCCCTCAGCCTAACCCTCACCCTAAACCTAACCCTAAGCCTAACCCTCACCCTAACCCTAACACTAACCGTAACCATAAGCCTAACCCTAACCCTAACACTAACACTAACCGTAACAATAAGCCTAACCCTAACCCTTACCATAACCCTAACCCTAACCCTAACCCTCACCCTAAACCTTATGCTAAACCTAACACTCACCCTCACCCTAATCCTCACCCTAACCCTTATCCTCACACTAACTCTAACCCTATCCCTCAGCATCAACCTCACCCTAACCCTAAACCTGAAACTAACCCTCACCATAAACCTAACCCTTACCCTAAACCTAAACCTAATCCTAGCCCTAACCCTAATCCTCACCCTCACCCTCATCTTAACCCTAACCCTAAACCTAACCCTCACCCTAACCCTAACCCTTACCCTATCCCTAAACCTACCCCTCAACCTAACACTCACGGTCACCCTAATCCTAACCCTAACCCTCACCCTAAACCTAAACCAAACCCTAACCCTCACCCTAACCCTAAACCTAACCCTCAACCTGACCCTAACCCTTACCCTAAACCTAACCCTAATCCTATCGCCAAACCAAACCCTAACCCTCATCCTCAACCTCACCCTCACCCTAACACTCACTGTCACCCTAACCCTCACCCTAAACCGAACCTTAACCCACACCCTAACCCTCACCCGAACCCTCACCCGAACCCTCACACTCACCCTAAGGCTAACGGTAACCCTCATCCTAAAACTAACACTGACCCTCACCCTCACCCTAAACCTAACCCACAACCTCACCCTAATCCTCACAATAACCCTAACCATAAACATTACCTAAACGAAATCCTCACCATCAGCCAAACCCTTACCCTCAACCTAGCCCTCCCCCAACACTAACCCTCACCCTAACCCAAACCCTCACCCTCACCCTCAAACTCACCCTCACCCTAATCCTAAACCTAAACCTAACCCTCACACTAAGCCTAACCCTCACCCTAACCCTAACCCTACCTCTCAGACTAACCCTCACCTTAACCCTAACTATGACCCTCACCCTAACCCTAACCCTATCACAAACCCTCACATTAACCCTAAACCTAATACTGAACCTAACCCTCACCCTCACCCTCACAATAACCCTAACACTCACCCTAATCTTAACCCTAAAATTAGTCCTCACCCTAACACTTACCCTCCCACTCACCCTAACACTAACCCTCAACCTCACCCTAACCCTCACACTAAGCTTTACTCTCACACTAACTCTAATCCTAACCCTAACCCTCACCCTCACCCTAATGCTAAACCTAACCCTCAGACTCACACTAACCCTCACCCTAACACTTACCCTCACCCTAACCCTAACCCTCACCCTCACCCTAAACCTCACCCTAACACTTACCCAAACCCTAACTATCACCCTAAACCTTACCTTGACGCTAACCCTCATCCTCACCCTAAACCTCACCCTAACACTTACTCACACCCTTACCCTCACCCTAACCCTAACCCTAAACCTAAATTTTACCCTAACCCTCACCCTAACCGTAAACCTCACCCTCACTCTAACTCTCACCCTAACCTTTACCCTCACCCTAACCCTAAGCCTATCCCTCAAACTAACCCTAACCCTAACCCTCAGCCTAACCCTTATCCTAACCATAAACCTAGCCCTAAACCTCACCCTAATCCTAACCCTAACCCTCAGCCTAACCCTCATCCTAAACCTAACCCTAATCCTAACCCTCACCCTAACCCTAACCGTAAACCTAAACCTCACCCTAAACATAACCCTCACCCTCACCCTCTCCTTCACCTTCAGCCTAACCCCAATCCTAAACTAATCATAACCCTCACCCTCACACTCACCCTAACTCTAACCCTAAACCTAACCCTAACACCCACCCTCACCCTTACCTTAACCCTAACAATATACCTAACCCTCAACCTAACCCTAACCCTCACCCTAATCCTAAACCTAACCCTCACTCTCAAATTCACCCTATCTCTAACCCAAACCCTAACCCTAACCCTCACCCTCACCCTCAACCGAACCCTCACCCTAACCCTAATCTTCACCCCCACCCTAACCCTCACCCTCAACCGAACCCTCATCCTCACCCTAACCATCACCCTCAATCTAAACATCACCCAAAACCTAACCCTCACCCTAACCCTAACCCAAACCCTATTCCAAACCCTCAAACTCACCCTAACACTCACCCTAACCCTTACCCTCACCCTAACCCTTAACCTCACCCTAACCCTAACCATAACCCTCAAAATAACCGTAACCCTCACTCTAGCCCTAAACGTAACCCTGACCCTGACCTTCACCCACACCCTGATCCTCACCCTCAGCTGAACCCTAACCCTAATCCTATTCCTATTCCTAACCCTCAGCCTCACATTAAACCTAACCCTAACCCTAACCCTCACCCTCACTCTAACCTTCACCTTCACCCTAAACATCATCCTAACCCTAACCCTCACCCTAACCCTAACCCGAACCCTCACCCTGAACCTAACCTCAGCTTAATCCTCACCCTCGCCCTAATCCTCACCATAACCCTAACCTTAAACTAACCGAAACCCTCACCCTCACCCTCAGCCTAACCCTCACCCTCACCCAAGCCCTCACCCTAACCCTAACCTTAACCTTAACACTCACATTCAAATTCCCCTTCCCCCTCAGACTTACCCTAACAATAACCCTAATCCTAACACTGACCCTCAACCCCACCCTCACCCTAACCCTAACCATAACAATAACCCTCACCCTCAACCTAACCCAAACCCTAACCCTTACAATAACTCTAAACCTAATCCTAACCCTAAAACTCACCCTAACCCTACTCCTAACCCTAAACCTCAACCTCACCCTCACCCTCACACTAACCCTCAACCTCACCCTAAACATCACCTTAACCCTAACCCTCACACTGAACCTAACCCGATCGTTCACTCTAACTCTCACCCTAAAACTAAACCTCACCCTAAACATTATCCTCACACTAATCCTAACCCTAACCTTCACACTAACCCTAACCCTCAACCTAACTGTATCCCGACACCTCACCCTAACTCTCACCCTTAACCTAACCCTAACCCTAACACTTACCCTAACCCTCAACATCACCCTAACGCTCACCCTAACCCTAACCCTCACCCAAAACCTAACCCTCAACCTAAACCTAACCCTCACCCTGACCCTCACCCTAAAACTAACCCAAACGCTAACCCTCACCCTAACCCTTACTTTAACCCTAACTCTAACATTAAACCTAACGCTCACCCTAACACTAAGCCTCAAACTAACACTAACCCTAGCCCTCAACCTCACCCTCACCCTCAACCTAATCCTAACACTCATCCTAAGACTAACCCTAAACCTAAACCTCACACTAAAACTAAACCACACTCTAACCCTAATCCTCACCATATCCCTAAACTTAACCCTAACCCTCACCCTAAACCTCAACCTCACCCTAAACCTAATGCTAACCCTAACCCTCACCCAGAACCTAACCCTCAACCTAACCCTTACCCTCACCCTAACCCTTATCCTCACCCTAACCCTAACCCTCAACCTCGCCCTAACCCTCAACCTAACACTTTCCCACACCCTCACCCTAACCCTATCACTCACCCTAATCCTAACCCTAACCATAGTCCTCACCCTAACACTTACCCTCACCCTCACCCTAACCCTAACCCTCAACCTCACCCTAACCCTCACCCTAAGCCTTACCCTCACCCTAACTCTAATCCTAACACTAACCCTAACCCTCACCCTCACCCTAATGCTAACCCTAACCCTAAGACTCACCCTAACCCTCACCCTAACACTTACCCTCACCCTAACCATAACCCTCACCCTCAACCTAAACCTCACCCTAACAATTACCCAAAACCTAACCCTCTCCCTAAACAGACCCTAAACCTAACCTTGATGCTAACACTCACCCTCACCCTAAACCTTACCCTAACACTTACCCATACCCTTACCCTCACCATCACCCTAACCCTAAACCTCACCCTTCCCCTGACTCTCACCCTTTCCTTTAACCTCACCCTAACTCTTACCCTAACCCTAAACCTAACCCTAACCCTACCCCTAACGCTTACCCTCACCCTAAGCCTATTCCTCACCCACACCCTAACCCTCACAGTCAACCGAACCCTCACGCTCACCCAAACCTTCATCCTCACCCTAACCCTCACCCTCACTCAAAATATCACCCAAACACTTAACCTCACCCTAACCCTAACACAAACCCTAATCCAAACCCTCACACTCACCCTAACCCTCACCTTAACCCTTACCCTCACCCTAACCCTTAACCTCACCCTAACCCTAACCATAACACTCACAATAACCGTAACCCTCACTCTAACCCTAACCCTAACCCTGAGCCTAACGTTCACCCTCACCCTGATCCTCACACTAAGCTTAATCCTAACCCTAATCATAGCCCTCAGGCTCACCCTAACCCTCACCCTCAGCCTAAACATCACCCAAACCCTAACCCGAACCCTAACCCTAACCCGAACCCAAACCCTGAACCTAACTTCAACTTAATCCTCACCCTAATCCTGACCCTAACCCTAACCTTTATGTAACATAAAACCTCACCCTCACCCTCAGCCTAACCCTCACCCTCACTCAAGCCCTCAACTTAACCCTAACCTTAACCCTAACCCTCACCCTCAAACTCCCCTTCCCCCTCAGCCTTACCTTAACCATAACCCTAATCCTAACACTAACCCTCAACATCACCCTCACCCTAACCCTAACCCTAACCCTAACAATTACCCTCACCCTCATCCTAACCCTAACCCTAACAATAACTCTAACCCTAACCCGAACCCTAAAACTCACCCTAACCCTAATCCTAACCCTAACCCTCACCCTCACCCTCACCCTCACACTAACCCTCAACCTCACCCCAAACATCATGTTAACCCTAACTCTAAACCTAACCCTCACCCTTACCCTAACCCTCACCATCACCCTAATGCTCACCCTAACCCTAACCCTCACCCTAAACCTAACCCTCACCCTAAACCTAACCCTCACCCTGACCCTCACCCTAACCCTAATCCTAACTCTAACCCTCACCCTAACCCTTTCTTTAACCCTAACCCTCACGTAAAACCTAACGCTCACTCTAACTCTAAACCTCAAACTAACTCTAACCCTAGCCCTCACCCTCACACTCACCCTCAACCTAACCCTAACACTCATCCTTACCCTAACCCTAATCCTAAACCTTACACTAAACCTAAACCTCACCCTAACCCTAATCCTCACACTAAACCTAACAGTCACTCTATCCTTAACCTTACCTCTCAGCCTAACCCTCACCCTAAACCTCATCCTAAACCAAACACTAACACTAACCCTCACAATAAACCTCACCCTATACCATACCCTCAACATAACCCTAAACCTAACTCTAACAATAATCCTTAAACACACCCTAACCTTCACCCTCACCCTAAACATCACCCAAACCTAAACTCTCACCCTAACCCTAACCCTAACCCTTACCCTAAATCTAACCCTCACCCTCAAGCTAATCCTCACCATAAACCTAACTATGACCTAAGAGAAACCCTCACACCCTCACCCTCACCCTAGCCCTCACCCTAACCCGAACCCGAACCCTAACACTCACCTTCACCCTAACCCTTACCCTTACTGTAACCCTAAACCTAACCCTAATCATAACCCTCACACTAACCGTAACCTTCACACTAACCATAACCCTAACCCTAACCCTAAGCTTCACCCTCACACTGACCCTCACACAAACCCTAACCCTATTCCTAATCCTAAGCCTCACAATCACCCTCAACCTAAACCTAACCCTAACACTAACCCTCACCCTCAACCTCACGGAACACTCACCCTCACCCTAAATATCACCCTAACCCTAACCCTCACCCTAAAACTAACCTCAGCTTAACCCTCACCCTCAACCTAATCCTCACCCTATCCCTAACCCTAACTTAAACAAAACCCTCACCCACACACTAACACTCACCCTCACCCTAGCCCTAACACTAACCCTAACCATAACACTTACCCACACACTAACTCTCACACTGATCCTCACTCTAACCCTAATCATAACCCTAATCCTAACCCTAATGCTCACCCTACCCCTGTC
This sequence comes from Dipodomys merriami, assembly GCF_024711535.1. NCBI lineage: Eukaryota > Metazoa > Chordata > Mammalia > Rodentia > Heteromyidae > Dipodomys > Dipodomys merriami. The sequence continues at coordinate 327,594 of NW_027206471.1, read as the reverse complement.
CCTAACCCTAACTGTAAACCTAACGCTCACTCTCATCCTAAACCTCATGCTGACCCGAGCACTCACCCTAACCCCAAACCATACTCTCACATTAAACATTACCTTAACCCTAACCCTCAACCTAACCCTAAACCTAACCCCCACTCTAACCCAAACCCTCACCCTAACCCTTACCCACAACATAATCCTATCCCTCAAACTCAATCTTACAATCACCCTAACCCTTACCCTTAACATAACCCTCACAATAACCCTCACCCTAAACCTAAACCTCAGCCTCGCCCTAACCCTCACACTAAACTTTATCCTCACCTTCACCCTAACGCTCACCTTCACCCGAGCCATCACCCTCACCCTAACCCTAACTATAACCCTCAACCTCACCCTCAACCTCAGCCTAAACCTAATCCTAACCCTAACCCTAAACCTCACCCTCACCCTCACCCCAACCCTAACCCTCACCCCAACACTAAACCTCACCCTAACACTAACCCTCACCCTCACCCTCACCCTAATCCTAACCCTAACTCTAATCCTAACCCTCAACCTCACCATAACCCTCACCCTAACCCTTACCCTCACCCTCACCCTAAACCTAAACCTCACAGTAACCCTGACCCTCACCCTAACCCTAACCCTCACCTTAACCCTCATCCTCACCCTAATCCTCAACCTAACCTTACCTTAACCCTTACCTAAACTAAACCGTCACCCTTACACTCACCCTAACACTCACCCCCACCCTAGCCCACACCCTAACCCTAACGCTAAACCTAACCCTCACACTAACCCTAACCATAACCCTCAGAATAAACATTATCCTAACCCTAAACCTAAAACAAATCTTCACCCTAACCAAACCCTAAACCTCACCCTAACCCTAACCCTCACACTAACCCTAACCCTAACCCTCAGCCTAATGCTCATCCTAATCCTAACCCTAACCCTTACCCTAAACCTAATCCTAACCCTAACCCTCACACTAACCCTAAACCTCACCCTCAACCTCAACCTCACCCTCACGCTAAACCTAGTGCTAACCCTAATCCTAACCCTCACACTCACCCTAACTCTAACCCTAAACCAAACCCTCACACTCCCCCTCACACTCACCCTGAAACTCACCCTGACCCTAAGCCTCACCGTAATCTTTACCCTCACCATCACCCTAACCCTCACCCTAACCTTTACCGTGACCCTAACCCTAACCCTAAACCTAAACCTAACCCTCACACTAACCCTAAACCTAACCCTCAACCTAACCCTTATCCTAAACCTAAACCTAACCCTAACCCTCACCCTAACCCTAAACCTAAACCTCACATTAACTCAAACCCTAAACCTCAGCCTAACGCTCATCCTAACCCTTACCCTAATCCTAACCCTCACCTTCACCGTACCCCTAACCCTAACACTCACCCTAAACCTAAACCTTACCCTCATGCTCAGGCTAACTCTAAAACTAACCCTAATACTAACCCTCACCCTCACCCTAACTCTAACACTAAACCTAACCCTAACCCTAACCCTCACCCTCACACTCACCCTAACCCTAAACCTATCCCTAACCCTCACCCTAACCCTAACCCAAACCCTATACCTCACCCTCACCATCACCCTAACCCTAACCCTAACCCTCACACTAAACCTCACCCTAACCCTTATCCTCACCATAAACCTAACTCTAACATTAATGCTCACCCTAAAACTAACCCTCACCCACACCTTAACCCAGACCCTCACCCAAACCCTCACCGACACCCAAACTCTCTTCCTAACCCTAACCATAATCCTAATCCTAAACCTAAGGCTCACCCTCAAATTCACCCTAACCCTACACCTAACCCTAAACCTCACCAACACCCTCACCCTAATCTTCACCCTCACCCTAACCCTCAACCTCACCCTAACCCTCCCCTTCACCCTAACCCTCATACTAAGCCTAACCCTAATCCTAACCGTCAACCTAACCCTATCCCTAGCCCTAACCCTCACACTAACACTAATCCTAAACCTAACCCTAACACTCAACCTAACACTAATCCTCACCCACACCCTAACTCTCACCCTCACTCGAACCCTTACCCTCACTCGAACCCTCATCCTCACCCTCACACTAAACAACAACCAAACCCTAACCCACACCCTAACCCTTGCCCTAACTCTCACCATAACCTTAACCCTAACCCTAAACCTCAATCTCACCCTAATCTTCACCATAACACTAAACCTTGGCTAAAAGAAACCCTCACACTAACCTTCACACTCACCCTAGCCCTCACCCTAATCCTAACCCTAACCCTAAAACTCACCCTCAGCCTAAAGCTCACTCTAACCCTTCCCCTCACCCTTACCCTAACCCTAAACCTAACCATAACCCAAACCCACAACCTCACCCTACCCCTCACCCTCACCTTATCCTAAACCTTATCCTAACCCTAAACCTAAAAGCAACCTTCACTCTAACCAAACCCTAACCCTAACCCTCAGTCTAATGCTCATCCTAACCCTAACCCTAACCCTTACAGTTACCCTAAAATTAACCCTAACCCTAACCCTCACCCTAACCCTAAACCTCACCCTCAAACTCACCCTAACCCTCAGCCTAAACCTAGTGCTAACCCTAATCATAACACTCACCCTCAACCTAACTCTAACCCTAAACCAAACACTCCCACTCCCCCTCACCCACACTCTAACCCTCACTCTAACAGTAACCCTCACCCTCAACCTCACCCACAACTTCAGCCTAACCCTAGTCTATACCCTAATCCTAACCCTCAGCCTACCCCTGACGCTAACCTCAGCCCTAACCTTAACCCTCACCCTAACCCTCACCCTCACCATAGTCCACACCCTAACCCTAAACCTAACCCTCACACTAAACCTAAACCTAACCCTCAGCCTAAACCTTATACTAACCCTATACCTAAAACTAACCTTCACCCTAACCAAACCGTAATCCTAACCCTAACCTAACCCTAACCCTCACAATAACCGTAACCCTAATCCTCAGCCTAACCCTCATGCTAACCCTAACACTAACACTAACATAAACCCTGACCCTCAATTTAACCCTCCCCATAACCCTAACTCTAACCCTAAACCTCACCCTCACCCTAACCCTAATCCTAACACTAACCCTAAACTTCATCCTAACTCTGACCCTAACACTCACCCTCACCCTAAACTTAACCCATACCCTAACCCTAACCCTAACCCTCACCCTAACCCTAACCTCAGCTTAATCCTAACCCTGATGTAAACGAAAACCTCACCCTCACCCTCACCCTAATCCTCACGCTAACCCTAACCCTGACTTAAACGAAAGCATCATCCTCAATCTCACACTAACCCTCACCTTCACCTTAGGCCTCACCCTCACCCTAACCCTAACACTAACCATCAACCTCACCCTCACCCTCACCCTCAGCCTAAACCTAACCCTACCCTAACCCTAACCCTCACCCTCCCCTGCACCCTAACCCTAACAATAACCCTAACCCTCGCCCTAACACTAAACCTCAACCTCACCCTAACCCTAATTCTAACCCTAACTCTAATCCTAACCCTCACCCTCACCCTAACCCTCACCCTAACCCTTACACTCACCTTGACCTAAACCTAACCCTAACCCTCACACTAACCCGAACCCTCACCCTAACGGTAACACTAACCCTAACCCTTACCATCACAATCACCCTAACCCTAACCCTTACCCTCACCCTAAACCTAAACCTAAGAGTAACCCTAACCCTAAAAATAGTCCTCACACTAACCCTAACCTTTATCCACACCTTAACCCAAACCCTCACCCGAACCCGAACCCTAACCCTAACGCTAAACCTAACCCTAACACTCCTACTAAACCTAACCCTCACCCTAAATGTAACCCTACCAATCAGCCTAAACCTCACCCGAAGCCTAACCCTAAATCTCAACCTCACCCTATCCCTAAACCTAACCCTAACCCTCACACTCACCCTAGCCCTCACCCTAACCCTATCCCAAACCCTAAACCTCACACTAAACATAACCCTCACCCTATACCTATCCCTAAACCTCAGCCTATGACTCACCTTAACCCTAACCCTAACCCTAACCCTAAACCTCACCCTATCCCTAACCCTAACCCTAACCCTCACACTTACCCTAGCCCTCAACCTAACCTCACCCTAATCCTATCCGTAACCCTAAACCTCACCCTCATCCTAACCCTCACCCTAACCCTTCTCCTCACACTAATCCTAACTCGACCCTAACCTTTATCCTAAAACTCACACTAAACCTAACCCTTACTCTAAACCTAACCCTACCCCACAGCCTAACCCTCATCCTAACCTTAACCCTAACCCTATGCCTCAACCTAACCCTAACCCTAACCCTAACCCTCACCCTAACCCTCACCCTCACCCTCACCCTCACACTCACCCTCAGCCTTACCATAACCCTAACACTAATCCTAAACCTAACCCTCAACCACACCCTCACCCTACCTCTAAACCGAACCCTAACCATAACACTCCCACTGCCCCGCACCCTCCCCTGAACCCTCACTCTCACCCTCACCCTAACTCTCATCCTAACCCTCACCCTCAACCTCACACTCACCCTAACCCTCACCATCACCCTAACCATAACCATAACCCTTAAGCTAACCCTAACCCTAAGCCTCCCCCTCACCCGAACCTTCACCCTCACCCTCACACTAAACATCACCGTAACAATAACCCTCACCCTAATCCTAACCCTAACGCTCACCCTAACCGAAACCCTCACCTTAACCCTCAACCTCATCCTAAACGTCACGCTAATCTTACCCTAAACGTTACCTAAACTAAACCCTCACCCTCACCCTAAACTTAACCCTAAACCTAACCTGCACACTAACCCTAACCCTAACCCTCAGCATAACGCTCATCCTAACCCTAACCATACCCATAATCCTCACCCTAACCATAACCATAACCCTAACCCTCACCCTAACCCTAACCCTCACCCACATCCTCACCCTCACCCTCACACTAAGCCTAACCCTAACCCTAATCCTAAACCAAAACATCACCCTCACCCTAAACCTAACACTAACCATTACTCTGATCCTCACCCTCAACTTAACCCTAACCCTAACCATCACCATCACCCTAAAACTCACCCAAACCCGAACCCCCACCTCAACCTAACCCTCACTCTCACCCTAACCCTAAACCTAAACTTAATCTTCTGCCTAACCCTAACAATAACCCTATCCCTCACCCTAACCGTTATCCTCACACTTACCCTAAACCTAACCCTAAACCTCACACTAACCCCAAAACTCACCCTATCCCTGATTTTACCCCTCACCCTAATCCTAACCTTAACCCTAACCCACACCCTAAATCTAACCCTAACCCTCACCCTCACCCTAACCCTCATCCACACCCTAATCCTCACCCTAACCCTAACACTAAACCTAACCTTAACTCTTACTTTCATCCTAATCCTCACCCTAAACCTTTTCCTCACACTAACCCGAACCCTAACCCTCACACTAACCCGAACACTCACCCTAACCCTAACCCTAACCCTCACCCTGAACCTAACCCTAACCCTTTTCCACACCCACACCCTAACCCTCACCGTCTCCCTAACCCTCACCCTAAAACTAACCCTCACCTATACCCTAAAACTCACCCTCACCATCACCCTAACCCTAAACATCACCCTAACCCTAAACCTCACCTTCAACTTCTCCCTCACCCTAACCCTCACCCTAAATCTCACCCTCACCCTAGCCCTCACCCTAAACCTAACCCTAACCCAAAAACTCACCCTCAAGCTCATCCTCAACCTCAGCCTCACCCTAACCCTAAACCTAATCCTAAACCTAATCCTCACCCTAACCCTCACTCTAACGATAACCTTAAACCTAATGCTAACCCTAAACCTTACCCTCAACTTTACCCTAATCCTAACCCTCACCCTCACCCTACCCGTAACCCTAATGCTATACCTAACCCTAACACTTACCCTAAGACTAATTCTAAGCCTAATACTCAACCTCACCCGAAAACTCACCCTAACACTTACCCTCAGCCAACCCCTCACCCTAACCCTAAACCTAAACCTAAACCTAACCTTCACCAAATAGTCACCCTAACCCTTACACTCACCCTATCCCTCACCCGCACCCTAACCCTCACCCTAACCCTTATCCTCACACTAAACCTAAACGTAACCCTAAACCTCACACTAACGCTAATCCTCTCCCAAAACCTAACACTAAACCTCACACTAACCCTAACCCTAATCTCAAACCTAACCCTAATCCTCACCCTAAACCCAATCCTAATCATCACCCAAACGCTCACCCTCACCCTAACAGTAAACCTATACCTCACCCTCACCCTAACCCTCACCCTAATGCTTACCCTCACACTAACCCTAAAAATCAAACTAAACCTAACCCTCACCCTAACCCTAACCATAATCCTCACCCTAACCCTCATCCTAACCCTAACCCTAACCCTCAAACTATCCCTAACCCTAAACATTACCCTAAACCTAAACCTCACCGTCACTCTCACCCACACCCTCAGCCTAACAGTAACACAAACCCTAATCCTAACCCTAACGCTCACACTCACACTCACCCTAACTTGAACCCTAACCATAAACCTAACTCTCACCCTATACATAAACCTATCCCTAACACACACCCTAACCCTAAACGTCACCCTAACTCTAGCCCAAATCCTCACCCTAACTCTAACCCTCACCCTAATCTCAACTTAACCCTAACGCTCACCCTAAACCTCACCCTCACCCTAAATCTAACCCTAACTGATACCCTCACCATAAACCTAAGGGTAATCCGAACCCTAATCCTCACACTCAATCTGACCCTAACCCTCACCCTATCACTCACCCTAACCCTAACACTCACCCTCACATTAACACTCACCGTTATCTTAACCCTCACCATAAACCTAACCGTAACCCACACCCTAACACTCACACTCACCCTCAACCTCATCCTAACCTTCACCCTAGCCCTAACCTAACCCTAACCCCAACCATGACCCTCACCCTAACCCTAACTTTAACCCTCACACTCACCCTAACCCAAACCCTTACCCTAAACCTCAACCTAACCCTTAATCAAATCCTAACCCTCACTCTCACCCTAATCCTCAACCTAACCCTAACCATAACCCTCACCCTAACCCTCACCCTAACCCTAACCCTAATCCTAACCCTAACCTTAACCCTCACCCTCACCCTAAACCTCACCCTAACTTTAAAACTCATCCTAATCCGAAACCTCACCAACACCCTAACCCTCACCCTCACTCTCACCCTCACTCTCACCCTAACCTTCACCAACACCCTAACCCACACCCTCACCCGAACCTTAACTCTCAACCTCACCCTCACCCTAAACATCACCCTAAGCCTAACCCTCACCCTAACCCTCACCCTAACCCTAACCCTCACCTTAAACCTCACCCTCACCCTAATCCTCACCCTAAACCTAACCCTAACCCTTTCCAAACCGAAAACCTCACCTTCACCCTCACCCTCACCCTAGCCCTCACCCTCACCCTATACCTCACCCTAAACATAACCATAAACTTAACCCTCACCTTCACACTCACCCTAATGCTCACCCTCACCCTCAGCCTCACCCTAAACCTACACCTAATCCTAACCCTAAACCTGACCCTTACCCTCACTCTAACCCTAACCCTAACCTGCATCCTAACCCTAACCCTTACCCTAATGCTAACCCTAACCTTCATCCTCACCCTAACTGTAACACTCAACCTAAACCTAACCCTAACCGTAATGCTAACCCTAAACCTCACCCTCACCCTAACAGTGACCCTAACCTTTACCCTAACCCTCACCCTCACCCTAACCCTAACTCTAAACCACACGATAACACTAACCATAAACCTAACCCTAACCCTCAGTCTACCCCTCACCCTCACCCTGACTCTCACCCTCACCCTAACACTAATGCTAACCCTAACCCTCAACCTCACCCTAACCGTCGCCCTAAACCTTGACCTCACAAAATCCCTATTCCTCAACCTCAACCTAACCCTCACCCTAACCCTTACAATCACCCTAACCCTCACCCAACCCTAACCCTCATACTAACCCTCACCCTAACCCCCATCCTAACTTTAACCCAAACCCTAAGGCTAACCCTAACCCTGAGTTTCACCCTAACCCTCACCCTAACCCTTATCCTCACATAAACCCTAACCCTAACCGTAACCGTAACCCTCACAAAAAGCCTAACCCTCATCCTAACCCTCACCCGAATCCTAATCCTATCCATAAACCTTACCCTAACACTAACCCTAACCCTCACTCTCACACTAGTCCTCACCCTAACCCTAATCCTAACCCTCATCCTCACCCTAACCTTAAAATTAACCAAAACCTAACACTCACCCTAAACCTAACCGTAACCCTCACCCTAACCCTAACCCTCAAACTCACCCTCACCCTCAGCCTAACCCTAAGCCTAAGCCTAACCCAAACCCTAACCCTCACACTCACCCTAACCCTAACCCTAAGCTTAATCCTAACCCAAACCCTAAACCTCACGCTAACCCTCACCCTAACCCTAACCCTAAACATAACACTAAACCTTACCTTCAACCTAACCCTAAACCTCAATTTCACCCTAGACCTCACCCTAACCTGAAACCTAAAACTAACCCTAACCCTCACATTCACCCGCACCCTCACCCTCACCGTAACTCTAACCCTAACCCAACCCCTAACCCTAAAGCTCACTCTAACACTAACCCTAACCCTAACTCTAAGACTCACCATCACCGTAAGCCTAACACTAACCCTAAACCATACCCTCCCCCTAACCCTCTCCTAACCCTATATCTAGCCCTAAACCTCACACTAACCCTAACCCTAACCCTAACCCTAAACCTAACCCTCAACCTCAGCCTCACCCTTACCATCACCCTCACCATAACTCTGAAACTAACCAAAAAATTAACACTAATCCTAACCCTAAACCTAACCCTAACCCTAACCCTAATGCTAACACTCACCCTCACCCTAACCCTAATCCTAACCCTAACCTTCACCCTAACCCTAAACCTCAAACTCACGGTAACCCTAGCCTTCATCCTAACCCTCACCCTAAACCTAACCCTAACCTTAAACCTTACCCTAACACTAACCCTAATCCTAAACCTCACCCTAACCTAACTGTAACCCTCAACCTAACCCTAACCCTCACGCTAACCTTAACCCTAACCCTAACCCTCACCCTAACCCTTAACTTAACCTGAACCCTAACTCTCAAGCTAACCCTAACCCTAACCCTCAACCTAAAGCTAAACCTCACCCTCACCCTCTCCCTCAGCCTAACCCTAAGCCTAAGCCTAACCCTAACCCTAAACCTAACACTCACCCTAACCATTACCCTAATCCTAATCCTAAACCTAAGCCTAACCCTCACCCTCTCCTTAACCCTCACCCTAACCCTAACACTAACCCTAAACCTAAACCTCAACCTCAGCCTCACCCTTACCCTAAGTCTAACCCTAAACCTCACCCTCAGCCTAACCCTAATCCTAACCTTCATCCTAACCCTCACCCTAACACTAACCCTAACCCACACCCTCAACCTCACCCTAACGCTAATAACTAACCCTAACGCTCAAACTAACCCTAACCCTCACCCTCACCATAACCCTTACTCTAACCCTTACCCTAAACATAAACTTAACCTGAATCCCAACTCTCACCCTAACCCTAACCCTCACCCTAACCCTAACCCTAAACCTCACCCTCACCATAGCCCTCACCCTAACCATAATCCTAATCCTAACCATTATTCTAACCCTCCCCCTAAGCCTTACACTAACCCTCACCCTAACCCTAAACCTCACCCTCAACCTCACCCTCACCCTAACCCTAAGCATAAACCTAAGCCTAACACTAACACACACCCTCACCCTAACCCTAATCCTAAACCTTACCCTCACCCTCACCCTCACTCTCAGTGTAAACCTAAGTCTAATCCTAACACTAAACGTAACCCTCACACTCACCCTAACCCTTACCCTAAACCTAATCCTAACCCTAAACCTCACCCTCACCCACAGCCTCAACTTAAGCCTAACTCTAACCCTAAAACTCACCCTTACCCTAACCCTAACACTAACCCTAAACCTCACCCTCACCCTAGCCCTCACCCTAACCCTAATCCTAACCCTAACCCTCATCCTAACCCTCACCATAACCCTAAACCTCACCCTCACCCTAACCCTAACCCTCACTCTCACCCTAACCCTAACCCTAATCCTAATTCTAAACTTAACCCTAACTCTCACCCTCACCCTAACCCTCACCCTCACCCTAACCCTAACCCTAAACCTAAACCTCCTACTAACTCTCACCCCAACCCTAACCATAACACTAACCCTAACCTAACCCACAACCAAACCCTTACCCTAACCCTAACTCTAACCCTAAACCTCACCCTCACCCAAAACCTAACTCTAACCCTAACGCAAACCCTAACTTCACCCTAACCCTAAACCTAGCCCTCACCCTCATACTCACTGTAACCTTAATCCCAAACCTAACCCTAACAATAACTGTAACCCTAATCCTAACCCTCAACCTAACCATAACCCTCACCCTATCCCAAACTCTGACCCTAACACTTACCTCACCCTCACAGTAACCCTAACTGTAACCTCACACTAACCCTCATCCTAACAATTACCCTCACCATAACACTAACCCTAACCCTAACACTAACCCTCACACTAACCCTAACCATCACCCTAACCCTAAACCTCACCCTAAAACTAACCCTAAACCTCACCCTCACCTTAGCCCTCACCCTAACCCTAACCCTCATCCTCACCCTAAACCTCACACTAACCCTAAAACCCTCACCTTCACTCTAACCCTAACCCTAATGCTCACCCTAACCTTAACTCTCACCCTTACAATAACCCTCACCCTCAGTCTAACCATCATCTTTACCATTACCGTAACCCCCACCCTAAACCTCACCCAAACCCAAACACTCACCCTAACCCGAACTCTACCCCTAAACCTCACCCTCAACCTCACCCTAACTCTAAACCCACCCTAAAACTAAATCTCACCCTAAACCTAACCCTAACCCTTATCCTCAACCAAACGTTCAGCCTAACCCTAAGTCTAAGCCTAACACTTAACCTAACACACACCCTCAACCTATCACTCACCCTAACCATAATCCTAAACCTAACCCTCATCCAAACCCTCACCCTAACCCTAAACCTAACCCTAACCCCCACCCTAACCCTCACCCTAAACCTAACCCTAACCCTAACCCTAACCCTAACCCTAACCCTAACCCTAACCAAAACCTAACTCTCACCCTAAACCTAACCATAACCCTCACCCTAACCCTAACCCTCAACCTCACCCTCACCCTCAGCCTAAACCTAAGCCTAAGCCTAACCCAAACCCTAACACTCACACTCACCCTAACCCTAACCCTAAGCCTAATCCTAACCCAAACCCTAAAACTCACGCTAACACTCAACCTAACCCTAAACTTAACAATAACCCTAACCCTAACCCTAACCCTCACCCTCAGCCTCACCTTAACCCTAACTCTAAACCTAAACCTCACACTCACCCTAACCCTAAACTTAACCCTAACACTAAACCTTACCCTAAACCTAACCCTAAACCTCATCTTCACCCTAGCCCTCACCCTAACCTTAAACCTAAAACTAACCCTAACCCTCACACTCACCCGCACCCTCACCCTCACCGTAACTCTAACCCTAACCCAACCCCTAACCCTAAAGCTCACTCTAAGCCTAACCCTAACCCTAACTCTAACCCTCACCCTCACCCTCACCCTAACCCTAACACTAACCCTAAACCAAACCCTCCCCCTAACCCTCTCCTAACCCTATATCTAACCTTAACCTCACACTAACCCTAACCCTAACCCTAACCCTAAACCTAACCCTCAACCTCAGCCTCACCCTCAGCATCACCCTCAACATAACTCTAAAACTAACCATAAAATTAACACTAATCCTAACCTTAAACCTAACCCTAACCCTAACCCTAATGCTAACACTCAACCTCACCCTAACCCTAAACCTAACACTAACCCTCACCCTAACCCTAAACCTCAAACTCACGGTAACCCTAACCTTCATCCTAACCCTCACCCTAAACCTAACCCTGACTTTAAACCTTACCCTAACACTAACCCTAATCCTAACCCTCACCCTAACCTAACTGTAAACCTCAACCTAACCCTAATCCTCACCCTAACCGTAACCCTAACCTTAACCCTCACCCTAACCCTTAACTTAACCTGAACCCTAACTCTCAAGCTAACCCTAACCCTAAACCTCAACCTAAAGCTAACCCTCACCCTCACCCTCTTCCTCAGCCTAACCCTAAGCCTAAGCCTAACCCTAACCCTAAACCTAACACTCAGCCTAATCATTACCCTAATCCTAATCCTAACCCTAAGCCTAACCCTCACCCTCACATTAACCCTCACCCTAACCCTAACTCTAACACTAACCCTAAACCTAACCCTCAACCTCAGCCTCACCCTTACCCTAACTCTAACCCTAAACCTCACCCTCAGCCTAACCCTAATCCTAACCCTCATCCTAACCCTCACCCTATCACTAACCCTAACCCACACCCTCACCCTCACCCTAACGCTAATAACTAACCCTAACCCTCAAACTAACCCTAACCCTCACCCTCACCATAACCCTTACTCTAACCCTTACCCTAAACATAAACTTAACCTGAATCCCAACTCTCACCCTAACCCTAACCGTCACCCTAACCCTAACCCTAAACCTCACCCTCACCATAGCTCTCACCCTAACCATAATCCTAATCCTAACCATTATTCTAACCCTCCCCCTAACCCTTACCCTAACCCTCACCCTAACCCTAAACCTCACCCTCCACCTCACCCTCACCCTAACCCTAAGCATAAACCTAAGCCTAACCCTAACACACACACTCACCCTCACCCTAACCCTAATCCTGAACCTTACCCTCACCCTCACCCTCACTCTCAGTGTAACCCTAAGTCTAATCCTAACACTAAACCTAACCCTCACACTCACCCTAACCCTTACCCTAATCCTAATCCTAACCCTAACCCTCACCCTCACCCTCAGCCTCAACTTAAGCCTAACTCTAACCCTAAAACTCACCCTTACCCTAACCCTAACCCTAACCCTAAACCTCACCCTCACCCTAGCCCTCACCCTAACCCTAATCCTAACCCTAACCCTCATCCTAACCCTCACCATAACCCTAAACCTCACCCTCACCCTAACCCTAACCCTCACTCTCACCCTAACCCTAACCCTAATCCTAATTCTAAACTTAACCCTAACTCTCACCCTCACCCTAACCCTCACCCTCACCCTAACCCTAACCCTAAACCTAAACCTCCTACTAACTCTCACCCCAACCCTAACCATAACACTAACCCTAACCTAACCCACAACCAAACCCTTACCCTAACCCTAACTCTAACCCTAAACCTCACCCTCACCCAAAACCTAACTCTAACCCTAACGCAAACCCTAACTTCACCCTAACCCTAAACCTAGCCCTCACCCTCATACTCACTGTAACCTTAATCCCAAACCTAACCCTAACAATAACTGTAACCCTAATCCTAACCCTCAACCTAACCATAACCCTCACCCTATCCCAAACTCTGACCCTAACACTTACCTCACCCTCACAGTAACCCTAACTGTAACCTCACACTAACCCTCATCCTAACAATTACCCTCACCATAACACTAACCCTAACCCTAACACTAACCCTCACACTAACCCTAACCATCACCCTAACCCTAAACCTCACCCTAAAACTAACCCTAAACCTCACCCTCACCTTAGCCCTCACCCTAACCCTAACCCTCATCCTCACCCTAAACCTCACACTAACCCTAAAACTTTTCCTTAATCTAAACCTCACCTTCTCTCTAACCCTAACCCTAATGCTCACCCTAAACTTAACTCTCACCCTTACAATAACCCTCACGCTCACTCTAACCATCATCTTTACCATTACCGTAAACCCCACCCTAACCCTCACCCTAACCCTAACCCTCACCCTAACACCCTCTCTACCCCTAAACCTCACCCTCACCCTCACCCTAACTCTAAACTGACCCTAACACTAAATCTCACCCTAAACCTAACCCTAACCCCTATCCTCAACCAAACATTCAGCCTAACCCTAAGATTAAGCCTAACACTTAACCTAACCCACACCCTCAACCTAGCACTCACCCTAACCTTAATCCTAAACCTAACCCTCATCCTAACCCTCTCCCTATCCCTAACCTTAACCATCACCCTAACTCTAATCCTGAGCCCCACCCTCACCCTCAGTATAAACTTAAGTCTAAGCCTAAGCCTAACCATAAACCTCACAATCACCCTCACCCTAACCCTAATCCTAACACTAACTCTAAAACTAATCCTAAACCTCAACCTAACCCTCACCCTAAAACTAACCCTAACCCTAAACCTCGACCTAACCCTCCAACAAACCCTAAACCTAACACTAACCCTCACCCTAACCCTAACCCTCAACGTCACCCTCACCCTCAGCCTAACCCTAAGCCTTAGGCTAACCGAAACCATAACCCTCACACTCAACCTAAACCTAACCCTAAGCCTAATCCTAACCCAAACCCTAAACCTCACCCTAACCCTCACCCTAAACCTAAACCTAACAGTAACCCTCACACTAACCCTAAACCTCACCCTCAGCCTCACCTTAACCCTAACTCTAACCCTAAAACTCACGCTCACCCTAACCCTAAACCTAACCCGAACACTAAACCTCACCCTAACCTTAACCCTAACCCTCACCCTCACTCTAGCCCTCACCCTAACCCTAACCATATACCTAATCCTAACCCTAAACCTCACACTCACCTGCACCCTCACACTCACCGTAACTCTAACCCTAACACAACCCCTAACCCTAAAGCTCACTCTAACCCTAACCCTAACCCTAACTCTAACCCTCACCCTCACCCTAACCCTAACACTAACCCTAAACCAAACCCTCCCCCTAACCCTCTCCTAACCCTATATCTAACCCTAAACCTCACACTAACCCTAACCCTAACCCTAACCCAAACCTAACCCTCACCCTCAGCCTCACCCTCACCATCACCCTCAACATAACTCTAAAACTAACCCTAAAATTAACACTAATCCTAACCCTAAACCTAACCCTAACCGTAACCCTAATGCTAACACTCACCCTCACCCTAAACCTAATCCTAACCCTAACCCTCACCCTAACCCTAAACCTCAAACTCACGGTAACCCTAACCTTCATCCTAACCCTCACCCTAAACCTAACTCTAATCTTAAAACTTACACTAACACTAACCCTAATCCTCACCCTCACCCTAGCCCTCAACCTAACCCTAATCATAACTATAATCCTCATCCTAACCCTCATCCTAACCCTAATACTAACCCTCACCCTAACCTAACTCTAACCCTCAACTTAACCCTAACTCTCACGCTCTCGGTAACCCTAACCCTAACCCTCACCCTAACCCTTATTTAACCTGAACCCTAACTCTCAAGCTAACCCTAACCCTAAACCTCAACCTAAAGCTAACCCTCACCCTCACCCTCTCCCTCAGCCTATCCCTAAGCCTAAGCCTAACCCTGACCCTAAACCTAACACTCACCCTAAACATTACCCTAATCCTAATCCTAACCCGAAGCCTAACCCTCACCCTCACATTAACCCTCACCCTAACCCTAACTCTAACACTAACCCTAAACCTAACCCTCAAACTCAGCCTCACCCTTACCCTAAATCTAACCCTAAACCTCACCCTCAGCCTAACCCTAATCCTAACCCTCATCCTAACCCTCACCCTAACACTAACCCTAACCCACACCCTCAACCTCACCCTAACGCTAATAACTAACCCTAACCCTCAAACTAACCCTAACCCTCACCCTCACCATAACCCTTACTCTAACCCTTACCCTAAACATAAACTTAACCTGAATCCCAACTCTCACCCTAACCGTAACCCTCACCCTAACCCTAACCCTAAACCTCACCCTCACCATAGCCCTCACCCTAACCATAATCCTAATCCTAACCATTATTCTAACCCTCCCCCTAACCCTTACCCTAACCTCACCCTAACCCTACACCTCACCCTCCACCTCACCCTCACCCTAACCCTAAGCATAAACCTAAGCCTAACCCTAACACACACACTCACCCTCACCCTAACCCTAATCCTAAACCTTACCCTCACCCTCACCCTCACTGTCAGTGTAACCCTTACCCTAATCCTAATCCTAACCCTAACCCTCACCCTCACCCGAAGCCTCACCTTAAGCCTAACTCTAACCCTAAAACTAACACTCACCCTAAACCTAACCCTAACCCTAAACCTCACCCTCACCCTAGCCCTCACCCTAACTCTAATCCTAACCCTAACCCTCATCCTAACCCTCACCATAACCCTAAACCTCACCCTCACCCTAACCCTAACCCTCACTCTCACCCTAACCCTAACCCTAATCCTAATCCTAAACTTAACCCTAACCCTCACCCTCATCCTAACCCTCACCCTAAACCTAACCCTAACCCTAACCCTAACCCTCCTACTAACTCTCAACCCAACCCTAACCATAACACTAACCCTAACCTAACCCACACCCAAACCCTCACCCTAACCTTAACTCTAACCCTAAACCTCACCGTCACCCAAAACCTAACTCTAACCCTAACACAAACCCTAACTTCACCCTAACCCTAAACCTCACCCTAACACTAACCCTGAACCTCAAA
The DNA here is from genome assembly GCF_024711535.1 of Dipodomys merriami. Classification (NCBI taxonomy): domain Eukaryota; kingdom Metazoa; phylum Chordata; class Mammalia; order Rodentia; family Heteromyidae; genus Dipodomys; species Dipodomys merriami. Next base: position 310,697 of record NW_027206471.1, on the reverse strand, counting down.
CTAAGCCTAGCACTAACCCTAACCCCAACACTCATCCTCACGGTAAACCTCAAACTAACCCTAACACTAATCCTCAATCTAACCCTCATCCTCACCCTAACCCTAACACTAACCATCACCCAAACCCTAAACCTCACCCTTACCGCAACCCTTACCCTCAGCAAAAACTTCACCTTACCCTTACTGTCACCCCCACCCTAACGCTAACCCTATCCTAATCCTCACCCTAACACTAACTCCACCCCTAAACCTCACCCTCACCCTAATCCTAACTGTAATCCTAACCCTAACACTAAACTTCACACTACTCCTAACCCTAACACTTACCCTCAACCTCAAACTCAGCTTAAACCTAATCCTAAGCCAAACCCTTACCCTAACCCTCACGCTCACCCTAGCCCTCACCCTAACACAAATCCTAACTCTAAACCTAATCCTCACCCTCACCCTCACCCTAAACCTTATCCTAACCCTAACCCTCACCCTACCCTAAACCTAATCTTATCCCTAAAGCTCAACCTAACCCTAACCCTCAACCTCACCGTAACCCTAACCCTAACCCACACTCTAACCCTAAACTTAACCTGAATCCTACTCTCACCCTAACCCTAACCCTAACTCTCACACTAACCCTAATATTAAACCTCACCCTCACCCTAAAACTCACCCTCACCCTAACCCTATCCCTAACCCTAAAACGCACCCTAAACCTATCCTTTACCCTCACCCTCAACCTCACCATAACTCTAGCCCTAACCCTATCAATAACACTAAACCTAACCCTAAACCTCACCCTTACCCTCAGCCTCACCCTCACTGCAAACTTAACCCTAAACATAGCACTAACAATAAACCTAACCCTAAGCCTAAGCCTAACCCTAACTCTAATTCTCACCTCCACAGACACCCTCAGCCTAAACCTAAGCCTAACCCTAACCCTTACCCTAACCCTCACCATAACCCTAAACCTAACACTAACCCTAACCCTAAACCTAAACCTAAAACTAACCCTAAACCTAACCCTAATCCTTAGCCTCACCTGCACCCTAACCCAAACTCTAACCCTAACCCTCACCCTAACTCTAAGCCTAATCCTAACCCTAACCCTAATCCTCACACTCACCCTCACCCTAACCCTAATCCTAAACCTAACCCTAACCCTAACCTGAACCCTCACCCTAACCCTCACCCTAGCCCTCACCCTAACCCTAACCCTAACCCTAAACCTCATCCTAAACCTGACACTAACCATAAACCTAACCCTCACCCTAACCCGCACACTAACACTCACACTCATGCTCGGCCTAAGCCTAAGCCTAAGCCTAACCCTCACCCTAACCCTAACAGATACCCTAACTCTAACCTTAAATCTCACCCTCACCCTAACCCTAACTCTAACCCTAACCCTAACCCTAACAATAACCCTAACCCTCACCCTAAACATAATCCTCACCCTAACATTAAACATTACACTAACACTTAACCTCACCCTACCAGTAACCCTAACCCTAACATTAACCCTCACACTAACCCTAAACCTAAACTCACCCGAACCCTAACCCTAACCCTAACCATCAACCTAACCCTAACCCTCACGCTCAATGTAACGCTAACCCTAACCCTGACCTTCACCCTAACCATAAACCTCACCCTAACCCTAACCCTCACCCTAACACTTACCCTCACCCTAACACTAACCCTAATACTAATCCTAACCCTAACACTCACCCTCACAGTAACAGTAACCCAAACCATAATCCTAACAAATTTCCTAAACATAACCCTAACCCTAACCCTAACCATTACCCTCACCCTAAACCTAACCCTCACCCTAACAGTTACCCTCACCTTAACACTAACTGCAAACCGAACACTAAGCCTCACACTAACCCTAACCATCGCCCTAACCCTAAACCTTACCCTAACACTAACCCTAAACCTCAACCTAACCTTAGCCCTATCCCTAACCCTAACACTGATCCTCACAGTAAACCTCACACTAACCCTAACACTAATCCTCAATCTAACCCTCACCCTCACCCTAACCCTAACCCTAACCCTCACCCTAACCCTAAACCTCACCCTTACCATAACCCTCTCCCTCAGCCTAACCCTAAGTCTAAGCCTAACACTAACCCTAAACCTCACACTCACACCTAAACATTACCCTAATCCTAAACCTAACCCTAAGCCTAACCCTCACCCTCATCTTAACCCTCACCCTAACCCTAACTCTAACACTAATCCTAACCCTAACACTCAACCTCAGCCTCACCGTTAACCTAACTCTAAACCTAAACCGCACCCTCACCCTAACCCTAACCCTAACGCTCACCCTTAACCTAACTCTAAACCTCACCCTCAAGCTAGCCCTCACCCTAAGCCTAATCCTAACCCTCATCCTAACCCTTACCCTAACACTAACTCTACCCCTAAACCTCACCCTAATCCTAACTCTAACCCTAACCCTAACACTAAAACTCACCCTAACCCTAACCCTAACTCTCACCCTAAACCTAAACCTCACCCTTAACGTAAACCTCACCCTCAGCCTAACCTTCACCTTACCCTTACTGTCAACCCCACCCTATCCCTCACCCTAAGCCTAACACTCACCCTAACACTAACTCAACCCCTAAACCTCACCCTCACCCTAATCCTAACTGTAACCCTAAAATTAACACTAAACCTCACACTAACCCTAAGCCTAACCCTCACCCTCAACCTCACCCTCACCATAACTCCAACCCTAACCCTAACAATAACACTAATCCTAACCCTAAACCTAACCCTAACCCTAACGATAATGCTAAAACTCACCCTCACCCTAACCCTAATCCTAACCCTAACCCTCACACTAACTCTAACCCTCACCATAAATCTAAGCCTCATCCTAACCCTCACCCTAAACCTAACCCTAACCTTAAACCTTCCCCTAACACTAACCCTAAACCTCACCCTCACCCTAGCCCTCAACCTAACCCTAATCCTAACCCTAATCCTCATCCTAACCCTAACCCTAACCCTAATCCTAACCCTCACCCTAAGCCTAACCCTAACCCTCAAACTAACCCTAAACATCACCCTCACCGTAACCATAACCCTAACCCTCACCCTAACCCTAAACTTAACCTGAACCCTAACTCTCAAGCTAACCCTAACCCTAACCATCAGTCTAAAGCTAAACCTCACCCTCTCCCTCAGCCTAACCCTAAGTCTAAGCCTAACCCTAACCCTAAACCTCACACTCACTCTAAACATTACCCTAATCCTAAACCTAACCCTAAGCCTAACCCTCACCCTCACCTTAACCCTCACCCTAACCCTAACTCTAACACTAATCCTAACCCTAACCCTCAACCTCAGCCTCCCCGTTAACCTAACTCTAAACCTAAACCGCACCCTCACCCTAACCCTAACCCTAAACCTCACCCTAACCCTAACTCTAAACCTCACCCTCAAACTAGCCCTCACCCTAAGCCTAATCCTAACCCTCATCCTAACCCTTACCCTAACACTAACTCTACCCCTAAACCTCACCCTAATCCTAACTCTAACCCTAACCCTAACACTCAGCCTCAACCTCACGCTCAGCATAACCCTAAGCCTAAGCCAAAGCCTTACCATAACCCTCACCCTCACCCTAGCCCTCACCCTAACAAAAATCCTAAACCTAACCCTAACCCAAAGCCTCACCCTCACCGTAAATCTTACCCTAACCCTAAACCTCACCATCACCCTAATCCTAATTTTAACCCTAAACCTCAACCTAAACCTAACCCTCAACCTCACTGTAACCCTTAACCTAACACTCAGTCTAACCCTAAACTTAACCCGAATCCTACTCTCACCCTAACCCTAACCCTAAATCTAACCCTAACCCTAACAGTAAACCTCACCCTCACCCTAAAACTCACCCTCACCCTAACAATAACCCTAACCCTAACCCTAAAACTCACCCTAACCCTAACCTTCACCATCACCCTCAACCTCACCATAACTCTAGCCCTAACCCTAACAATAACACTAACCCTAACCCTAACTCTAACCCTCAACCTTACCCTCAGCCTCACCCTCACTGGATACTTAACCCTAACCATTACACTAACAATAAACCTAACCCTAAGCCTAACCCTAACCCTAACTCTAATTCTCACACCCACAGACACCCTCAGCCTAACCCTAAGCCTAACCCTAAGCCTAACCCTAACCTTCACCGTAATCCTACACCTATCACTAACCCTAACCCTAAACCTAACCCTAAATCTAACCCTAAACCTAACCCTAATCCTCAGCCTCACCTGCACCCTAAACCAAACTATAACCCTAACCCTCACCCTAACTCTAAGCCTAATCCTAAACCTAACCCTAAGCCTCACACTCACCCTCACCCTAACCCTAATCCTAAACCTCATCCTAAACTTGACACTAACCATAACCCTAACTCTAACCCTGACCCAAACCCTAACACTCGCCCTCATGCCCGGCCTAAGCCTAAGCCTAAGCCTAAGCCTAATCCTAACCCTCACCCTAACCTAACACTAACCCTAATTCTAACCCTAAATATCACCCTGACCCTAACCCTAACTCTAACCCTAACCCTAACCCTAACAATAACCCTAACACTCACCCTAAACATAATCCTCACCCTAATCCTAAACCTCACACTAACACTTACCCTCACCTACCACTAACCCTTACCCTAACACTAACCCTCACAATAACCCTAAACCTAAACTCACCGTAACCCTAACCCTAACCCTCAACCTAACCCTAGCACTCAGCCTAACCCTAACTCTCACCCTAAAACCTACCCTCACCCTAACACTAACCCTAATACTAATCCTAAACCTATCGCTAACACTCACCCTCACAGTAACAGTAATCCTAACCATAATCCTAACAAAAACCCTAACCTTAACCCTAACACTCACCCTAACCATTAACCTCACTCTAAACCAACCCTCACCCTAACACTTACCCTCACCTTAACACTAACCTTAACACGAACACTAAGCCTCACAATAACCCTAACCATCACCCTAACCCTAAAACTCATCCTATCACTAACCCTAAACCTCAACTAAACCCTAGCCCTAACACTAACCCTAACACTCATCATCATGGTGAACCTCACACAAACCCTAACACTAATCCTCATTCTAAACCACACCCTCACCCTCACCCTAACCCTAACCCTCACCCTAAACCTAAACCTCACCCTTACCATAACCTTCACCCTCAGGCTAACCTTCACCTTACCCTTACTGTCAACCCCACCCTAACCCTCACCCTAACCATAACCTTCACACTAACACTAACTGTACCGCTAAACCTCACCCTCACCCTAATCCTAACTGTAACCCTAAAACTAACACTAAACCTCACACTAACCTTAACCCTAACCCTCACCCTCAACCTCATGCTCAGCTTAACCCTAAGACAAACCCTTACCCTAACAATCACCCTGACCATAGCCCTCACCCTAACACAAATCCAAACCTAACCCTCAACCTAACCCTAACCCTCACCCTCAACGTAACCTTGACCCTAACCCTAACCCTCACCCTAACCTTAATCTTAACCCTAAACCTCAACCTAACCCTAACCCTCAACCTCACCTTAACCCTTACCCTAACCCTCACCTTAACCCTAAACTTAACCCGAATCCTACTCTCACACTAACCCTAACACTAACTCTCACACTAACCCTAACATTAAACCTCAACCTCACCCTAGCCCTCACCCTAACCCTAATCCTAACCCTTAGCCTCATCCTAACCCTCCCCCTAACCCTTAACCTAACCCTTAAACTAACCCTAAACATCAGCCTCAACCGCACCATCAGCCTAACCCTGAACCTAACCCTAAACCTAACACTAACACACACACTCACCCTAACCTGAACCCTAATCCTAACCCTAAACCTCACCCTCACCCTCAGTGTAACCCTAAGCCAAACCCGAACCCTAACCCTAAGCCTCACAATCACCCTAAACCTCACCTTAATCCTAATCCTAACCCTAACCCTAACCCTCACCCTCAGCCTAACCTTAACCCTAACTCTAACCCTAAACCTCACCCTCACCCTAACCCTAACCCAAAACATCACCCTAACCCTAACCATAAACCTGACCCTCACCCTAGCCCTCACCCTAACCCTAATAATAACCCTAACCCTAATCCTAACCCTAATAATAACCCTAACCCTCATCCTAACCCTCCCCATAACCATAAACATAACCCTCACCCTAACCCTAACCCTCACCCTCACCCTAACCCTCAGCCTAACGCTAAGCCGAACCCTAACCCTAACCCTATCCCTAACCCTCACATTCACCCTAACCCTACCCCTAAACCAAATCCTAAACCTAACCCTAACCCTCACCCTCAGCCTAACCCTCACCCTAACCCTAACCCTGAACCTAATACTAACCCTAACCCTAACCCTCACCCTCAGCCTCAACCTAAACCTAACTCTAACTCTAAACCTCACCCTCACCCTAAACCTAAACCTAACTTCACCCTAACGCTAACTCTAAAGCTCACCCTCACCCTAGCCCTTACCCTAACCCTAATCCTAACCGTAACCCTCATCCCCTAACACTAACCTCACACTCATCCTCACCGTAACCATAACCCTAACAATAACGCTAACAATAACACTAACCCTAACGTAACCCTCACCCTAACCCTAAACCTCACCCTAACACTAACCCTAAACATAACCCTCAACTTAGCCCTCACCCTAACCCTAACCCTCATCCTTACCTTAAACCTCACACTAACCCTAACACTTATCCTCAATCTAACCCTCACCCTTACCATAACCCTCACCCTCAGTCTAACCTTCACCTTTACCCTTACCGTAACACCCACCCTAACCCTGACCCTAACCCTAACCCTCACCCTAAACCTAACTCTACCCCTAAACCTCACCCTCACTCTAACCCTAACTCTAACCCTAACCCTAACACTAACCTCACCCTAAGCCTAACCCTAACCCTTATCCTCAACCAAACGCTCAGACTAACCCTAAGCCTAAGCCTAACACTTACCTTAACCCGCACCCTCACCCTAAACCTCACCCTATCTCTAATCCTAATCCTAACCCTCATCCTAACCCGCACCCTAACCCTAACCCTAACCATCACCCTAACTCTAATCCTCAACCCCACCATCACCCTCAGCCTAACCCTAAACCTAAGCCTAAGCCTAACCCTAAACCTCACACTCACCCACACCCTAACCTTAATCCTAACCCTAACTCTAACACTAACTCTAAACCTCAACCTAACCCTCACCCTAACCTTAACCCTAAAATTAACCATAAACCTACCCCTCGACCTAAGCCAACAACTAAACCTAAACCTAAACCTAAACCTCACCCTCACCCTAATCCTAATCCTGACCCTAAACCTAAACCTCACCCTAACCCTAAACCTAACCCTAACCCTCACCCTCACCCTCACCCTCACCATAACTCTAACCCTAAACCTAACAATAACACTAATCCTAACCCCAAATCTAACCCTAACACTAAACCTAATGCTAAAACTCACCCTCACCCTAACCCTAATCCTAAACCTAACCCTCACCCTAACCCTAACCCTCACACTAACCCTAAACTTAACCTGAACCCTAACTCTCAAGCTAACCCTAACAATAACCGTCAACCTAAACTAACACTCACCCTTTCCCTCAGCCTTAACCTAAGCCTAAGCCTAACCCTAACCCTAAACCTCACACTCACCTTAACTATTACCCTAAACCTAAACCTAAACCTAAGCCTAACCCTCACCCTCACCTTAACCCTCACCCTAACCCTACCTCTAACACTAACCCTAACCCTAACCCTCACCCTCAGTCTCACACTTACCCTAATTCTAAACCTAAACCTCACCCTCACCCCAAACCTAAACTTAACCCTAATCCTCAACCTCACCTTAATCCTAACCCTAAAGATCACCCTCAACCTAGCCCTCAACCTAAGCCTAAGCCTAACACTAAACCTAACCCTAACACACACACTCACCCTCAACCTAACCCTAAACCTAACCCTTACTCTCACCCTCACCCTCACCCTCAGTGTAACCCTAAGCATAACCCTAACACTAACCCTAACACTCAAAGTCATCCTAACCCTTACCCTAATCCTAATCCTAACCCTAACACTCACCCTCACCCTCAGCCTCACCTTAAGCCTAACTCTAACCTAAAAACTCACCCTCACCTTAACCCTAACCCTAACTCTAAACCTCACCTTCAACCTAGCCCTCATCCTAACCCTAATCCTAAATCTAACAATCATCTTAACCCTCCCCATAATCCTAACCCTAACCCTCACACTAACCCTAATCCTCACACTCACCCTCAGCCTCAGCCAAAACCTAAGCCTAACCCTAATACTCACCCTAACCCTACCCCTCACACTCACCCTAACCCTAACCCTAATCCTAAACCTAACACTATCCCTAACCCTAACCCTCACCCTAACCCTCACCGTAACCCTAAACCTAACACTAAACCTAACCCTAAACCTAACCCTAAATCTAACCCTAAACCTAAACCTAATCCTCAGCCTCACCTGCACCCTAAGTGAAACTCTAACCCTAACCCTCACCCTAAGTCTAAGCCTAATCCTAACCCTAACCCTAAGCCTCATACTCACCCTCACCCTAACCCTAAACCTAACCCTAAACCTATCCCTAACCCTAACCCTCACCCTAACCCTAACCCTAGCCCTCATCCTAACCCTAACACTAGCCCTCACCCTAACCCTAACCTAAGCCGAAACCTCATCCTTAAACGGACACTAACCATAACCCTAACCCTCAACCTCATGCTTGGCCTAAGCCTAAGCCTAACCCTAACCCTCACACTCACCCTAACCCTAACTCTAACCCTAAATCTTATCCTCACCCTAACTCTAACTCTAACCCTAACCCTAACCCTAACAATAACCCTAACCCTCACCCTAAACATAATCCTCACCCTAACCCTAAACCTCACACTAACACTTACCTTCACCTACCACTAACCCTAACCCTAACACTAACCCTCACACTAAGCCTAACCCTAAACTCACCCGAACCCTAACCCTAAACCTAACCCTCAACCTAACCCTAACCTTCACGCTCAATGTAACCCTAACCCTAACCCTGACCATCACCATAACCATAACCCTCACCCTCACCCTAACCCTCACCCTAACACTTACCCTCATCCTAACACTAACCCTAATACTAATCCTAATCCTATCGCTAACAATCACCCTCACAGTAACAGTAACCCAAACCATAATCCTAACAAAAACCCTAACCTTAACCCTAACCCTCACCCTAACCATTACCCTCACCCTAAAACTAAACCTCACCCTAACAATTACCCTCACCTTAACACTAATCGTAACCCGAACACTAAGACTCACATTAACCCTAACCATCACCCTAACCCTAAACCTCACCCTAAAACTAACCCTAAACCTCAACCTAACCCTAGCCCTAACCCTAACCCTAAGACTCATCCTCACGGTAAACCTCACACTAACCCTAACACTAATCCTCAGTCTAACCCACACCCTCACCCTAACCCTAACCCTAAGCCTCACTCTAAACCTAAACCACACCCTTATCGTAACCCTCACCCTCAACCTAACCCTCACGTTACCCTTAATGTCACCCCCACCCTAACCCTCATCCTAACCCTAACACTCAAACTAACACTAACTCTAAACCTAAACCTCACCCTCACCCTAATCCTAACTGTAACCCTAAAACTAACACTAAACCTCACATTAACCCTAACCCTAACTCTCACCCTCAACCTCACGCTCAGCTTAAAACTAAGCCTAAGCCAAACCCTTACCCTAACCCTCACCCTCACCCTTGCACTCACCCTAACACAAATCCGAACCCTAACCCTCAACCTAACCCTCACCCTCACCGTAACCCTTACCTAACCCTAACCCTCATATTCACCCTAACCCTAATCTTAACCCTAAACCTCAACCTAACCCTAACCCTCAACCTCACCGTAACCCTTACCCTAACCCTCACCTTAACCCTAAACTTAACCTGAATCCTACTCTCACACTAACCCTAACACTAACTCTCACACTAACCCTAACATTAAACCTCAACCTCACCTTAGCCCTCACCCTAACCCTAATCCTAACCCTAACCCTCATCCGAACTCTCCCCCTAACCTGTAACCTTACCCTCAAACTAAAACTTAAACTCACCCTCACCCTCACAATCAGCCTAACCCTAAACCTAACCCTAAACCTAACCCTAACACACACACTCACACTCACCCGAACCCTAATCCTAACCCTAAACCTCACCCTCACCCTCACCCACAGTGTAACCCTAAGCCAAACCCAAACCCTAACCCTAACCCTCAAAATCACCCTAAACCTTACCCTAATCCTAATCCTAACCCTAACACTAACCCTCACCGTCAACCTCATCTTAACCTTAACTCTAACCCTAAACCTCACCCTCACCCTAACCCTAAACCTAACCCAAACTGAAACCTCACCCTCACCCTAACCCTAAACCTGACCCTCACCCTAGCCCTCACCCTAACCCTAATACTAACCCTGACACTCATTCTAACCCTCCCCATAACCATAAACCTAACCCTCACCCTAAACCTAACCCTCACCCTCACCCTAAACCTCAGGCTAACCCTAAGCCTAACCCTAACCCTAACCCTACCCCTAACCCTCACATTCACCCTAACCCTACCCTTAAACCAAATCCTAAACCTAACCCTAACCCTCACCCTCAGCCTAAACCTCACCCTAAACCTAACTCTAAACCTAACAGTAACCCTAACCCTAACCCTCACCCTCAGCCTCACCTTAAACCTAACTCTAACTCTAAACCTCACCCTCACCCTAAACCTAACCCAACCCCTAAACTTCACCCTAACGCTAACCCTAAAGCTCACCCTTACCCTAGCCCTTAACTAACCCTAATCCTAACCCCAACCCTCATCCTAACACTTCCCCTAACACTAACCCTCACCCTCAACCTCACCCTCACCCTCACCGTAATCATAACCCTAAAAATAACGCTAACAATAACCCTAAACCTAACCCTAAGCCTCACCCTAACCACAAGCCTCACCCTAAAACTAACCCTCAGCCTAACAATTACCCTCACCCTAACACTAACCCTAACCTTAACACTAACCCTCAAACTAACCCTAACCATCCCCCTAATCCTAAAGCTCACCCTAACACTAATCCTAAACCTAACCCTCACCTTAGCCCTCACCCTAACCCTAACCCTCATCCTTACCCTAAACCTCACAATAACCCTAACACTTATCCTCAATCTAACCCTCACCCTCACTCTAACCCTAACCCTAACCCTCACCCTAACCCTAACCCTCACCCTTACCATAACCCTCACCCTCAGTCTAACCTTCACCTTTACCCTTACAGTAACCCCCACCCTAATCCTCACCATAACTCTAACCCTCACCCTAACCCTAACTCTACCCCTAAACCTCACCCTCACTTAACCCTAACCCTACCACTAAACCTCACCCTAACCCTAACTCTAAACCTTATCCTCAACCAAACGCTCAGCCTAACCCTAACCCTAAGCCTAACACTTACCTTAACCCACATCCTCACCCTAGCCCTCACCCAACCCTAATCCTAATCCTAACCCTCACCCTAACCGTAACGCTAACCATCAACCTAAATCTAATCCTCAGCCCCACCCTCACCCTCAGCCTAACCATAAGCCTAAGCCTAAGCCTAACCCTAACCCTCACACACACCCTCACCCTAACCCTAATCCTAGCCCTAACTCTAACACTAATCCTAAACCTCAACCTAACCCTCACCCTAACCTTAACCCTAAAATTAACCCTAACCCTAACCCTCGACCTAACCCTCCAACTAACCCTAAACCTAACCCTAAACCTTATCCTCACCCTAACCCTAATCCTAACCCTAAACCTAAACCTCACCCTAACCCGAAATCTAACCCTCACCCTCACCCTCACCCTCACCATAACTCAAACCCTAACCCTAACCATAACACTAATCCTAACCCTAACCCTAACCCTAACCCTAATGCTAACACTCAGCCATACCCTAACCCTAATCCTAACACTGACCCACACCCTAACCCTAAACCTCACCCTCACCATAACCCTAACCCTCATACTAACCCTCACCCTAAACCTAACCCTAACCTTAAACCTTACCCTAACACTAACCTTAATCCTCACCCTCACCCTAGCCCTCAACCTAAACCTTATCTTAACCCTAATCTTCATCCTAACCCTCACCCTAACCCTAATCCTATCCCTCACCCTAACCCTAAACCTAACCCTCAACCTAACCCTAAACAGCACCCTCACTGTAACCCTAACCCTAACCTTCACCCTAACCCTAAACTTAACCTGAACCCTAACTGTCAAGCTAACCCTAACCCTAACGGACAAGCTAAAGCTAACCCTCACCCTCTCCCTCATCCTAACCCTAAGCCTAAGCCTAACCCTAACCCTAACCCTCACCTTAACCCTAACTCTACCCCTAAACCTCACCCTCACTCTAACCCTAACTCTAACCCTAACACTAAACCATACCCTAACATAACCCTAACCCTTATCCTCAACCAAATGCACAGCCTAACCATAAGCCTAAGCCTAACACTTACCCTAACCCACACCCTCACCCTAGCCCTCACCTGAAACCTAATCCTAACCCTAACCCTCATCCTAATTCACAAACTAACCCTAACCCTAACCATCACCCTAATTCTTATCCTCACCCCCACCCTCACCCTCAGCCTAAACCTATTCCTAACCCTAACTCTAATAGTAATCCTAAACTTCAACCTAACCCTCACCCTTACTTAACCCTAAACGAACCCTAAACCTAACCCTCGACCTAAGCCTCCAACTAACCCTAAACCTAAACCTCACCCTAACCCTAAACCTAACCCTCACCCTCACACTCACCCTCACCCTCACCATAACTCAAACCCTAACCCTAACAATACCACTAATCCTAACCCTAAACCTAACCCTAACCCTAACCCTAATGCTAAATCTCACCCTCAACCTAACCCTAATCCTAACCCTAACCCTCACCCTAACCCTAACCCTCACCCTCACCGTAACCCTAACACTCATCCTAACCCTCACCCTAAACCAACCCCTAACCTTAAACCTTACCCTAACTCTAACCCTAAGCCTCACCCTCACCCTAGCCCTCAACCTAACACTAATCGTAAACCTAATCCTCATCCTAAACCTCACTCTAACCCTAACCCTAACCCTCACCCTAACCCTAACGCAAACTCTCAACCTAACCCTAAACATCACCCTCACCATAACCCTAATCCTAACCCTCACTCTAACCCTAAACTTAACTTGAAACATAACTCTTAAGCTAACCCTAACCCTAACCGTCAACCTAAAGCTAACCCTCACCCTCTCCCTCAGCCTAACCCTAAGCCTAAGCCTAACCCTAACCCTATACCTCACACTCACCCTAAACATTACCCTAAACCTAAATATAACACTAAGCCTAACCCTCACACTCTCCTTAACCCTCACCCTAATACTAACTCTAACACTAACTCTAACCCTAACCCTCATCCTCAGCCTCACCCTTACCCTAACTCTAAACCTAAACCTCACTCTCACCCTAACCCTAATCCTAAACCTCACCCTAATCTTAACCCTAAACCTCACCCTCAGCCTAGCCCTCACCCTAAGCCTAATCCTAACCCTCATCCTAACCCTCACCCTAACAATAACCCTACCCCTCACCCTACCCCTCACCCAAACCCTAATCCTAACCTTACCCCTCAACTTAAACCTAACCCTCACCCTCACCCTCACCGTAACCCTTACCTAACTCTCACCCAATACATATAATTAACACAAATCCTAACTATCACCCTAACCCTATCCCTATCCCTAAAGCTCACCCTAACCCTAACCCTAAACCTCACCCTCACCCTAGACCTCACCCTAACCCTAATCCTAACCCTAACCCTCATCCTAAACTTCCCCCTAACCCTTACCATAACCCTCACCCTCACCCTAACCCTAAACCTAACCCTTACCCTCACCCTGAGCCTCAACCTCAGTGTAATCCTAAGCCTAATCCTAACCCTAATCCTAACACTCACACTCACCCTAACCCTTACCCTAAACCTAATCCTAACCCTAACCCTCACCCTCACCCTCAGCCTCACCTTAAGCCTAACTCTAATCCTAAAACTCACCCTCACCCTAACCCTCACCCTAACACTCACCCTAAACCTAACCCTAAGCCTAACACTAACCCTAACCCTAACCCTCGCCCTCAGCCTCACCCTAACCCTAACTCTAACCCTAAACCTCACCTTCACCATAACCCCAACCTTAACCCTAACCCGAAACCTCACCCTAACCCTAACCCTAACCCTAACTCTAACCCTAAACCTCACCCTCACCCTCACCCTAACCCTAACCCTAACCCTAAAACTTACCTTAACCCTAAACTTCACCCTCACCCTCAACCTCACTGTAACTCTCGCCCTAACCTTAACAATAATACTAACCCTAACCCTAACCCTCACCCTCACCCTCATCCTCACCCTCACCGCAAACTTAACCCTAAACATAACAATAACATTAACCCTAACCATAAACCTAAACCTAACTCTAAGTCTAATCCTCACCCCCACAATCACCCTCAGCCTAACCCTAAACCTAACCCTAACACTAACACTAACACTAACCCCAAACCTAAACCTAACCCTGAATCTAACCCTAAACCTAACCCTAATCTTCAACCTCACCTGCACCCTAAACCACACCCTAACCGTCACTCTAACTCTAAGCCTAACCCTAACCCTAAACCTAAGCCTCACACTCACCCTCACCCTAACCCTAAACCTAAACCTAACCCTATCCCTAACCCTAACACTTACCCTAACCCTACCCCTCACCCTCACCCTAACCCTAACCTTAAACTTCATCCTAAACCTGACACTAATCATAACCCTAACCCGCAACCTAACCCGAACCCTAACCCTAAACCTAACACTAACATTAACTCGAACCCTAAATCTCACCCTTACCCTCACCCTAAACCTAACTCTAACTGTAATTCTAACCCTAACAACAACCCTAACCCTAACCATAACCATAATCCTCACCCTAACCCTAACCCTCATCCTAAGACTTACCCTCACCATAAGCCTAACCCTAACGCTAACAATAACCCTAACCCTCACCCTCACCCTAACCATAACCCTCACCCAAACCCTAAGCTCACCCTAACACTAACCCTAATACTTATCCTCAATCTAACCCTCACCCTCACTCTAACCCTAACCCTAACCCTCACCCTGACCCTAACCCTCACCATTACATTAACCCTTACCCTTAGTCTAACCCTCACCTTTACCTTTACTGTAACCCCCACCCTAACCCTGACCCTAAACCTAACCCTAACCCTAACCCTAACTCTACCCCTAAACCTCACCCTCACTCTAACCCTAACTCTAATACTAACCCTAACACTAAAACTCACCCTAACCCTTATCCTCAACCAAATCCTCAGCCTAAACCTAAGCCTAACATTTACCCTAACCCACACCCTCACCCTACTCCTCACCCTAACCCTAATCCTAACCCTCATCCTAACCCTCACCCTAACCCTAACCCTAAACATCACCCTAACTCTAATCCTCACCCCCACCCTCACCCTCAGCCTAACCCTAAGCCTAATACTAAACCTAACCCTAACCCTCACACCCTCACCCTAACCCTAATCCTAAACCTAACTCTAACATTAACCCTAAACCTCAACCTAACCCTCACCCTAACCTTAACCCTAAAACTAAGCCTCAACCTAACCCTCGACCTAATGCTCCAACTAACCCTAAACCTCACCCTCACCCTAACCCTAAACCTAACCCCAAACCTAAACCTCACCCTAAACCTAAACTTAAACCTCACCCTCACCATCACTCTCACCATCACCATAAATCTAACCCTAACCCTAACAATAACACTAATCCTAACCCTAAACCTAACCCTAACACTAACCCTACAGCTAACACTCACCCTCACCCTAACCCTAAAATCCTAACCCTAACCCTCACCCTAACCCTAACCCTCACCCTCACCATAACCCTAACCCTCATCCTAACCCTCACCCTAAACCTGACCCTAACCTTAAACCTTACACTAACACTAATCCTAATCCTCACCCTCACCCTAGCCCTCAACCTAACCCTAATTGTAAGCCTAATCCTCATCCTAACATTCACCCTAATCCTAATCCAAACCCTCACCCTAACCCTAACCCTAAACCTAACTCTCAACTTAACCCTAATCATCACCCTCACAGTTCCCTAAACCTAACCCTCACCCTAACTCTAAACTTAAACTGAAACCTAACTCTCAAGCTAACCCTAAACCTAACCCTCAACCTAAAGCTAAACCTCACCCTCATCCTCTCCCTCAACCTAATTCTAAGCCTAAGCCCAACCCTAACACTATACCTCACACTCACCCTAAACATTACCCTAAACCTAATCCTAACCGTAAGCCTAACCCTCACCCTCACATTAACCCTCACCCTAACCCTAACTCTAACACTAACCCTAAACTTAACCCTCAACCTCAGCCTCACCCTTACCCTAACTCTAAACCTAAACCTCACCCTCACCCTAAACCTAACCCTAACCCTAAACCTAAACCTCACCCTAAACCTAACCCTAAACCTCACCCTCAGCCTAGCCCTCACCCTAAACCTAATCCTAAACATCATCCTAACCCTCACCCTAACACTAACCCTAACACTCACCCTCACCCTCACCCTAACCCTAATCCTAACCCTAAACCTCAACCTAACCCTAACCCTCACCCTCAACCTCACCTTAACACTTACCCTAACCCTCACCCTAAACATAAACTTAAAACGAATCCTAACTCTCACCCTAACCCTATCCATAACTCTCAACCTAACCCTAAACCTAAAGGTCACCCTCAGCCTAGTCCTCACCCTAACACTAATCCTAACCCTAACCCTCATCCTAACCCTCCCTGTAACCCTTACCTTAATCCTGACATTAACCCAAACCATCACCCTCAACCTCACACTCATCCTAACCCAAAGCATAACCCTAAACCCAACTCTAACACACACACTCACCCTCACACTAACCCTAATCCTAACCCTTACTCTCACCCTCACCCTCACCCTCAGTGTAACCCTAAGCATAATCCTAACCCTAACCCTAACCCTTACCCTAATCCTAATATTAACCCTAACCCTCACACTCACATTCAGCCTCAACTTAAGCCTAACTCTAACCCTAAAACTCACCCTCACCCTAACCCTAACCCTAACGCTAAACCTCACCCTCACCCTAGCCCTCAACCTAACCCTAATCCTAACCCTAACAATCATCCTAACCCTCCCCATAACCCTAACCCTAACCTTCACCCTAACCCTAAGCCTCACACTCACACTCACCCTCAGCCTAACCCTAAGCCTAACCCTAATACTAACCGTAACCCTAACCCTCACACTCACCCTAAATCTAACCCTAATCCTAATCCTAACCTTAACCCTCACCTCACCCTCACCCTAACCCTCACCCTAACCTTAACCCTAAACCTAACACTAACCCTAACCCTCACACTCAGCCTCACCCTAACCCTAACTCTAAACCTAAACCTAACCCTCATCATAACCCCATCACTAACCCTAACCGGAAACCTCACCTTAACCCTAACCCTAACCCTAAATCTAACCCTAAAACTCAACCTCACCCTAATCCTAATCCTAACCCTAAAACTCAACCTAACCCTAACCTTCACCCTCACCTTCAACCTCACCATAACTCTAGCCCTAACCCTAACAATAATACTAACCCTAACCCTAGCCCTAACTCTAAACCTCACCCTCGGCCTCACCCGCACTGCAAACTTAACCCTAACCATAACACTAACATTAACCCTAACCCTAAGCCTAAACCTAACCCTAACACTAACACTAACCCTAACACTAAACCTAACCCTAAATCTAAACCTAAACCTAACCCTAAACCTCAGCCTCACCTGCACCCTATAACCCAAACCCTAACCCTCACCCTAACTCTAAGCCTAACCCTAACCTTAACACTAAGCCTCACACTCACCCTCACCCTAACCCTATTCGTAAACATAACCCTATCCCTAGCCCTAACACTAACCCTAACCCTCAACTTAGCCCTCACCCTAACCCTAAAGCTAACCCTAAAGCTCATCCTAAACCTGACACTAACCATAACCCTAACCCTCACCCTAACCCTAACCCTAACCCTCACCCTCATGTTCTGCCTAAGCCTAAGCCTAAGCCTAAGCCTAAGTCTAACCCTCACCCTAACACTAACCCTAACACTAAACCTAAATCCAACCCTAAATCTCACAATAACCCTAACCCTAACTCTAAACCTAAACCTAACCCTAACAATAACCCTAACACTCACCCTAATCATAATCCTCACCCTAACCCTAAACCTCAACCTAACACTTACCCTCACCCTAACACTAACCCTAACCCTAACACTACCCTCACACTAACTCTAACCCTAACCTCACCTTAACCTGAACCCCAACCCTAACCCTCAACCTACGCCTAACCGTCATGCTCAACGTAACCCTAACCCTAACCCTGAACTTCAACCTAAGCATAACCTTCACCGTAACCCTAACCCTCACCCTAACACCCTCAACCTAACCCTAACCCTAATCCTAATCCTAACCCTAAACCTAACCCTCACCCTCACAGTAACCTTAACCCTAACCCTAAACCTAACAAAACCACTAAACCTAACCCTAACACTAACCCTAACCATTACCCTAACCCTAAACCTAACCCTCACCCTAACATTTATCCTCACCTTAACAATAACCGTAACCCGAACACTAAGCCTCAAACTAACACTATCCATCACCCTAACCCCAAACCTCACTCTAACACTAACCCTAAACCTCAACCTAACCCTAGCCCTAACCCTAACCCTAACACTCATCCTCCCTGTAAACCTCACACTAACCCTAACACTAATCCTCAATCTAACCCTCACCCTCACTATCATGCTCACCCTAACCCTAATCCTAAAACTAACCCTCATCCTAAGACTCCGCCTAAACCTGACCCTAATATTAATGCTAACCCGAAGCATAACCCTCACCCTCAGCCTCACCTTAACCCTAACTCTAACCCTAAACCTCACCCTCACCCTACCCCTAAACCTAACCCTAAACCTAAACCTTACCCTAACCCTAAACCTCAACCTCACCCTCCCCTAGCCCTCACCCTAACTCTAATCCTAACCCTAATCCTCATCCTAACAATCCCCATTACCCTAAAACTAACCCTGACCCTAACCCTAACCCTCACCCTCACCCTAACCCTCAGCCTAACCCTAAGCCTAACCCTAACTCTAACCCTAACCCTCACACTCACCCTAACCCTAAACCTAATCCTAATCCTAACCCTAACCCTACCCTCACCCACTGCCTAACATTCACCCTAACCCTAACCCTAAACCTAACACTAACCCTAACCCTAACCCTCACCCTCAGCCTCAGCCTAACCCTAACTCTAACCCTAAACCTCACCCTCACCCTACCCTTAACCCTAACCTAACCCTAAGCTTCACCCTAACGCTAACCCTAAATCTCACACTAGCCCTTACCCTAACCCTAATCCTAACCCTAACCCTAATCCTAACCCTTCCCCTAAACTTAACCCTCACCCTCAACCTCACCCTCAGCCTAACCCTAAGCCTAAAACTAAACCTAACCCTAACACAAACACTTACCCTCACCCTAAACCTAATCCTATCCCTAACCCTAACCCACCCCTAACTCTCACCCTAACCTTAACCCTAACAATAACCCTAACCCTAACCCTCAACCCAACCCTCACCCTAACCCTTACTCTAACCTTAAACCTCACCCTCACCCTAACCCTAACTCTAACACTAACCCAAACCCTAAACCTCACCCTAACCCTAACCCTAAACCTCACCCTCATTCTCAACCTAACCTTAACACTAAACCTAATCCTAACAATAACGCTAACCCTAATCCTAAACCTCACCCTAACCATTACCCTCACCCTAACCCATACCCTCACCCTAACACTTACCCTCACCCTAACACTAATCCTAATCCTAACACTAAACCTCACACTAACCCTAACCCTCACCTTAAACCTAAATCTCACCCTAAACCTAACCCCAAACCTCACCCTTACCCTTTCCCTCACCTTAACCCTAATTCTAAAGCTCACCCTCATTCTAACCCTAACCTTAACCCTAAACCCCACCCTAAATCTAAACCTAACCCTCACCCGCACCCTCACCCTCACTGTAACTCTAACCCTAACACTAACAATTACACTAACCTTAACCCGAACCATCACCCTAACCCTAATACTCTCCTCCAACCTCACCCTCAGCCTAACCCTCAGCCTCAGCCTAAGCCTCAGCCTAACCCTCACACTCACCCTCACCCTAACCCTAGTCCTAAAGGTAATCCTATCTCTAAACCTCAACCTAACCCTCACCCTCACCCTAACCCTAACACTAACCCTAACCCTAAACCTCACCGTAACCCTCCCCCAAACCCTAACTCTAACCATAAACCTCACCCTCACCCTAAACCTAACCCTAAACTTAATCCTAATACTAACCCTAACCCTAATCCTCACCCTCACCCTCAACCTCACTGTAACTCTAACACTAACCCTAACAATAACAGTAACCCTAACCCTAACCCTCAACCTAACCATAACCCTCACCCTCAGCCTCACCCTACCTGCAAACTTAACCCTCACCATAACACTAACAATAATCCTAACCCTAACCTAACCCTAACCCTAACCTTAACCCTAACCCTAATCCTCAACCCAACCCTCACCCTCAGCCTAACCCTAACTGAACCCTAACCCTAACCCTAACCCTCACCGTAACCCTAACGCTAACCCTAACCCTAACACAAACCCTAACCCTCACCATAACCCTAACCCTATCCCTAACCCTAACACAAACCCTAACCCCAAACCAAACCCTAAACCTAAACCTAATCCTCAGCCTCACCCTCACCCTAACCCAAAACATAACCCTAACCCTCACACTAACCCTAAGCCTAACCCAACCCTAACCTTCACACTCACCCTCACCCTAACCCAAATCATATACCTAAGCCTATCCTAACCCTAACCCTCACCCTAACCCTCACCCTAGCCCTCACCTTAAACCTAATCCTAACTGTAAACCTCATCCTAACACTCTCGCTAACCCTAACCCTAAACCTCACCCTAACCGAACCCTAACCCTCCCCCTCATGCTCGGCCTAAGCCTAAGCCTAATCCTAAGACTAACCCTAACCCTCACCCTATCCCTAACCCTAACACTAACCCTAACTCTAACCCTAAACCTCACCCTCACCCTAACCCTAACGCTAACATGAACCCGAAACCTAAACCTCATCCTAACCCTAAACCTAACCCACACCCTCACCCTCACCGTACCCGTATAAACCTAACCCTAACCCTAACCCTCACCCTAAGCCTAACCCTCAGCCTATTTACCCTCACCCTAACACTAACCCTAACGCTAACACTACCGCTCACACTAACCCTAACAATCACCCTAAACCTCACCATAACCCTAATTCTACCCCTAAACCGCACCCTCACCCTAACCCTAACCATCCCCCTAACCCTAAACCTCAACCTCACCCTCACCCTCAGCCTAACCCTAAGCCTAACCCTAACCCTAACCCTAACCCTCACACTCACCTAAACCTTACCCTAATCCTAATCCTAACCCTAAGCCTAACCCTTACGTCACCCTAACCCTAAATCTAACACTAACCCTAACTCTAAACCTCACCCTTAGCCTCACTCTAACCCTAATCCTAAACCTAACCCTCACCCTAAACCTAACCCTAACCCTCACCCTCACCCTGACCCTAACCCTAACCCTTACCCTAACCCTCAACCTAACCCTCACCCTCACCCTCACAGTAACCCTTACCCAAACCTTCACCCTAACCCTAAACTTAACCCGAACCATAACTCTCACACTAACCCTAACCCTAACCCTAACCGTAACCCTACCCCTCACCCTCTCTCTCAGCCTAAGCCTAAACCTAAACCTAACCCTAACCCTAACACACACACACTTTTCCTCAGCCTAACCCTAAGCCCAAACCTAAATCTAACCCTATCTCACACACTCACATTCTCCCTAACCCTAATCCTAACTCTAAACCTAACCCTCAACCTAATGCTGATCCTAACCCTGACTCTAACCCTAAACCTCACCCTCACCCTCACCCTAACTCAAACCCTAAAACTCACCCTAACCCTAACTCTAACCCTCAACCTAACCATAACCATAAACATAAACCTTACCCTAATAATAACCCTAACCCTAATCCTAAGCCTCACCCAAACCATAACACTAACCCTAACAGTAAACCTCCCCCCTAATCCTCCCCCTAATCCCAACTCTAACCCTAAACCTCACCCTCACCCTCACCTTAACACAAACCGTAACCATAACCCCAAACCTCACCGTACACCTAAACCTCACCCGCACCCTCACCCACACAGTAACTCTAACCCTAACCCAAACAATAACACTAACCATAACCCTAACTATCACCCTAATCTTAATCCTCAACCCCACACTCACCCTCAGCCTTAGTCTAAGCCGAAGCCTAATCATAGCCCTAACCCTCACAATCAGCCTCACCCTAACCCTAATCCTAACCCTAAACCTATCCCTAAACATCAACCTAACCCTCACCCTTACCCTAACAATAAACCTAACCCTAACCCTCACCCTAACCCTCCCCCTAACCCTAACTTTAACACTAAACCTCACCCTAGCCCTCACCCTAACCCTAATCCTAACCCTAAACCTCATCCTAAAACTCACCCTAACCCTAACCCTAACCCTCACCCTCACCCTAACCGTAACCCTAAATCTCACCCTAACCCTAAACCTAATCCTCACCCTCACCCTAACTCTGAACTTAACTCTAACCCTAACACTAACAATAACCCAAACCCTAAACCTCACCCTAATGCTAACCATAAGGCTCACCCTCTCTCTAGCCCTCACCCTAACCCTCATCCTAACCCTAAACCTCATCATAACCCTCACCCTAACCCTAAAACCCTAACCCTGACACTATACCTAACCCTCACACTCAACCTCATGCTTGGCCTTGAGCCTAAGCCTAAGACTAAGACTAAACCTAACCCTCACACTCACCATCACCCTAAACCTAACATTAACCCTAACCCTAACCCTCAAACTAGCCCTCAATCTAATGCTTAATCTAACCCTAAAACTCGCCCTCAGCTAACCCTAAAGCTCACCCTCACCCTCACCCTCCGCCTAATACTAAGCCTAAGCCTAACCCCAGCCCTAACCCTAACACTAACCCTCACCGTCACCCTCAGCCTAACCCTCACCCTAACTCTCACCCTCACCCTAACCCACACCCTAAACCTAAGCCTAAGCCTAACCCTCACCCTAACCGTTACTCTAACCCTAACCCCAACCCTCACCCTAACCCTAACTCTCATCCTCACCCTCACCCTAACTCTAATGCTAACCCAAACCCTAATCCTAACCCTCACACTCACCCTCACCTTAACCCTAGTCCTAAACCTAACCTTAACCCTAACCCTCAACCTCACCCTAAACCACAACCTAACCATAGACCTAACACTAACCCTAACCCTAACCCAAACTCTAACCCTAACCCTAAACCTAAACCTCAACCCTGATCCTGACCGTAACCATAACCCCAATCCTAACCCTAACAATAACCCTAACCCTAACCCTCATCCTAACCATATTCTTCACTCTAAATATAACCCTCACCCTAATACATACTGTCACCCTAACCCTAACCCTAACCCTCACACTCAACCTAACCCTTACCATAATCTTAATCGTAACCCTAAGCCTAACCCTCACCCTCACCCTGAATCTCACCCTAACCCTAAACCTCACCATCACCCTCAGCTTAATGCTAAGCCTAATCCTAAACCTAAGCCTAACCGAAGCACTCACCCTAACACTACCCCTAATCGTAATCCTAACCCTAACCCTAACCCTCACCCTCATCCTAACCCTCAACCTAACCCTACCCCTAACACTAAGCCTAACCCTAAACCTCACCCTAACCCGAAACCTAACCCTCACACTCAACCTAACCCTAACCCTAACACTAACCCTAACACTCACCCTCAACTTAATCCTAATCCTAATCCTAACCCTAATCCTCACCTTCACCCTAACCCTCACCCTAACCCTACCCCTAACACTAACACTAACCCTAACCCTAAACCTAACTCTCCCCCTAACCCTAAGCGTAAACCTACCCCTAACCATAACCCTCACACTCACCTTCAATCTAAACCTGATCCTAACCCTCACCTTTACCCTTACTGTCACCCTCACCTTAACCCTACCCCTAACATTATCACTAACCCTCACCCTAACTCTCACCCTAACCCTAAACCTAACCCTCACCCTAACCCTAAACATAACCCTCACACTCAGGCTCGGTCTAAGCCTAAGCCTAACCCTAAGCTTAAGCCTAACCCTAACACTCACACTGACCCTCACCCTCACCCTAACCCTATCACAAACGCTAACTCTAACCCTAAACTTCACCCTCACCCTAATCCTAACTCTAATCCTAACCCTAAACATAAACCACACCATAACCCTAACCCTCACCCTCACCATAAATGTAACCCTAACCCTAACCTAACAATAACCCTAAACCTAAGCCTTACCCTCATTCTAACCATAACCCTCACCCTATACCTAACCCTGAAACTAACACTTACCCTCACCCTAACACTAACCCTAACCCTAACACTAACACTCACACTAACCCTAACCATCACCCTAACATTAAACCTCACCCTAAGAATAACCCTAATCTTAACCCTCAACCTAGCCCTCACTCGAACCCTAACCCTCATCCTCATTCTAAACCTCACACTAACCCTAAACCTAAGCATCAATTTTAACCTCACCCTCACCCTAACCCTAACCCTAACCCTAAACCTAGACCTTACCTTAATCCTCACTCTCAGCCTAACCCGCAGCTTTACTCTTACCGTCACCCTCACCCTAACCCTAACCCTCATCCTAACCTTCACCCTGACCATAATCCTGACCATCACCCTAACCCTAACACTCACCTTCAACCTAACCATCAGCCTAACCCTACAGGCTAAGCCAAAAACTCACACTAAACCTCACCCTCACCCTAGCCCTCACCCTAAGCCTAATCCTAACCCTAACCTTAATCATAACACTAAACCTAACATTAACCCTAACCATCACCCAAAAACTAATCCTCATCCCCACTCTCACCCACAGCCTAAACCTAAGCCTAAGCCTAAACCTAACCCTAAACCTCACACTCACCCTCACCATAACGCTAATCCTAAACCTAACCCTAACCCTAAACCTAAACCTCAAACTAACCCTCACCCTAACCCTAACCCTAACACTAAACCTAACCATAACCCTCACCTAACTGTCCCCCTAACACTAACTCTAACCCTAAACCTCACCATCACCCTAACCCTAAAAGTCACCCTCACCCTCACCCTCACAATAACTCTAATCCTAACCCTAACAATAATCCTAACCCTAACACTAAACCTAACCCTAACCCTCACCCTAACACGCCCCCTAACCCTTACTCTAACCCTAAACCTCATGCTCATATTAACCCTAAACCTCACCCTCACCCTCACCCTAACCCTAACCCTAACCCTAACCCTCACCCTCAGCCTCACCCTTACCGAAAACTTAACCATAACATTAACAATAACCCTAAACTTAACCCTAATCCTAACCCTCACCCTCACCCTAACCCTAACCCTAACCCTAACCCTCACCCTAACCCAAAACC
Organism: Dipodomys merriami; assembly: GCF_024711535.1. Taxonomy (NCBI): domain Eukaryota; kingdom Metazoa; phylum Chordata; class Mammalia; order Rodentia; family Heteromyidae; genus Dipodomys; species Dipodomys merriami. Next base: position 284,696 of record NW_027206471.1, on the reverse strand, counting down.
TCAACCTCACCGTAACCCTAACCCTAACACTCACCCTAACCCTAAACCTAACCCTAATCCTAAACCTTGCCATAATGCTAACCCTAACCCTCACACTCACCCTTGCCCTCATCCTAACCCTAATCCTAAGCCTAAAGCTCATTCTATCCCTCACCCTAATCCTAACCTTAAACCTCACCCTAAACCTAACCCTCACCCTCACCCTCAGCCTAACCCTAAGCCTAAGCCTAACCCTAACCCAACCCTCACACTCAACCTCACCCTAACCCTAACCCTAAAACTAACACTAAACCTAACCCTAACCCTCACCTAACCCTCCCCCCAACCTAACTATAAACCTAAACCTCACCCTCACCCTAACGCTAACTCTAGCCCTTAACCTCACACTAAAACTAACCCTAATCCTAACAGTAACCCTCACACTAACCCTAACCACCACCTTAACCCTAAACCTCAACCTAACCCTATACCTAACCCTCAGCCTCACCTTAGCCCTCACCCTAACCCTAACCCTCATACTCAAAATAAACCTTACTCTAACCCTAAAACTAATCCTCAATCTAACCCTCACTCTCACCCGCACCCTCACCCTCACAGTAACTCTAACCCGAACCCAAACCCTAAACCTCACTCTATCCCTAACCCTAAGCCTAACCCTAATCCTCACGCTCACCCTAACCCTAACAATAACCCTAAACCTAACCCTCAACCTAACCCTCCCCTAAACCTATATCTAACCCTAAACCTCACCCTCACCCTCACCCTAACCCTAACCCTAAACCCCACCCTAACCCAAACCCTAACCCTCACCCACACCTTCACTCTCACCATAACTCTAACCCTAACCCTAACAATAACCCTAACCCTAACCGTAACCATCACTCTAACCCTAATACTCAACCCCACCCTCACCCTCAGCCTAACCCTAAGCCTCAGCCTAACCCTCAACCTAACCCTCAACTCACCCTCACCCTAACCCTAACCCTAACCATAACCATAAACCTAATCCTCACCCCCACCCTCACCCTCAGCCTAACGCTAACTTAACCCTAACCCTAACCCTAAACCTAACCTTCTCCAGAACCCTAACCCTAACCCTGACCCTAAAAAAAAACCTAACCCTCACCGTAACCCTAACCGTAACCCTAACCCTAACACAAACCCTATCCCTAAACCAAACCCTAAACCTAAACCTAATCCTCAGCCTCACCCTCACCCTAACCCAAAACATAACCCTAACCCTCACCCTAACCATAAGCCTAACCCAACCCTAACCCTCACCGTAACCCTAACCCTAACCCTATCACAAACCCTAAACCTAACCCTAACCCTCACCGTAACCCTATATCTAACCCTAACCCTAACACAAACCCTAACCCTAACCCTAACCCTAACCCTAAACCTCAGCCTAACCCGAACCCTAACCCTCCCCCTCATGCTCGGCCTAAGCCTAAGCCTAAGCCTAACCCTCACCCTATCCCGATCCCTAACACTAACCCTAACTCTAACCCTAAACCTCACCCTTACCCTAACCCTAACTCTAACACGAACCCGAAACCTAAACCTCATCCTAACCCTAAACCTAACCCACACCCTCACCCTCACCGTAACCATATAACCCTAACCCTAACAATAATCCTAACCCTAACCCTAACCCTCACCGTAACCCTAACCCTCATTGTAATATTTACCCTCACGCTTACACTAACCATAACGCTAACACTACCGCTCACACTAACCCTAAAAATCACCCTAATCCTCATCCTAACCCTCACCCTAACCCTAACTCAAAATCTCACCCTAACCCTAACCCTATCCCTTACCCTCAACTTAACCCTAACCCTCACGCTCAACTTAAGCCTAACGCTAACCCTCACCCTAACCCTAAACTTAAACTGAACCCTAACTCTCACCCTAACACTAACCCTAACACTAATCCTAAGCCTCACCCTCACCCTCACACTCACCCGCACCCTCACCCTCACAGTAACGCTAATGCTAACCCAAACCCGAACCCTAAACATCACCCTAACCCTAAAACTCACCCTCATCCTAGCTCTCACCCTAATTCTAATCCTAACCCTAACCCTCATCCTAACCCTCCCTATAACCCTAACCAAAAACCTCACCCTATCCCTAACCCTCATCCCCACCCTCACACTCAGCCTAATCCTAAGCCTAAACCTAAGCCTAACCCTAAACCTAACAATAACCCCCACACTCACCCGCACCCTCACCCTCACAGTAACTCTAACCCTAACCCAAACGCTAACCCTAAACTTCACTCTAACCCTAACCCTAAGCCTAACCCTAACCCTTACCCTCAATTTAACCCTAACAATAACCCTAAAACTAACCGTCACCCTAACCCTCCCCCTAACACTATATCTAACCCTAAACCTCACCCTCATCTTCACCCTAACCCAAACCCTAAACCCCACCCTAACCCTAAACCTAACCCTCACCCGGACCCTCACCCTCACCATAATTCTAACCCTAACCCTAACAATAACCCTAACCCTAACCTAACCCTAACCCGCACCCTCACCCTCACCATAACTCTAACCCTAACCCTAACCCTAACCCTAACCCTAACCCTAACCGTAACCCTAACCCTCACCCTAACCATAACCCTCACCCTAACCGTAACCCTCATGCTAATATTTACCCTCACTCTAACACTAACCCTAACGCTAAAACTACCGCCCACACTTACCCTAAAAATCACTCTAAGCCTAAACCTCACCCTAACACTAACCCTAACCCTCAAAATCACCCTACCACTCACCCTAACCCTATCATCCTCACCCTAAACCTCAAACTAACCCTAACACTAATCCTCAATCTAATCCTCATCCTCACCCTAACACTAAACCTAACGCTCACCTTCATCTTTATCGTAACGCTCATCCTCAGCCTAACCCTCATCTTTACCCTTACAGTCACCCCCACCCTAGCCCTCTCCGTAACCCTAACCCTCACCCTAACCCTCACCTAAACCTAATTCTACCCTTAAACCTCACCCTCACCCTAACCCTAACTCTAACTCTAACCCTAACACTAAACCTCACCCTAACCCTAACCCTAACCCTCACCCTCAACCTCACCGTAACTGTAAACCTAACCCTAAACCTAACAATAACCATAACTCTAAACCTAACCCTCACCTCAGCCTAAACATAACTCTTACCCTAACCCTAACCCTCACCCTAACACTTACTCTCCCCCAAAACACTAACCCTAACCCTATCACTAACCCTCACACTAACCCTAACCCTCACCCTAATCCTAAACCTAACCCTAATAATAACCCTAACTCTAACCCTAAACCTCACCCTAGCCCTCACCTCAAACCTAAGACCTACCCCCACCCTTACCCTAACCCTAACCCTCATCCTCACCCTAAACCTCACACTAACCCTAATCCTCAATCTAGCCCTCACTCTAACCCTAACACTTACCCTAAACCTAACCCTAAACCTCACCTTTATCTTAACCCTCACCCTTAGCCTAAATCTCAACTTTACCCTTACCATCATCCTCACCCTAACCATAAACCTCATACTAACCCCCACCCTAACCATAAACCTAACAATCACCCTAACCCTAAACCTCACCCTCAACCTCATGCTGAGCCTAACCCTAAGCCTAAGCCTAACCCTGACCCTAACACTCAGGAGAGCCCTCTCGTTTACCCTAATCTTAAACCTAACCCTCATCCTAACCTTCACACTATCCCTAACCCTCAACCTAACCCTGTCCACCACCCTAACCCTAACCCTAATCCTAATCCTAACCCTAACCCTCGCACTCACCATAACCCTAACCCTAACCCTAATCCTAACCCTAACCCTAAACCTCAACCTCACCCTAGCCCTCACCCTAACCCTAATCCTAATCCTAACCCTCATCCTAATCCTCACCCTAACACTAACCCTAAATGTCACCCTCACCATCAGCCTAACCCTAATCTTAACCCTAACCCTCAACCTAAACCTAACCCTCACCCTCAACATAAACCTTACCCTAACCCTCAACCTAACACTAAAGTTAACCCGAACCCTAACTCTCACCCTCACCCTAACCCTAACCCTCACCCTAAACCTAACCCTAAAATTCACCCTTAGCCTAGCCCTCACCCTATCCTTAATCCGAAACCTAACACTCATCCTATCCCTCTCCCTAAAACTTTCCCTAACCCTAACCCTAACCCTAACCCTAACCTACAACCTCACCCACAGCCTAACTCTAAGCCTAACCCTAAACCTAACCCTAACACACAGACTCACACTCACCCTAACCAGAATCCTAAACCTAACGCTAACCCTAACCCTACTACTCTCACCCTAACCCTAACCCTATTACTAACCCTAAACATAACCCTAACCTAACCCTCACCCTAACCCTAACTCTAAACCTAAACGTCACCCTCACCCAAAACCTAACTCTAACCCTAATGCAAACGCTAAACCTCACCATAACCCTAAGTCTATCCCTAACCCTCACCCTCACAGTAACCTTAACCCTAAACCTCACCCTAACAATAATCCTAAACCTAATCCTAACCTTCAACCTACCCATAAACCTCACCCTAACCCAAAACCTGACCCTAACACTTACCCTCAACCTAACACTAACCTAACCCCAACACGAACCCTCAAACTAACCCTAACCCTAAACTCACCCTAACCCTAACCCTAACCCTAAAACTCACCCTAACACTAACCTTCACCCTCACCCTCAACCTCACCGTAATTCTAGCTCTAACCCTTACAATAACCCTAAACCTAAGCCCAACCCTAACCCTCACCCTCAGCCTCACCCTCACAGCAAACTTTAGCCTAATCATAACACTATCAATAACCCTAACTCTAAGCCTAACCCTAACACTAATTCTAATCCTCACCCACACAGTCACCCTCATCTTAACCCTAAACCTAAACCTAACCCTCATCATAACCCTAAACCTAACCCTAACCCGAACACTAACCCTAACCCTAATCCTAACCCTAAATCTAAACCTAAACCTAAACCTAATCCTCAGCCTCATCTGCAACAGAACCCAAACCTTAACGCTAACCCTCACCCTAACTCTAAGCCTAACCCTAACCCTCACCCTAAACCTCACACTCACCCTCACCCTAACCCTAATCCTAAACCTAACCATAACCCTAACCCTAACCCTAACCCTAATCCTAACCCTAACCCTAACCCTAAAACTCACACTAACACTAACCCTAACCCTCACCCTCAAACTCAACCTCAGCTAAACCCTAAGCCTAAGCCAAACCCTTACCCTAACCCTCACCCTCATCCTAGCCTTCAGCCTAACACAAATCCTAACCCTAACCATCAACCTAACCCTAACCCTCACCCTCACAGTAACCCTTACCTAACCCTAACCCTCACCCTCACCCTAACCCTAATCTTAACCCTAAACCTCAACCTAACCCTAATTCTCATCCTATCCCTCCCTGTAACCTTTAACCTAACCCTCACACTAACCCTAACCCTCACCTTCAACCTCACCATCAGCCTAACCCTAAGTCTAACGCTAAACCTAAACCTAACAAACACATTCACCCTCAACCTATCCCTAATGCTAACCCTAAACCTCACCCTCACCCTCACTGTCAGTGTAACCCTAAGACAAACCCGAACCCTAACCCTAACACTGACATTCACTCTAACCCGTACCCTAATCCTAATTCTAACCCTAACCCTAACCCTCACCCTCAGCCTCAACTTAACCCTAACTCTAACCGTAAACCTCACCTTCACCCTAACCCTAAAATTAACCCTAACTCTAAACCGCACCCTAACCCCAAGCCTAAACCTCACCCTCACCATAGCCCTCACCCTAACCCTAATGCTAACACTAACCCTCATCCTAACCCTCCCCATAATCCTAACCCCAACCCACACCCTAACCCTAATCCTCACCCTCACCCTAACCCTCAGCCTAAACCTAACCCTAAACCTAACCCTCATACTCACCCTTACCCTAACCCTAATCCTAATCCTAAACCTAACCCTCACCCTCAGCCTAACCCCCACCCTCACCCAAGCCTAAACCTAACACTAACCCTAACCCAAAACCTCACCCTCAGCCTCACCCTAACCCTAACTCTAACCCTAAACCTCACACTCACCCTAACCCTAACCCTAACGCTAACCCTAAACTTCACCCTAACGCTAACCCTAAACCTCACTCTCACCCTAGACCTGACCCTAACCCTAATCCTAACGCTAACCCTCATCCTAACCCTACACCTAACCTTAACCCTCACCCACAACCTCACCCTCAGCCTAATCCAAAGCCTAACACTAAACCTAACCCTAACACACAAACTCACCCTCACCCTAGCACTGTCCCTAACCCTAAACCTAAACCTAACCCTCATCCTAACCCTCACCCTAACCCTAACCATCAACCACACCCTAATCCTCACCCCCACCCACACCCTCAGCCTAACCCTAAGCCTAAGCTTAAACCTAACCCTAACTCTCACACTCACCCTCACCCTAATCCTAATCCTAAACCTAACCCTAAACCCCAAGCTAACCCTCACCCTAACTTTAACCCTAACACTAACTCTAACCCTCGACCTAACCCTCACCCTAAACCTAAATGTAACCCTTAACCTCACCCTAACCCTAACCCTCATGCTCACCATAACTCTAACCCTCATCCTAACCCTAATGCTAACCGTAAACCTCACCCAAACACTTATACTAAACCTCATTCTCACCCTAGCCCTCATACTAAACCTAATCCTAACCCTAACCCTAACCCTCATCCTAACCCTCACCCTAACCCTAACCCTAACAATAACCCTACCCCTAACCCTAACCAACACCCTAACCCTAATCCTCACACCCACCGTGACCCTCAGCCTAACCCTAAGCCTCAGCCTAACCCTCAACCTAACCCTCACACTCACCCTTACACTAACCCTAGTCCTAAATGTAAATCTATCCCTAAACCTCAACCTAACCTTCACCCTCACCCTCACCCTAACCCTAACCCTAACCATAACCCTGTCCCGCAGCCTCACCCTCACTGCAAACTTAACCCTAACCATAACACTAACAATAACCCTAACCCTAAACATAACCATAACCCTAATCCTCACCCTCACCCTCACCCTCAGCCTAATCCTAACTTAACCCTAACCCTCACCATAACCATAACCCTCACACTCACCCTCACCCTAACTCAAATCCTAAACCTAACCCTGTCCTAACCCTAACCCTCACCCACACCCTCACCCTAACCCTCACCCTAAACCTAATCCTAACCCTAAACCTCATCCTAACCTGAACCCTAAACCTCCCTCTCATGCTTGGCCTAAGCCTTAGCTTAAGCCAAAGCCTAACCCTAACCCTCTTCCTATCCCTAACTCTAACACTAACCCTAACTCTAACCCTAAAACTCACCCTCACCCTCACCCTAACTCTAACACTAACCCGGAAGCTAAACCTCATCCTAAACCTAACACTAAACCACACCCTCACCCTCACCGTAACCGTATAACCCTAACACTAACAATAACCCTAACCCTAACCCTAACACTCACCCTAACCATAACCCTCACCCTAACCCTAACCCTCACCCTAATATTTAGCCTCACCCTAACACTAACCCTAATGCTAACACTACCGCTCACACTAAACCTAAAAATCACCCTTACCCTAAACCTCACCCTAACACTAACCCTAAACCTCAACCTCGCCCTATCACTCACCCTAACCCTAACCCTCATCCTAACCCTAAACCTCTCACTAACTCTAACACTAATCCTCAATCTAACCCTCACCCTCACCCTAACCCTAAACCTAACCCTCACCCTAACCCTAACCCTCATCTTTACTGTAACGCTCACCCTCAGCCTAACTCTCATCTTTACCCTTACCGTCAACCCCACCGTAACCCTCACCCTAACCCTAACGCTCACCCTAACCCTAATTCTACACCTAAACCTCACGCTCACCCTAACCCTAACTCTAACACTAACACTAACACTAAACCAACCTCACTCTAACACTAACCCTAACCCTCACCCTCACCCTCAATGTAACCATAACCCTAACAATAAACCTAACAATAATCATGACCCTAACCCTAACACTCACCCTAACCATAACCCTCATCCTAACCCTAAACATCAACCTAACACTTACCCTCACACTAACACTAACCCTAACCCTAACAATAACCCTCACACTAACCCTAAACCTCACCCTAATTCTAAACCTAATCCTAAACCTAAACCTAACTCTAACCCTAACCCTCAAACTAGCCCTCACCCTAACCCTAAGTCCTACCCTCACCCTTACCCTAACCCTAACCCTCATCCTCACCCTAAACCTCACACTAACCCTAACCCTAATCCTCAATCTAATCCTCACCCTAACCCTAACCCTAACCCTAACCCTCAACCTAACCCTATACCTAACCCTAACTCTAACCCTAAACCTCACACTCACCCGTAACCTTACCCTAACCCTAAAACTCACCCTAACACTAAACTTCATCCTCACCCTTAACCTCACCGTAATACTAGCCCTAACACTAAAAATAACACTAACCCTAACCCTAACTCTAACCTTCACCCTCAGCCTCACCCTCACCACAAAATTAACGCTAACCATAACACTAAAAATAAGCCTACCCTAAGAATAACCCTAAACCTAAATCTAATCCTAACCCCCACCTTCACCCTGATCCTAAAACTCACACTAACCCTAAAAGTAATCCTCAATCTAAACCACACCATCACCCTAAACCTAACCGTAACCCTCACCCTAACCCTAACACTCACCCTTACCGTAATCCTCACTCTCAGCCTAACCCTCAACTTTACCCTTACTGTCACCCTCACCCTAACCCTCACACTAACCCTAACCCTCATCCTAACCCTAACACTAACCCTCACTCCCTACTAAACCTCACCCTAACCCTAACCCTAACACTAAACCTAACCCTAACCCTAACCCAAAACCTCACCCTAACACTAACTCTAACCCTAAACCTCACGCTGACCCTAACCCTAACCCTAATACTAAACCTCACCGTAAACCTAAACCTTACCCTAACACTTACCCTCAACCTAACAGTAACACTAATACTAACACTAACCCTCACACTAACGCTAACCATCACCCTAAACCTAACATCACCCTAATCCTAACCCTAAATCTAAAACTAACCCTCATCCTAACCCTCACCCTAACCTTAACCCTAAACATCACCCTAACCCTAACCCTCACCCTCACTTTTAGCCTCACCCTAACACTAAGCCTAAGCCTAAACCTAACCCTAAACCTCACACTCACCGTAGCCCTCACCCTAACCCTAATCCTAACTCTAACTCTCATCCTAACCCTCAACCTAACCATAACCAGAACCATCACTCTAAACCTAATCCTCATCCCCACCCTCACCTTCAGTGTAACCCTAACCCTAAGACTAACCCTAACCATAACCCTCACATTCACCCTCAGCCTAACCCTAAACCTAACCCTAACACTAACCTTAAACCTAAGCCTCAACCTAACCCTCACCCTAACCCTAACCTTAACCCTAACCCTCACCGTCACTTTAGTCCTCACCCTAACCATCAACTCAAAACTAACCCACACCTTCACCGTAACCCAAACGCTAAACCTGACCCTAACCCTACCCCTAACCCTAACACTAAACCTGACCCTAATCCTAACACTAACCCTCACCCTCACATTAGCCCTCATCCTAACCCTAATTGTAACCCTAAAACTCATCCGAAACCTCACCCTCACCCTTACACTAACCCTTACGCTAACCCTAAACCTAATTCTAACCCTCACCCTAAATCTACCCAGACCATAACCCTAACCATAACCCTTACCTCAACCTCACCCTCAGCCTAACACTAAGCCTAACCCAAACCCTAACCCTCACACTCACCCTCACCCTAACCCTAATCCTACCACTAACCCTAACCCGAACCCTAAACCTCAACCTAACCCTCACCCTAACCCTAACCCTAACACTAACCCTAACCCTAACCCACACCCTAACCCTCTCCCTAAACATAATTCTAACCCTAAACCTCACACTCACCCTAATCCAAATCCTAACCTTGACCCTAAATCTCACCCTAACCCTAACCCTCACCCTTACCCTCACCCTCACCCTCACCATAACCCTAACCCTCACCCTAACCCTAACACTAAACCTCACCCTACCACTAATTCTAACACTCACCCTCACCCTAGCCCTCACTCTAACCCTAATCCTAACCCTAATCCTCATCCTAACACTCACCCTAACCCTAACCCTAACCCTCACCCTAACCCTAATCCTAACCCTAAACCTCACCCTCACCCTTACCCTCACCCTCACCCTCACCATAACCCTAAACCTCACCCAAACCCTAAACATAAACCTCACCCTAACACTAACCCTAACACTCACCCTCACCCTAGCCCTCACCCTAACCCTAATCCAAACCCTTACCCTAACCATAACCCTCACCCTCACCCTCATGGTAACTCTAACCCTAAACCTAACAATAACACTAATCCTAACCCTAAACCTAACCCTAACCCTAATCCTATCCCTAATCCTCACCCTCAGCCTCACCCTCACTGCAAATGTAACCATGCCCATATCACTAACAATAATCCTAACCCTAAACCTAATCCTAACAATCACCCTCACCCTAACCCTAATCCTAAACTTAACCCTCACTCTAACCCTAACCCTAACCCTCACCGTAACCCTAACCCTCATCCTAACCCTCACCCTAACCCTAAACCTCACCCTAACACTAACCCAAATCCTCACCCTCAACCTAGCCCTCACCCTAACCACCATCCTAAACCTAATCCTCATCCTAACACTCACCCTAACCCTAATCCTAACCCTCACCATAACCCTAATAGTAACCCAAACCATCAACCTAACCCGACCCCTCACCTTCACTGTAACCCTAACCCTAACCCTCACCCTAACGCTAAAATTAACCCGAACCATAATTCTCACCCAAATGCTAACCCTAAGCGGAACACTTACCCTAACCCTCACCCTCACCCTCAGCTTAATGCTAAGCCTAACCCTAAACCTAAGCCTAACACAAGCACTCACCCTAACACTAACCCTAATCCTAATCCTAACCCTAACCCCAACCCTCACCCAAATCCTAACCCTCACCCTAACCCTAACACTAACACTAACCCTAACCATAAACCTAACACTAACACTAACCCTCACCCTAACCCTCACCCTAACCGTAACTCTAACCCTAAATCTCACCCTCACCCTCACCCTAACCCTCACCATCACCCTCACCCTCAGCTTAACCCAAAGCCAAAGCCTAACGCTAACCCTAACCCTCACCCTAACACTAGCCCTCAACATAACCCTAACTGTAACACTAACCCTAACCCTAACCCTAACACTAACCCTCACCCTAACCCTCACCCTAACCGTAACTCTAACCCTAAATCTCACCCTCACCCTTACCCTAACCCTCACCCTCACCCTCACCCTCAGCTTAACCCAAAGCCAAAGCCTAACGCTAACCCTAACCCTCACCCTCAAACTAGCCCACAACATAACCCTAACTGTAACACTAACCCTAACCCTAACACTCACACTAACCCTAACCCTAACCCTAACTCTAACCCTAAACCTCACCCTGACCCTAACCCTAACCCTAACTCTAAACCTCATCCTAACCCTAACCCTAACCCTCAACATCACCCTCACCCTTACCCTTACCTTAACCTTAACCCTAACCCTAGCCCTAAGAATAACCCTAACCCTTAACCTAACCCTAAACCTCACCCTCACCGTAACTATAACCCTAACACAAACTCACACACTAACCCAAACTCTGACACTAAACCTAATGCTAAACATCACCCTAACCCTAAAATTAACCCTAACCCTTACCCTAGCACATACCCTAACCCTAATCTTAACCCTAACCCTCACTCTAACCCTCACTCTAAACATAAACCATACCCTAACCCTAAATCTAACCCTCAACTTCACCCTCAGCCTCAGCCTAACACTAACCCTAACCCTAACCCTCACACTCACAGTCACAGTTACCCTAATCCTAACACTAACTCCAAACCTAACCCTAATACTAACCCTAACCCTAACCCTGACCCTAAACCTCACTCTAAACCTAACCTTAACCCTTAACCTCACCCTCACCCTAACCCTAATCCTAACCCTAACCATAACACTAACCCTCACCTTAAACTTAATCCTAATCCCAACCCTAACCCTAACTGTAACCCTAACTATAACCCTAACCTTAACACTAACACTAACCCTAATCCTCAACCCTACCCTCACTCTAAGCCTAACCCTAAGCCTGTCCCTAACACTAACCCTAACTCTAACCCTAAACCTCACCCTCACCCTAACCCTATCTCTAAACCTAACCCTAAACCTCACCCTGACCCTAACCCTATCCCTCACCTGCAACCTCAGCCTCGCCGTAACTCTAACCCTAACCCTAACAATAACACTAACCCTAAACCTAACGATCACCCTAAAGCTAATCCTCACCCCCACCCTCACCCTCAGCCTAATCCTAAGCCTACCCTAACCCTAACACTAACCCTCACTCTCACTCTCACCCTAACCCTAACACTAAGCCTAAGCCTAAGCCTAAGCCTAACCCTAACCCTAACCCTAACCCTAACCCTCACCCTAACCTAACCCTAACCCTAAAACTAACTCTAACCCTAAAACAAAACCTAACCCTCACCCTAAACCTAACCCTAAACCTCATCCTAACCCTCACCCTAAACCTAACCCTAATCCTCACCCTAACCTTAACCCTAACCCTCACCCTCACACTCGGCCTAAGCCTAAGCCTAAGCCTAAGCCTAACCCGAACTCTAAACCTCATCCTAACCCTCACCTTATACCTAACCCTAACACTAACCCTAAACCTCACCATCACCCTAACCCTAACTCTAACCCTAAACCTAAAACTAAACTTCACCCTAAACCTAAACCTAACCCTCACCCTCAACCTCACCTTAAACCTAACCCTAACCCTAACAATAACCCTAACACTAAACCTAACCCTCACCCTAACCATAAGCCTCAACATAACCCTAACCCTCAATCTAACCCTCACCCTCACCCTAACCCTAACCCTAACCCTCACCCTAACCCTAACGCTAAACGTAACCCTTACCCTCACCTTAACCCTCAGCCTAAATCTAACCCTAAACCTAACCCTAACCCTCACACTCATCCTCATCATAACACTAATCCTAAACCTAAGCATAACCCTACCCCTAAGCCTCAACCTAACCCTCCCCCTAATCATAACCCTAACACTAACCCTAGCCCTAACCCTCAACCTAACCCTCCCCATAACCCTAACTCTAACTCTAAACCTCACCCTCATCCTAACACACACCCTAACCCTAAACCTCGCCCTAACCCTCACCTTCACCGTAACCCTAAACCTAACCCAAACCCGAACCCTACCCCTAAACCTAACGCGAACCCTAAACCTCACCCTATCCCTAACAATAACCCTAAACCTAACCCTAAACCTAACACTCCCCCTACCGCTATATATAACCCTCAACCTCACCCTCACCTGACCCTAACTCTAACACTAACACTAACCCTAACTCTAACCCTAAACCTCACCCTAACCCTAACACTAACTCTAACTCTAACCTGAAACCTAAACCTAAACCTAACCCTAACTCTCACCCTCACCCTCACCCTCAACATAGCCCTAACCATAAAAATAACTCTAACCCTAACCCTCATCCTAACCATAACATTCACCCTAAACCTAACCCTCACCCTAACACTTACCCTCACCCTAACACTAACCCCAACCATAACACTAACCCTCACACTAACCCTAACCATCACTCTAACCCTAAACCAAACCCTAACCCTAACTCTCACCCTCACCCTAGCCCTCAGCCTAACCCTAACCCTCTTCCTCACCCTTAACCTCACACTAACCCTAACACTAATCCTGAATCTAACCCTCACCCTCACCTTAATCCTAACACTCACTTGTACCTTAACCCTCACCATCAGCCTAAACCTCACCTTTACCCTTACGGTCACCCTCACCCTAACCCTCACCATAGCATAAATCCTCATCCTAGCCCTCACCCTAACGGCAACCCCAACCATCACCCTAACCCTAACCCTCACCCTCACGCTCAGCCTAAGCCTAACGCTAAGACTAAGCCTAAGCCTAACCCTAACCCTCACCCTCACCCTAGCCCTCACCCTAACCCTAATACTAACCCTAACCCTCATCCTAACCCTTAACCTAACCATAACCCTAACCGTCATACTAAACCTAATCCTCATCCCCACCCATACCCTCAGCCTATCTGTAAGCCTAAGCCAAACCCTAACCCTAACCCTCACATTCACCCTCACCATCAACGTAATCCTAAACCTAACCCTAACCCTAATATTAAAACTCAACCTAACCCTCACCCTAACCCTAACACTAACCCTAACCCTAACACTCAACCTAACCCTCCCCCTAAACTTAACTCTAACCCTAAACCTCACACTCACCCTAACCATAATCCTAACCCTAAACCCCATCCTAACCCTGATCCTAACCCTCACACTCACCCTCACCCTTACTGTAACTCTAAACCTAACCTTAGCTATAACACTAACCCTGAACACTAACACTAACCCTGAACCTCACCCTAACTCTAACCCTAACACCAAGCCTCACCCTAATCCTAATCCTAACCCTCAGCCTCACCTTAACCCTAACCCTAACCCTATCCCTAAACCTCACCCTCACCATAACCCTAACCCTAACCCTAAACCTCACCGTAACGCTAACCCTAAACGTCCCCCTAACTCTAGTCCTCCCCCTAACCCTAATGCTAGCCATAAACCTCATCCTAACACTCACCCTAACCCTAAAACCCTAACACTAACCCTTAACCTCACACTCAAGCTCTGCCTAAGCCTCCGCCTCAGCCTAAGACTAACCCTGACCCTCACACTCACCCTCACCCTAACCCTAACCCTAACACTAACCCTAACCCTAACCCTCACACTAACCCTCACTCTAACGCTAACTATAAACTTTAACCTCACCGTCAACCTAACCCTAAATCTCACCCTGACCATCACCCTCTGTCTAACATTAAGCCTAACCCTAACCCCAACCCTAACCCTAACACTAACCCTAACCCTCACCCTACCCCTCACCCTAACCCTAACCCTAACCCTCACCCTCACCCTAGCCCATACACAAACCCTAAGCCTAAGCCTAACCCTCACCCTAATCCTCACTCTAACTCTAACCCCAACACTCACGCTAACTTTAACCCTCATCCTCACCCTAACTCAAATTCTAATCCTAACCCTAACCCTAACCCTCACACTCACCCTCACCTTAACCCTAACCCTAATCCTAACCCTAACACTAATCCTCAACCCCACACTAAACCTCACCCTATCCCCAAATCTAACCCTAACACTAACTCTAACCCTCACCCTATCCCTCACCCTAACCCTAATCCTAAACCTCACCCTCAACCTAGCCCATACCCAAATCCTAAGCCTAAGCCTAACCATCACACTAACCCTCACTCTAACCCTAACCCCAACACTCACCCTAACCGTAAACCTCACCCTCACACTTGCCCTAACTCTAACCCTAACCCTAACCCTCACACTCACCCTAACCCTAATCCTAAATCTCACACTAAACCTAAACCTTACCCTAACACTTACCCTCACCCTAACACTAACACTAAACCTAACACTAACCCTCACACTAACGCTAAAAAATCACCCTAAACCTAAACCTCACCCTAACCCTAAAGCTAACCCTCACCTTCACCCTAGCCCTCAACCTAACCCTAACACGTATCCTCACCCTAAACCTCACACTAACCGTAACACTAATCCTCAACCTAAACTTCACCCTCACCCTAACCCTAACCCCGACCCTCACCCTAACCATAACCCTCAGCTCAATCTCACCCTCAGGCTAACACTAAGCCTAACACAAATGCTAACCCTAACCCTCACACTCACCCTCACCCTAACCCTAATCCTAACACTAACCCTAACCCTAACCCTAAAACTCAACCTAACCCTCCCCCTAATCCTAACCCTAACACTAAACCTATCCCTAACCCTCACGCTAACCCTCCCCCTAACCCTAACTCTAACCCTAAACCTCACACTCACCCTAACCCAAATCCTAACCCTGACCCTAAACCTCACCCTAACCCTAACCCTAACCCTCACCCTTACCCTCACCCTCACCCTCACCGTAACTCTAACCATAAACATAACAATAACACTAATCCTAACCCTAAACCAAACCCTAACAATAATCCTATCCCTAACCCTCACCCTCAGCCTCACCCTCGCTGCAAAGGTAGCCAGAACAATAACACTTACAATAATCCTAACCCTAACCCTAATCCTAACCCTCACCCTCACCCTAACCCTCATCCTAACCCTAACCCTCACCCTAAACCTAAGCCGCACCCTTATCATAACCATAACCCTCACCCTAACCCTAACCCTAACTCTCACCCTAACACTAACTCTAACGCTAAATTTCACCCTCACCCTCACCCTAACCCTCACTCTCACCCTGAGCCTCAGCTTAACCCAAAGCCATAGCCTAACCCTAACCTTAACACTCACCCTCACACTAGCCCTCACCATAACCCTAACTGTAACAGTAACCCTAACCCTAACACTCACACTAACCCTAACCCTAACCCTACCTCTAACCCTAAACCTCACCCTGACCCTAACCCTAACCCTAACCATAACACTAAATCTCATCCTAACCCTAACCCTAACCCTCAACATCACCCTCAACCTCACCCTTACCTTGACCTTAACCCTAACCCTAACCCTAAAAATAACCCTAACCCTAAAACTAACCCTAAACCTCACCCTCACCCTTACTCTAACCCTAACCCAAACCCTCATCCTAACCCGAACTCTGACACTAAAATTAACGCTAAATGTCACCCTAACCCTTACCCTAACCCTAACCCTCATGGTAGCACATACCCTAACCCTAATCCTAACATTAACCCTAACTCTAACCCTCACACTCACCCTCTCCTTAACCTTAATCCTAATCCTAACCCTAACCCTTACCCTAACCCAAACTCTAACCCTAACCCGAACCCTAACCCGAACCCTAATCCTCAACCCCACCCTCACCCTCAGCCTAACCCTAAGCCTGTCCCTAACACTAACCCTAACGCTAACCCTAAACCTCACCCTTACCCTAACCCTATCTCTAAACCTAACCCTAAACCTCACACTGACCCTAATCCTAACCCTCACCCCCACCCTCAGCCTCAATGTAACTCCAACCCTAACCCTAACAATAACACTAACCCTAACCCTAACGATCACCCTAAGCCTAACCCTCACCCCCACCCTCAACCTCAGCCTAACCCTCAGCCTAAGGCTAACCCTAACACTAACCCTCACCCTCATTCTCACCCTAACCCTAATCCTAACCCTAACCCTATCCCTAAACCTCAACCTAACCCTCACCCTTACCCTAATGCTAACACTAAACCTAACCCTCACCCTCACCCTAACCATCCCCGTAACCTGAACTGTAACCCTAAACCTCAACAGCACCCTAACACTAACCCTAACCCTAAACCTAAACCTCAGCGTAAAACTCACCCTAATCCTCATCCTCACCCTCACTCTCACCAAGCCCATAACTATAACCCTAACCCTAACAATAATAGTAACCCTAACCCTAACCCTAACAATAACCATAAACTTCACCCTGTGCCTCACCCTCACCGCAAATGTAACACTAACCATAACACTAACAATAACCCTAAACATAACCCTAAGCCTAAGCCTAACCCTAAGCCTAAGCCTAACCCTCACCTTAACCCTCACCCTAACCCTAACCCTAACACTAAACCTAAACCTAACCCTAACCCTAAACCTCATCCTAACACTCATCCTAAACCTAAACCTAACCCTAACCCTCACTCTCGGCCTAAGACTAAGCCTAAGCTTAAGCCTAACCCGAACTCTAAACCTCAACCTAACCCTCAACTTAACCCTAACCCTAACACTAACTCTAACTCTAACCCTAAACCTCACCATCACCCTAACCCTAACTCTAACCCTAACCCTAAAACTAAACCTCACCCTAATCCTAAACCTAACCCTCACCTTCAACCTCACCGTAACCCTAACCCTAACCGTAACAATAACCCTAACACTAAACCTAACCCTCACCCTAAACATAACCCTCCACATAACCCTAACCCTCAATCTAACCCTCACCCTCACCCTAACCCTAACCCTAACCCTCACCCTCACTCTAACCCTAAACGTAACCCTAACCCTCACCATAACCCTCACCCTAACCCTTACCCTAATCCTAACCCTAACGCTAATTCTAAACCAAAACCTAACCCTAACCCTAACCATCACCCTAAACCTATTCCTCATCCCCACCCTCACCCTGAGCCTAAACCTAAGCCTAAACCTAACCCTAACCCTAACCCCCACACTTACCCTCACCCTAACCAGAACACTAACACTAACCCTAACTCTAACCCTAAACCTCACCCTCACCCTAACCCTAACTCTAACCCTAACCTGAAACCTAAAACTCATCCTAACTCTAACCCTCACCCTCACCCTCAACATAACCCTAACCCTAACCCTAACAATAACCCTAACCCTAACACTAACCCTCATCCTAACCATAGCCTTCACCCTAACCCTAACCCTCACTCTAATACTTACCCTCACCCTAACACTAACCCTAACCATTACACTAACCCTTACACTAACCCTAACCATCACCCTAACCCTAAACCTCACCCTAACCCTAACTCTCACCCTCAACCTACCCCTCAACCTACCCTAACCCTCATCCTCACCCTTAACCTCACACTAACCATAACACTAATCCTGAATCTAAACCTCAACCTCACCCTAACCCTAACACTCACCGTACCATAAACCTCACCCTCAGCCTAGCCCTAACCTTAACCCTAATACTAACCCTAACACTCATCCTAACCCTTAACCTACCATAACCCTAACCATCATTCTAAACCTAATCCTCATCCCCACCCATACCCTCAGCCTAACCGTAAGCCTAAGCCAAACCCTAACCCTAAACCTCAGACTCACCCTACCGTCAACCTAACCCTAAACCTAATCCTAACCCTAACATTAAAACTCAACCTAACCCTCCCCCTAACCCTAACTCTAACCCTAAACCTCACCCTCACCCTAACCATAATCCTAAAACTAAACCTCACCCTAATCCTGATCCTAACACTCACCCTCACCCTCACCCTTACTGTAACTCTAACCCTAACCTTAACTATAACACTAACCCTAAACCTAACCCAAACCCTGAACCTCACCGTAACTCTAACCCTAACACAAACCCTCACCCTAATCCTAATCCTAACCCTCAGCCTCACCTTAACCCTAACCCTAACCCTAACCATAACCCTAACCCTCACTCTCAACATAACCCTAACCCTAACCCTAAACATCACCCTAACGCAAACCCTAATACTCACACTAACTCTAGCCCTCCCCCTAACCCTAATTCTATACATCATCCTAACACTCACCATAACTCTAAAACCCTAACACTAACACTCACCCTCAGCCTCACGCTCCGCCTAAGCCTCCGCCTCAGCCTAAGACTAACCCTGACCCTCACACTCACCCTCATCCTAACCCTAACCATAACACTAACCCTAACCCTAACCTTCACATTAACCCTCCCCCTAACCCTAACTCTAACCCTAAACCTCACACTCACCCTAACCCTAATCCTAAACCTGACCCTAAATCTCACCCTAACCCTAACCCTAACCCTCACCCTTACCCTCACCCTCACCCTCACCATAACTCTAAACCTAACCCTAACAATAACACTAATCCTAACTCGAAACCTAAACCTAACCCTAATCCTATCCATAACCATCACCCTCAGCCTCACCATCACTGCAAAAGTCACCAGAACCATAACACTAAAAATAATCCTAACCCTAACCCTAATCCTAACTATCACCCTCACCCTAACCCTCATCTTAACCCTTACCCTAACAATAACCCTAACCCTCACCCTCACCCTAGCCTTCACCCTAATCCTAATCCTAACCCTATCCCTCACTCTAACCCTAACCCTAAACCTCACCATAAACCTCACACTCACCATAACCCTCATCCTCACACTCACCCTCACCCTAACCCTAACCCTCACTCTCACCATAACCCTAAACCTCATCCTAACCCTCGCCGTAACCCTAACTCTAAAACTAAACCTCACCCTAACAATAACCCTAACCCTCACCCTCACCCTAGCCCTCACCCTAAACCTAATCCTAACCCTAATCCTCATTCTAACACTCACCCTAACCCTAACCCTAACAATCACCCTAACCCTAATCCTAACCCTAACCCTCAACCTAACCCTAACCCTCACCCTCACCGTAACCCGAACCCTAAACCTCATCCAACCCTAAACTAATCACAAACCCTAACTCTCACCCTAACGCTAACCCTAACCCAAACCCTAACCCTAAACCTCAACCTTAACCTCACTCTCAGCTTAAGCATTAGACTAACCCTAACCCTAAGCCTAACCCAAACACTCACCCTCATACTAACCCTAATCCTAATCCTAACCCAAACCCTAACCCTCACCCTCATCCTAACCCTCACCCTAACCCTAACACTAACCCTCAACCTAACCATCACCCTAACCCTAAATCTAACCCTAAACCTCACCCTCACCCTAACCCTAACCTAACCCTAAACCTAAACCTCACACTAACCTTAACCCCTACCCTCAGCCCCACCGTCAGCCTAACCCTCACCCTAAACCAAACCCTCACCATAACCCTAACCCTAACCCTAACCCTAAACCTCACCCTAACCCTAACCTTAATCCTCACCCTCATCCTCACTCTCACTGTAAACTTAACCCTAACCATAACACTAACAATAACCCTAACCCTAACCCTAATCTAACCCTCACCTTCACCCTCACCCTCAACATAACCCTAACCTTAACCCTAACAATAAACCTAAACCTATCCCTAACCCTCATCCTAACCATAACCTTCACCCTAAACCTAACCCTCACCCTAACACTTACCCTCACCCTAACACTAACCCTAACCATAACACTAACCCTAACCATCACCCTAACCCTAAACCTCACCCTAACACTAACTCTCACCCTCAACCTAGCCCTCAACCTAACCCTAACCCTGATTCCCACCCTGAACCTCACACTAACCCTAACACTAATACTGAATCTAACCCTCGCCCTCACCCTAACCCTAACCGTCACCCTTACCGTAACCCTCACCCTCAGCCTAACCTTCACCTTTACCCTTACGGTCACCCTCACCCTAATCCTCACCATAACCTAAATCCTCATCCTAACCCTCACCGTAAAGGCAAACCCAACCATCACCCTAACCCTAACCCTCACATCACCCTCAGCCTCAGCCTAACCCTAAGCCTAAGCCTAACACTAACCCTAAACCTAAACCTCAACCTAACCCTCCCCCTAACCATAACTCTAACCCTAATCCTCACCCTCACCCTAACAATAATCCTAACCCTAAACCTCACCCTAACCCTGATCCTAACCCTCACGCTCACCCTCATCTTATTGTAACTCTAATCCTAACTTTAACTATAACACTAACCCTAAACCTAACCCAAACCCTGACCCTCACTGTAACTCTAACCCTAATCCTTACCCTCAGCCTCACCTTAACCTTTACCCTAACCCTAACCCTAAATCTCACCCTAACGCTAACCCTAACCCTCACCCTAACTCTAGCCCTCACCCTAACCCTAATGCTAACCCTAAACCTCATCCTAACACTCACCCTAACCCTAAAACCCTAACCCTAACCCTCACCCTCACCCTCACGCTCTGACTAAGCCTCCGCCTCAGTCTAAGACTAACCCTGACCTTCACACTCACCCTCATCCTAACCCTAACAGTAACACTAACCCTAACCCTAACCCTCACACTAACCCTTACCCTAACGCTAACTCTAACCCTAAACCTCACCCTCACCCTAACCCTAACCATCACCCACACCTTCCCCATCCGCCTAACATTAAGCCTAAGCCTAACCCCAACCCTAACCCTAACACTAACCCTACCCCTTAACCTACCCCTCACCCAAACCCTAACCCTCACCCTCACCCTAGCCCATACCCAAACCATAAGCCTAAGACTAACACTCACCCTAACCCTCACTCTAACCCTAACCCCAACACTCACCCTAACCGTAACCCTCACACTCACCCTCACCGTAACTCTAAACCTAACCCTAACCCTAACCCTAACCCTAACCCTCACACTCCCCCTCACCTTAACCCTAACCCTAATTCAAACTAACACTAACCCTCAACCCCACACTAAAACTCACCCTATCCCTAACCCTAAACCTAACACTAACCCTTACCCTCACCCTACCCCTCACACTAACCCTAACACTAACCCTCCCCCTCAACCTAGCCCATACCCAAACCCTAAGCCTAAGCCTAAACCTCAACCTACCCTCATTCTAACCCTAACCCCAACACTCACCCTACCCGTAACCCTCACCCTCACCCTCACCCTAATTCTAAACCTAAACCTAACCTTAACCCTAACCCTCACACTCACCCTCACCTTAACCCTAACCCTAATCCTAACCCTAACACTAACCCTCACACCCACACTAAACCTCACCCTAACTCTAACCCTAACACTAACCCTAACCCTAACCTTAAACCTCAGCCTCACCCTAACCCTAACTCTAACCCTAAACCTCACCCTCACCCTAACCCTAACCCTAACGCTAATCCTAAACCTCACCCTAAACCTAAACCTTACCCTAACAGTTACCCTCACCCTAACATGTACACTAACCTTAATACTAACCCTCACACTAACGCTAACAATCACCCTAAACCTAAACCTCACCCTAACCCAAACCCTAACCCTCAACTTCACCCTAGACCTCACCCTAAACCTAACACGCATCCTCACCCTAAACCTCACATTAACCCTAACACTAATCCTCAATCTAACCCTCACCCTCACCCTAACCCTAACCAGAACCCTCACCCTTACAATAATCCTCACCTTCAGCCTAACCCACACCTTTACTCTGTCACCCTCATCCTAACCCTCACCCCAAAGCTAACCCTCATCCTAACCCTCACACTAACCGTAACCCTAACCATCACCCTAACCCTCACCCTCACCCTCGACTTCAGCCTCAGCCTAACCCTAAGCCTAAGCCTAATCCTAACCCTCATCCTAACTCTCAACCTAACCATTAACGGAACCATCACTCTAAACCTAATCCTCATCCCCAACATCACCCTCAGCCCAACCCTATTCCTAAACCTAACCCTAACCCTAAACCTAAACCTCAACCTAACCCTCACCCTAACCCTAATCCTAACCCTCACCCTCACTTTAGTACTCAACATAACCCTCACCTCAAACTTAACCCACACCCTCAATGTAACCCGAAACTTAACCCTCCCCCTAACACTCCCCCTAAACCTAAACCTCACCCTAACCCTAACAATAAACCTCACCCTCACCCTAGCCCTCACCCTAACCCTAATTGTAACCCTAAAACTCATTCTAACCCAAACCCTAACCCTAACCTTAAACCTCAACCTAATCCTAAATCTAATTGTAACCCTCAAACTAATGCTAACCCTGACACTCACTGTAATCCTAACCCTAAACCTCAAACTAACACCAACCCTCACACTCACCCTCGCCCTTAGCCTAAACCTAAGCCAAACCCTAATCATAACCCTAACCCTCATACTCACCCTCACCCTAAACCTAAGCCTAACCCTGACACTAAACCTCACCCTAACCCTAACCCTAACCCTCATGCTTACCCTCACCCTCACCTTCACCGGAACTCTAACCCTAACCCTAACAATAACACTAATCCTAACTCGAAACCTAAACCTAACCCTAATCCTATCCCTAACCCTCACCCTCAGCCTCACCATCTCTGCCAAGGTAACCAGAACCATAACACTAACAATAATCCTAACCATAACCCTAATCCTAACCCTCACCCTCACCCTGACCCTCATCCTCAACCTAACTCTCACCCTAACCCTAACCCTCTCTCTCACCATAACCCTAACCCTCATCCTAACCCTCACCCTAACCCTAACCCTAACCCTTAACCTCTCCCTAACAATAACCTAATCCTCACCCTCAACCTAGCCATCGCTCTAACAATAAACCTAAACCTAATCCTCATCCTAACACTCCCCCTAATCCTTAACCGAAAACCTAATTCAAAACCATCACCCTAACCCTAAACTTAACCCGAACACTAACTGTCACCCAAATGCTAACCCTAACCTGAACCCTAAACCTAACACTCACCCTCACCCTCAGCTTAATGCTAAGCCTAATGCTAACCCTAAGCCTAACCCAAGCACTCACCCTAACACTACCCCTAATCATAATCCTAACCCTAACCCTAACCCTCACCCTCATCCTAACCCTCACCCTAACCCTAACCCTAACACTAACCCTTACCCTAACCCTCACCCTAACCCTAACACTAACACTGACCCTAACCCTAAACCTCACCCTAACCCTAACCCTAACCCTCAAGTTCACCCTAACCCTAACACTAACACGAACCCTCACACTCACCCTCAACTTAATCCTAATCCTAATCCTAACCCTAATCCTCACCTTCACCCTAACCCTCACCCTAACCCTACCCCTAACACCAACACCAGCCCTAACCCTAACCCTAACTCTCACCCTAACCCTAAGCCTAACCCTACCCCTAACCATAACCCTCACACTCACCTTCAATCTAAACCTGATCCTAACCCAAACCCTCACCTTTACCCTTACTGTCACCCTCACCTTAACCCTACCCCTAACACTAACCCAAACCCTAACCCTAACCCTAACCCTAACACTCACGCTCGGTCTAAGCCTAAGCCTAACCCTAAGCTTAAGCCTAACCCTGACCCTCACACTGACCCTCACCCTAACCCTAACACTATCACTAATGCTAACTCTAACTCTAAACTTAACCCTCACCCTAAACCTAACTCTAACCCTAACCCTAAACATAAACCACACCCTGACCCAAACCCTAACTCTCACCCTCACCGTAAATGTAACACTAACCCTGACCTAACAATAACCCTAACCCTAACCCTAACCCTCATTCTAACCATAACCCTCACCCTAAACCTAACCCTCAAACTAACTCTTACCCTCATCCTAACACTAACCCTAACCTTAACAATAACACTCACACTAACCCTAACCATCATCCTAACATTAAACCTCACCCTTAGCCTAACCCTAACCCTCACCCTCAACCTACCCTCACCCTAACCCTAACCCTCATCCTCACTCTAAACCACACACTAACCCTAAAATTAATCATCAATCTTAACCTCACCCTCACCCTAACACTAACACTCACCCTAACCCTAGACCTTACCTTAATCCTCACACTCAGCCTAACCCTCAGCTTTACCCTTACCATCACCCTCACCCAAATCCCTCACCCTAACCATAACCCTCATCCTAACCTTCACCTGACCATAATCCTAAGCATCGCCCTAACACTAACCCTGACCCTCAACCTCACCATCAGCCTAACCCTAAAGCCTGAGCCTAACCCTAACACTAACCCTCACCCTCACCCTAGCCCTCACCCTAACCCTAATCCTAACCCTAAACTTAATCATAACCCTAAACCTAACACTAACACTAACCATCACCCAAAACCTAATCCTAATCCCCACTCTCACCCACAGCCTAACTCTAAGTCTAAGCCTATCCCTAACACTAACCCTCACACTCACCCTCACCATAACCCTAAACCTAAACCTAACCCTAACCCTAACCCTAAACCTAAACCTAACCCTCACCCTAACCCTAACAATAACACAAAACCTAACCCTAACCTTCACCCTAACTATCTCCCTAACCCTAATTCTAAACCTAAAACTTACCCTCACCCTCAACCTAAACCTCAAACTCACCCTCACCCTCACCATAACTCTAACCCTAATCCTAACAAAAACCCTAACCCTAACACTAAACCTAACCCTAACCTTCACCCTAACTCTCCCCCTAACCCTAATTCTAACAATAAACCAAACCCTCACCCTAACCCTAAACCTCACCCTCACCTTACCCTCACCATAACTCTAAACCTAACCCTAACAATAACACTAACCCTAACACTAACCTTAACCCTCACCCTCACCTTAACCCTAAACCTAAACCAAGCCCTCACCCTAAACCTAACCCTAACCCTAACACTCACCCTCAGCCTCACCCTCATTGAAAACTTAACCATAACACTAACAATAACCCTAATCCTAACCCTAATCCTAACCATCACCCTCACCCTAAACCTAACCCTAACCTTCACCCTAATCCTAAACCTCAACCTCACCGTAACCCTAATCCTAACACTCACCCAAGCCCTAAACCTAATCCTAATCCTAAACGTTGCCATAATGCTAACCCTAACTATCACACACACCCTTGCCCTCATCCTAACCCTAATCCTAACCCTAAACCTCATCCTATCCCTCACCCTAATCCTAACCCTAAACCTCACCCTAACCCTAACCCTCATCCTCACCCTCAGCCTAACCCTAAGCCTAACCCTAACCCTAACCCTCACACTCAACCTCATCCTAACCCTAATCCTAATCCTAACACTAACACTAACCCTAACAATAGCCCTCCCCCTAACCCTCCCCCAAACCTAACCCTAAACCTAAACCTCACCCTCAACCTAACCCTAACCCTCACCCTCATCCTCACCCTCAGCCTAACCCTAAGCCTAACCCTAACCCACCTAACCCACCCACTAACCCTAACTCTAAACCTAATCCTCACCCTCAACCTAACCCTAACCCTAAACCTCACCCTAAATCTCACCTTAAGCCTAACCCGCACCCTCACCCTCACCCTAACCATAACTCTAACCCCAACCCTAACAATAACACTAACCCTAACCCTAACCCTAACCATAAATCTCACCCTCAGCCTCACTCTCACTGCAAACTTAAACCTAAACATAACACTAATATTAACCCTTACCCTAACCCTAACCCTAACACTAACTCTAACCCTAACCCTAACCCTAATCCTAACCCCACCCTCACCCTCAGCCTAACCCTAAGTCTAACCCTAACCCTAACCCTACCTTTAACCCTAAACCTCACCCTCACCCTAACCCTATCTCAAACCTAACCCTAAACCTCAGCCTAACCCTAACCCTAACCCTACCCGCACACTCACCCTCATGGTAATTCTAACTCTAACCCTAACAATAACACTAACCCTAACCCTAACCATCACCCTAACCCTAATCCTCACCCACAGCCTCACCCTCA
This sequence comes from Dipodomys merriami, assembly GCF_024711535.1. Classification (NCBI taxonomy): domain Eukaryota; kingdom Metazoa; phylum Chordata; class Mammalia; order Rodentia; family Heteromyidae; genus Dipodomys; species Dipodomys merriami. Next base: position 257,212 of record NW_027206471.1, on the reverse strand, counting down.
GCCGAGCTTTAAGCCTAAGCCTAACCCTAACCCTCACCCTCACCCTAACCGTAATTGTAACAATAACCCTATCCCTAAACCTCAACCTAACTCTCACCCTCACCCTAATGCTAACACTAAACCTAACCCTAACCCTCACACTCACCCTCACCCTCACCCGAATTATAACCCTAAACCTCACGAGCACCCTAACCATAACCCTAAACCTAACCCTAAACCTCACCCTAAAACTCACCCAAACCCTCACCCTCACTCTCACCATGACCTTAACTCTAACCCTAACCCTAACAATAATACTAACCTTAACCCTAACCCTAACACTAACCGTAAACCTCACCCTGAGCCTCACCCTCACCGCAAACTTAACACTAACCATAACACTAACAATAACCCTAACCCTAACGCTAAACCTAAACCTCACCCTAACCCTAAACCTTACCCTTAACCTCACCCTCACCGTAACCTTAACCCTAACCCTAACCTTAACAATAACCCTAAACCTAACACTAACCTTAACCATAACCATAACCGTCACCATAAAACTAACAATAGTCCTAACACTAACCCTCACCATAACCTTAACCCTCATCCTCACCCTAAACCTCACTCTAACCTTAACACTACTCCTCAAACTAATCCTCACCCTCACCCTAACCGTAACCCTAATCCTCACCCTAACCCTCAACTTGACCCTTAATGTCACCCTCACCCTAACCCTAATCCTCATCCTAACCCTCACCCTAACCATGACCCTAACCATCATGCTAACCCTAACCCTCAACCTCACCCTCAGCCTCAGCCTAACACTAAGCCTATGCCTAAATCTACCCTAAACCTCACCCTCACCCTAGCCCTCACCCTAACCCTAATCCTAACCCTGACTCTCATCCTAACCCAAACGCTAACCCTAAAAATAACCCTAAACCTAACACTAACCCTCATTCTAAACATAAACCTCACCCTAACACTAACTCTCACCCTAACACTTACCCTCACACTAACCCTAACAATCACCCTAACATTAACACTCACCCTAACCCTAAACCTAACCCTCATCCTCACCCTAGACCTCAACTTAATCCTAACCCTCATCCTCACTCTAAACCTCACACTAACCCCAAAAACGAATCCTCAATCTAAACCACACCCTAACCCTAACCCTAAACCTCACCCTAACCCTAACCCTCACCCTTACTGTAATCCTCATTCTCAGCCTAACCCTCACCTTTACCCTTACTGTCACCCTCACCCTAACCCTCAAACTAACCCTAACCCTCATCCTAACCCTCACCCTGATCATAACCCTAAGCATCACCCTAATCCTAACCCTCACCCACAACCTAACCCTAACACTCACTCTCACACTAACGCTCAAATTAACACTTACTCTAACCCTAAACCTCACCCTCACCTTAACCCTAAACCTCAACCTCACACTCACCCTCAGCCTAACCCTAAACCTAAGCCTAACCCTCACCCTAACCCTCACACTCACCCTCACAGTAACCCTAAACCTAATCCTAAACATAACCCTAACCCTCACCGTAACCTTAACACTAACCATAACATTAACCCTAACACTAATCCTAAACCTAACCCTCACCCTAACACTAACTCTAAAATTGAACCTCACCCTCAACCTAACCCTAACTCTAAACCTCACACTAAACCTAACCCTAAACCTCACCCTCACCCTAGCGCTCACCTAACCCTAATCCTAAACCTAACCCTCACCCTAAACCTCACCCTAAGCCTCACCCTAACCCACACCCTAAACCTAATTCTAACATTCACCCTAAACCTAAACCTCACCCTCAGCCTAACCCTAAGCCTAACCATTAACCTAATCCTAAACCACACACTCACCCTCACCCTTACCCTAATCCTAACTCTAACCCTAACTCTAACCCTAACCCTCACACTAACCTTCATCCTAACCCTAACTAAACACTAACCCTAACCCTAACCGTCAACCTAACCCTCACCCTAAGCCTATCAAACCCTAAACCTCACCCTACCCCTAATCCTAACTCTAACTCTAATCCTAACCCTAAACCTCACACTTACCCTAACCCTAACCCTCACCCTCACCCTCACCCTCAACATAACCCTAAACCTAAAATTAAAAATAACCCTAACACGAACCCTAACCCTCAACCTAACTGTAACCCTCACCGTAACCCTAACCATCACCCTAACACTAACCCTAACCCTAACACTAACCCTCACTGTAACCCTAACACTCACACTCACCCTCACCCTAACACTAACCCTAACCCTAACCATCAACCTCACCCTAGCCCTCACCCTAACCCTAATTCTAACTCTTACCCTCACCTAACCCTCAACCCTTATCCTCACCCTAAACCTCACACTAACCCTAACCCTAATCCTCAATCTAGCCCTCCCCCTCCCCCTAACCCCTAACCGTCACACTTACCCTAACCCTCACCCTAACCGTCACACTTATCTTAACCCTCACCTACAGCCTAACCCTCAACTTTACCCTTACCTTCACCCTCACCTTAACACTCAATCTATCCCTAAACCTCATCCTAACCTTCAAGCTAACCATAACACTAACCATCACCCTAACCCTACCCCTCACCCTCAATCTCACCCTCACCCTAACTCTAATCCTAACCATAACCCTAATGCTAACCCTAACCCTCACCCTCAGCCTCATGCTCACTCCAAAAGTAACCTTAACCATAACACCAACAATAAACCTAACCCTAACCTCAATCCTAACCCTAACCCTCACCCTAACCCTAACGCTCCCCCTCACTGTAACTCTAACCCTCATCCTAACCCTCACACTAACCCTAATCCTCAGCCTCAGTGTAACACTAACCCTCACCCCCAACATCACCCTCAGCCTAAGCCTGAGCCTAACCCTAACCCTAACCCTAACCCTCACACACAACCTCACCTAACCCTAATCCTAACCCTAACCCTATCCCTAAGAATCAACCTAACCCTAACCCTCAACCTAACTTTCCCAATAGCCCAAACTCTAAACCTAATCCTCACTCTCAACCTAACCCTAACCCTAAACCTTACAATAAATCTCACTGTAACCCTAACCCTCACCATCACCCTCACCCTCACCAAAATCTAACCCTAACCCTAACAATAACACTAACCATAACCTTAACCCTAACCATAAACTTCACCCTCAGCCTCACTCTCACTGCAAACTTAAACCTAACCATAACATTAACATTAACCCTTACCCTAACCCTAACCCTAACCCTAACAATCACCCTAAACCAAATACTCAACCCCAGTCTCACCCTCAGCTTAACCCTAAGCCTAAGCCTAACCATAACCCTTACCATCACCCTCACCCTAACCCTAATACTAACCCTAACCCTATCCCTAAACCACAACCTAACCCTCACCCTCACCCTAATGCTAACACTAAACCTAACCCTAACCCTCACCCTAACCCTCCCCCTCCCCCTAACTCTAACCCTAAACCTCACCAGTACCCTAAACCTAACCCTAACCCTAAGCCTAAACCTCACCCTAAACCTCACCCTAACCCTCACCCTCACTCTCACCATGACCGTAACTCTAACCCAAACCCTAATAATAATACTAACCCTAAACCAAACACTAACACTAACCATAACCCTCACCCTGAGCCTCACCCTCGCCGCAAACTTAACACTAACCATAACACTAACAATAACCCTAACCCTAACCCTAAGCCAAACCCTAACCCTTACCCTAACCCTAACCCTCACCCTAACCCTAACCCTAACACTAATCCTAACCCTAAAACTAACCCTAACCCTAAACCTAACCCTAAACCTCATCCTAAACCTCACCCTAAACATAACCCTAACCCTCACCCTAAAGCTAACCATAACCGTCACTCTAACCCACACCCTAACCCTCACACTAACCCTAACCCTAACACTAACCCTAACTCTAACCTTAAACCTCTCCATCACCCTAAACCTAACTCTAACCCTAACCCTAAACCTAAACCTCACCCTAACCCTAACCTAACCCTCACCCTTACCCTCAGCTTAACCGTTACCCAAACCCTAAAATAACCCTAACCCAAACCCTAACCCTAATCCTCACCCTCACCGTAACCCTAACCCTAACCCAAGCCCTCACCCTAAACCTAACCTTAAACCTAACCCGAAACCTCACCATAACCCTAACCCTAAACCTCACCCTGAGCCTCACCCTCACCTTAAATTTAACATTAATCATAACACTAACAATAACCCTAACCCTAAACCTAATCCTAACCCTCACACTCACCCTAACACTAACCCCAACCCTAACCCTCACCCTAACACTAAACCTAACCCTAATCCTAAACCTCGCCATAATTCTAACCCTAACCCTCACCCTCACACTTGCCCTCATGCTAACCCTAATCCTAACACTAAACCTCATCCTAAACCTCACCTTAATCCTAACCCTAACCCATCCCTCACCCTAACCCTAACCCTCAACCTCACACTCAGCCTAACCCTAACACTAACCCTCACACTCAACCTCACCCTAAACCTAATCCTAACACTAAACCTAACCCTAACGCTAACCCTTACAGACACCCTAATGCTCACCCTAACCCTAACTCTAAACCTAAACCTCACCCTCACCCTAACCCTAACTCTAACCCTAACCCTAAACCTAAGCCTCACCTTAATCCTAACCCTTATCCTCACCCTCACTTTCACCGCAACCTTAACGCTAACCCTAACCCTAACAATAACCCTAAACCTAACACTAACCCTAACCCTAACCATAACCCTCACCCTAAATCTTCCCATAACCTTAACTCTAACCCGAAACCTCACCATCACCCTAATCCTAAACCTCACCCTCACCCTCACGCTCACCATATCTCTAACCCAAACCCTAAAAATAAACCTAACCCTAACACTAACACTAACCCTCATCCTCACTGTAAACCTAAACCTAACTCAAGCCCTCACCCTAACCCTAACCATAATCCTAACCCTCACCCTAACCTTAAACCTCAACCTCACCGTAACCCTAACCATAACAGTCACCCTAACCCTAAACCTAACCCTAATCCTAAACCTTGCCATAATGCCAACCCAAACCCTCAAACTCACCCTTGCCCTCATCCTAACCCTAATCCTAACCCTAAACCTCATCCTAACCCTCACCCTAACCCTAAACCTCATCATAACCCTAACCATAACCCTAACCATCATGCTAACCCTAACCCTCAACCTCACCCTCAGTCTCAGCCTAACCCTAAACCTAACCCTAACCCTAACCCTAAAAATAACACTAAACCTAACCCTAACCCTCATTCTAACCATAAACCTCACCCTAACCCTAACCCTCACGGTAACTCTAACCCTCACCCTTACTGTAATCCTCATTCTCAGCCTAACCCTCACCTTTAACCTTACAGTCACCCTCACCCTAACCCTCACACTAACACTAACGCTCCTTCTAAACCTCACCCTGACCGTTACCCTAAGCATCACCCTAACCCTAAACCACACCCAAAACCTAACCCTAACACTAACCCTCACACTAACACTAACTCTAACCCTAAACCTCTCCCAAACCCTAACCCTCACCCTCACCCTAACTTTAACCTAACACTAAGCCTAACCATAACCCGAACCGTCACACTGACCCTCACTCTCACCCTAAACCTAATCCTAACCATAACCCTAACCCTCAACCTAACACTAACACTAAACCTAAACCTAACCCAAACACTAACCCTAACCCTAACCCTCACCCTAACCCTAACTCTAAAATTAAACCTCACCCTCACCCTAACCCTAACCCTACACCTCACCCTAACCCTAACCCAAAACTTCACCTTCACCCCAGCAATCACCCTAACCCTCATCCTATCCCTAACCCTCATCCTAACCCTCAACCTAACCCTAATCCTAACACTCACCCTAAACCAAAACCTCACCATCAACTTCATCATCAGCCTAAACCTAAGCCTAACCCTAAACCGAACTCTAACCCACACTCTCACTCTCACCCTAACCCTAATCCTAACACTAACCCTAACTCTAACCCTAACCCTCACACTAACCCCCACTCTAACTGTAACATAACACTAACTCTAACCCTAACCCTCACACTAACCCTCACCGTAAGCCTCAATCTAACCCTAAACCTCACCCTAAAGCTAACCCTAACTCTAACACTAATCCTAACCCTAAAGGTCACCCTAACCCTAACCCTAACCCACACCCTGACCCTCACCCTATATATAACCCTAAACCTAAAATTAAAAATAACCTTAACACTAAACCTAAACCTCACCCTAACTGTAACCCTCACCCTAACCATAACCCTCACCCTAACACTTACCCTCACCCTAACCCTAACCCTAACCCTAACACTAACCCTCACACTAACCCTAACACTCACCCTAACCCTAAACCTCACCCTAACCCTAACCCTTACACTAACCCTCACCCTCACCCTAGCCCACAACCTAACCCTAATTCTAACCCTTATCCTCACCTAACCCTAACCCTCATCCTCATCCTAAGCCTCACATTAAACCTAACCCTCACCCTCACCCTAACCCCTAACCCTCACACTTACCCTAACCCTCACCCTAACCCTAACCCTCAACCTTATCTTAACCCTCAGCCACACCTTAACCCTCAACTTTCCCCTTACCATCGCCTCTCCCTAACACACACCCTATCCCTAAACCTCATTCTAACCTTCAAGCTAACCGTAATCCTAACCATCAACCTAACCATAACCCTCACCCTCAATCTCACCCTCAGCCTAAACCTCAGCCTAAGCCTAACCCTAACACTAACTCTCACCCTCACCCTAGCCCTCACCCTAATCGTAACCCTAAACCTCATCCTAACCGTCACTTTAATTCTATACCTAACTATCACCAAACACTAATCCTCACACCCACCCTCACCCTCGGCCTAAGCCTAAGTGTAACCCTAACCCTCACACTCACCCTCACCCAAACCTAATCCTAAACCTTACCCTAACCCTAAACCTCAAATTAACCCTCACCCTAACCCTAACCCTAACACTAACCCTAACCCTAACCCTGACCCTAACCCTAACCCTGACCCTAAACTTAACCATAACCCTAACACTAACCCTCACACTAACCCTAACCCTCACCCTAAACCTAAACCTCACCCTAAACCTAACCCTAACCCTCAACCTCACCCTTAACCCTCAACCTCACCCTAACCCTAATCCTAACCCTAACCCTCACCCTCTCTTCAAAGGTAACCTTAACCATAACACTAACAATAACCCTAACCCTAACCCTAACCCTAACCCTCACCCTCACCCTAACCCTAATCCTAACCCTAACCCTCACCCTAACCCTAAACCTTACCCTCACCATAACACTAACCCTCATCCTAACACTCAACCTAACCCTAATCCTCACCCTCAACATGACACTAACCCTAACCCCCACCCTCACCCTCAGCCTAACCCTAAGCCTAAGCCTAACCCTAACCCTAACCCTCACACTCACAGTCACAGTAACTCTAATCCTAACCCTAACCCTAACCATAAACCTCACCCTCAGCCTCACTCTCACTGCAAGCTTAACCCTAACCATGACACTAACAATAACCCAAACTCTAACCCTAACCCTAACCCTAACCCTAACTCTAACCCTAAACCTAACCCTAACCCTAATCTTCACCCCCACCCTCAGCCTCAGCCTAACCCTAAGCCTAACCCTAACACTAACCCTAACTCTAATCCTAAACCTCACCCTCACCCTAACTCTATCTCTAAACCTAACCCTAAACCTCACCTTAACCCTAACCCTAAACCTCACCCGCACCCTCACCTTCACCGTAACTCTAACCCTAACCCTAACAATAACATTAACCCTAAGAATAACCATCACCCTAACCCTAATCATCATTCCCATCCTCACCCTTAGCCTAAGCCTAAGCCTAAGCCTAAGCCTAAACCTAACCCTCACCCTCACACTGACCCTAACCCTAACCCTAACCCTAACCCTATCCCTGAACCTTAACCTAACCCTCACCCTAATGCTAACACTAAACCTAAACCTAACCCTCACCCTAACCCTCCCCTTAACCCTAACTCTAAACCTAAACCTCACCAGCACCCTGACCCTAACCTTAAACCTAAACCTCACCCTAAAACTCACCCTAACCCTCACCCTCACCCTCACTCTCACCGTGACCGTAACTCTAACCCTAACCCTAACAATAACAGTAACCTTAAACCTAACCCTAAACATAACCCTCAAATGAGCCTCACCCTCACTGCAAAATTAACACTAACCATAGCACTAACAATAACCCTAACCTTAACCCTAAGCCTAACCCTAAAACTAACCCTCACCTTAACCCTAACCATAAACCTAACCCTAACCCTGAAAGTAACACTAACCCTAACCATAACCAAAAACCTCATCCAAACCCTCACCCTAAACCTAAGGCTAACCCTCACCCTAACCCTAACCCTCACCTTGACAATCCGCATAAGCCTAACCCGAACTCTAACCCTCACCCTAACCCTCACCCTTAACCTAACCCTAACACTAACCCTAACTCTAACCCTAAATCTCACGATCAACCTAACCCTAACTCTAACTCTAACCCTATACCTAAACTTCAACCTAAACCTAACCCTAACCCTCAGATTAACCCTCACCCTAACCCTAACCTAACACTAACCCTAACCCTAACCCTCACACTAACCCTCACTCTAAGCCTAACCCTAACCCTAACCCTCACCCTCATCCTCAACATAACCCTAAACATAAAATTGAAAATAACCCTAGCAGGAACCCTAACCCTCAACCTATCTTTAACCCTAATCCTAAACCTAACCCTTACCCTAACCCTCCCCTTAACCCTAACTCTAAACCTAAACCTCACCAGCACCCTAACCCTAACCTTAAAACTAAAGCTCATCCTAAACCTCACCCTAACCCTCACCCTCACCCTCACTCTCACCGTGACCGTAACTCTAACCCTAACCCTAATAATAACACTAACCTTAACCCTAAACCTAACCCTAACACTAACCATAACCCTCAACCTGAGCTTCACCCTCACTGCAAAATTAACACTAACAATAAACCTAACCTTAACCCTAGGCCTAACCCTAACCCTAAACCTCACCTTAACCCTAACCATAAACCTAAACCTAACACTAACCCTAACCCTAAAAGTAACATTAACCCTAACCATAACCAAAAACCTCATCCAAAACCTCACCCTAAACCTAACGCTAAGCCTCACCCTAATCCTAACCCTCACCCTCACAATCCGCCTAAGCCTAACCCGAACACTAACCCTCACACTAATCATCACCCTAAACCTAACACTAACACTAACCCTAACTCCAACCCTAAACCTCACAATCAACCTAACCCTAACTCTAACCCTAACCCTATACCTAAACCTCAACCTAAACCTAACCCTAACCCTCACACTAACCCTCACCCTAACCCTAACCTAACACTAACCCTAACCCTATTCCTCACACTAACCCTCATGCTAAGCCTAACTCTAACCCTAAACCTGACCCTAACCCTAACCCTAACTCTAACCTAATCCTAACCTTAAACCTCACCCTAACCCTAACCCTAACCTTCACCCTCACCCTCACCCTCAGCGTAACCCTAAATTTAAAATTAAAAATAATCCTAGCAGGATACCTAACCCTCAACCAATCTGTAACCCTAAACCTAAACCTAACCCTCACCCTAACACTTACCCTCACCCTAACCCTAACCCTAATTCTAACCCTAATCCTAAACCTAAATCTCTCCCTAAACCTAACCCAAACCCTCACCCTCACCCTCAATCTCACACTCACCCTAACCCAAATCCTAACCCTAACCCTAATCCTAACCATAACCCTCACCCTCAGCCTCACCCTCACTCCAAAAATAACCTTAACCATAACACTAACAATAAACCTAACTCTAAACCTAATCCTAACCCTCACCCACACCCTAACCCTAATCCTAACCCTAACCCTCACACTAACCCTAACCCTCATGCTCACTGTAACCCTAACCCTCATCCTAACCCTCACCCTAACTCTAATCCTCACCGTCACTGTAACACAAACGCTCACTCCCACCCTCACCCTCAGCCTAACCCTAAGCCTAAGCCTAAACCTAACCCTAACCCACACAATCACCCTCACCCTAACCCTAATCCTAACCCTAACCATATCCCTAAAAATCAACCTAACCCTAACCCTCACCCTAACCCTCCCACTAACCCTAACTCTAAACCTAATCCTCACCCTCAACCTAACCCTAACCCTAAACCTCACCCTAAATCTCACCTAACCCTCACCCTCACGCTCACCCTCACCGTAACTCTAACCCTAACCCTAACAATAACACTAACCATAACCCTAACCCTAACCATAAACCTCACACTCAGCCTCACCCTCACTGCAAACTTAAACCTAACACTAACCATAACACTAACATTAACCCTTACCCTAACCCTAACCCTAACCCTAACCCTAACTCTAACCCTAACCCTAAACCTAACCTTAATCCTCACTCCCACGCTCAGCCTCATTCTAACCCTAAGCCTAACCCTAACATTAACCCTAACTTTGACCCTAAACCTCACCCTCACTCTAACCCTATCTCTAAACCTAACCCTAAACCTCAGCTTAACCCTAACCCTAACCCTAACCGCACCCTCACCCTCACTTTAACTCTAACCCTAACCCTAACTATAACACTAACCCTAACCCTAACCATCACCCTAACCCTAATCCTCACCCCCAGCCTCACCCTCAGCCTAACCCTAAGCCTAAGCCTAACCCTAACCCTCACCCTCACCCTAACCCTAATCCTAACCCTAACCCTCACCCTCACTCTCACAATGACAGTAAATCTAACCCTAACCCTAACAGTAATACTAACCCTAACTCAAACCCTAACACTAACCATAACCCTCATTCTGAGCCTCACCCTCACCGCAAACTTAACACTAACCAAAACACTAACAATAACCCTAACCCTAACCCTAATCCTAAACTTAACCTTAACCCTAACCCAAACCCTCACCCTAACCCTAACCCTAAAACTAACCCTAATCGTAACCCTAAAACTAACCCTAAGCATAACCATATCCACAAACCTCATCCTAAACCTCACCGTAAACCTAACCCTAACCCTCACCCCCACGATCGGCCTAAGCCTAAGCCTAAGCCTAACCCGAACTCTAACCCTCACCCTAACCCTCACAAACCATCACCCTAACCCTAACTCTAACACTAACCCTAACTCTAAGCCTAAACCTCACCCTCACCCTAACCCTAACTCTAACCCTCACCCTAACCCAAAAGCTCACCCTCACTGTAACCCTAACAGTAACCCTCACCCTAACCATAAACCTAACCCTAATCCTAAATCTCACCATAATGCTAACCCTAACTCTCACCCTCACACTTGCTCTCATCCTAACCCTAATCCTAACCTTAACCTCATCCTAAACCTCACCCAAATCCTAAACCAATCCCTCACCCTCACCCTCAGACTAACCCTAACCCTAACCCTAACCCTAACCTCACCCTAAACCTAATCCTAACACTAACCCTAACCCTAACCCTAACCCTCACCCTAACCCTCCCCCTAACACTAACTATAACCTAAACCTCACCCTCACCCTAAACCTAACTCTAACCCTAACCCTAAACCTAAACCTCAACCTAACCCTAAACCTTAACCTCACCCTCACCCTTACCGTAACCTTAACCCTAACCCTAACCCTAACAATAACCCTAAACCTAACACTAACCCTAACCCTAACCATAACCCTCACCCTAACGGTAACCCTCACCCTAACACTTACCCTAACTCTCACCCTCAACGTAACCTTATCCCTAACTCAAACAATAACCCTAAAGCTAACACTAACCCTAACCATAACCATAACCCTCACCCTAACGCTATAACTCACCCTAACACTAACCCTCACCCTAAAACTAACCCTAGTCCTAACACTAACCCTCACACTAACCCTAATCATCACCTTAACCCTAAACCTCAACCTAAACCTATCCCTAACCCTCACCCTCACCGTAGCCCTCACCCTAACCCTAACCCTCATTATCACCCTAAAACTCACTCTAACCTTAACACTATCCTCAATCTTATCCTCACCCTCACCCTAACCCTAAACCTAATCCTCACTCTAACCCTCATCTTGACCCTTACTGTCACCCTCACCTTAAACCTCACCCTAAACCTAACCCTCATCCTAACCCTCACCCTAACCATGACCCTAACCATCATGCTAACACGAACCCTCAACCTCACCCTCAGCCTCAGCCTAACACTAAGCCTAAGCCTAACCCTAAACCTAATCCTCACTCTCACCCTAGCCCTCACCCTAACCCTAATCCTAACCCTGACCCTCATCCTAACCCTAACCCTAACCCTAAAAATAACCCTAAACCTAACCCTAACCCTCATTCTAACCATAACACTCACCCTAACCCTAAACCTCACCCTAACACTTACCCTCACCCTAACACTAACCCTAACCCTAACACTAACCCTCACAATAACCCTAAAGATCACCCAAAACCTAACACTCACCCTAACCCTAATCCTAACCCTCATCCTCACCCTAGCCCTCAACCCAACCTTAACCCTCATCCTCACCCTAAACCTCACACTAACCCCAAAAACGAATCCTCAATCTAAACCACACCCTAACCCTAACCCTAACCCTAACACTCACCCTAGCCCCAACACTCACCCTTACCGTAATCCTCACTCTCAGCCTATCCCTCAACTTTACCCTTACTGTCACCCTCACCCTAATCCTCACAATAAGCCTAACCCTCATCCTAACCCTCACCCTGACCATAAGCCTAAGCATCACCCTAATCCTGACCCTCACCCACAACCTAAACCTAACACTCACTCTCACACTAACCCTCACACTAACACTAACTCTAACCCTAAACCTCAACCTCACCCTAACCGAACTCTCACCCTCATAATCACCCTCAGGCTAACCCTAAGACCAACCCTAACCCTCACCATAACCCTCACACTCACCCTCACAGTAACCCTAATCCTAATCCTAACCATAACCCTAACCCTCACACTTACCCTAACACTAACCCTAACCCTAACCCTCACCCTAACACTAACTCTAAAATTAAACCTCACCCTCAACCTAAACCTAACCTTAAACCTCACCCTAAGCATAAACCTAAACCTCACCCTCACCCTAGCCCTCAGCCTAACCCTAATCCTAACCCATATCCCTCACCCTTACCCTCACCCTAACCCTAATCCTAACACTCAGCCTAAACCTAACCCTCACCTTCAACCTCACCCTCAGCCTAATGCTAAGCCTTATTCTAAACCTAAGCCTAGCCCACACACTCACCCTCACCCTAATCATAATCCTAACCCTAACCCTAACTCTAACCCTAACCCTCACACTAACCCTCACCCTAACCTTAACCCTAACTCTAACGCTAACGCTCACCCTAACCCTAACCCTAACTCTAACCCTAATCCTAACCCTAAACCTCACACTAACCCTAACCCTCACCCTCACCCTCACCCTCAACCTAACCCTTAACCTAAAATTAAAAATAACCCTAACACGAACCCTAACCCTCAACCTAACTGTAACCCTCACCCTAACCCTAACCATCACGCTAACACATACCCCCACCCTAACACTAACCATAACCTTAACACTAACCCTCACAGTAACCCTAACACTCATCCTAACCCTAAACCTCACCCTAACCCTAACACTAACCCTAACCCCCAGCCTCACCCTAGCCCTCACCCTAACCCTAACCCTAATTCTAACTCTTATCCTCACCTAACCCTAAACCCTTATCCTCACCCTAAACCTCACACTAACCCTAACCCTAATCCTCAATCTAACCCTCACCCTCACCCTAACCCCTAACCCTCACACTTACCCTAACCCTCACCCTAACCCTAACCCTGACCCTTTTCTTAACCCTCACCCATAGCCTAACCCTCAACTTTACCCTTACCTTCACCCTCACCCTAACAATCAATCTATCCCTAACCCTCATCGTAACCTTCAAGCTAACCGTAACACTAAACGTCACCCTTACCCTAAACTTCACCCTCAATCTCACCCTCACCCTAACACTAATCCTAACCCTAAACCTAATCCTAACCCTAACCCTCACCCTCAGCCTCACACTCACTCCAAAAGTAACCTTAACCATAAAACTAACAATAAACCTAACTCTAACCCTAATCCTAACCCTCACCCTCACCCTAACCCTAATCCTAAAGGTAACCCTCACCCTAACCCTAACCTTCACCCTCACTGTAACCCTAACCCTCATCCTAACCCTTACCCTAAATCTAATCCTCACCGTCAGTGTAACACAAACGCTCACTCCCACCCTCACCCTCAGCCTAACCCTAAGCCTAAGCCTAACCCTAACCCTAACCCTCACACTCAACCTCGCACTAACCCTAATCCTAATCCTAACCCTATCCCTAAAAATCAACCTAACCCTAAGCCTCCCACAAACCCTCCCACTAACCCTAACTCTAAACCTAATCCTCACCCTCAACCTAGCCCTAACCCTAAACCTCACCCTAAATGTCACCTAACCCTAACCCTCTCCCTCACCCTCACCCTCACCGTAACTCTAACCCTAACCCTAACAATAACACTAACCATAACCCTAACCCTAACCATAAACCTCGCACTCAGCCTCACCCTCACTGCAAACTTAAACCTAACACTAACCATAACACTAACCTTAACCCTTACCCTAACCCTAACCCTAACCCTAACTCTAACCCTAACCCTAACCCTAACCCGAATCCTCACGCCCACGCTCAGTCTCATTCTAACCCTAAGCCTAACCCTAACATTAACCCTAACTTTAACCCTAAACCTCACCCTCACCCTAACCCTATCTCTAAACCTAAACCTAAACCTCAGCTTAACCCTAACCCTAACCCTACCCGCACCCTCACCCTCACTTTAACTCTAACCCTAACCCTAACAATAACACTAACCCTAACCCTAACCATCACTCTAAACCTAATCTTCACCCCCAGCCTCACCCTCAGCCTAACCCTAAGCCTAAGCCTAACCCTAACCCTCACAGTCACCCTAACCCTAATCCTAACACTAACCCTATCCTTAAACCTCAACCAAACCCTCACCTTCACCCTAATGCTAACACTAAACCTAACCCTAACCGTCACCCTAATACTCCCCCTCACCCTAGTTCTAACCCTAAACCTCACCAGCACCCTAACCCTTACCCTAACCATAAACCTTACCCTAAACCTCACCCTAACCCTCACCCTCACTCTCACCATGACCGTAACTCTAACCCGAACCCTAACAATAATACTAACCCTAACCCAAACTCTAACACTAACCATAACCCTCACCCTGAGCCTCACCCTCACCGCAAACTTAACACTAACCATAACACTAACAATAACCCTAACTCTAACCCTAATCCTAAACTTAACCCTAAACCTAACCCAAAACCTCACCCTAACCCTAACCCTAAAACTAACCCTAATTGTAACCCTAAAACTAACCCTAACCATAACCATAACCACAAACCTCATCCTAACCCTCACTTTAAATCTAACCCTAACACTCACCCTAAACCTAGCCCTAAACCTCACCCCCACGCTCAGCCTAAGCCTAAGCCTAAGCCTAACCCGACCTCTAACCCTCACCCTAACTCACACCCTAACACTCACCCTAACTCTAACCCTAACACTAACCCTAACTCTAACCCTAAACCTCACCCTCACCCTAACCCTACCACTAACCATCACCCTAACACTAAACCTCACCCTCACTGTAACCCTAACAGTAACCCTCACCCTAACCATAAACCTAACCCTAATCCTAAACCTCACCATAATGCTAACCCTAAACCTCACCCTCACACCTGCCCTCATCCTAACCCTAATCCTAACCTTAACCTCATCCTAAACCTCACCCAAATCCTAAACCTAACCCTCACCCTCACCCTCAGACTAACCCTAACCCTAACCTTCACACTCAACCTCACCCTACCCCTAATCCTAACACTAACCCTAACCCCAACCCTAACCCTCACCCTAACCCTCCCCCTAACACTAACTCTAAACCTCACCCTCACCCTCACCCTCACCCTAACCCTAACTCTAACCCTAACCTTAAACCTAAACCTCCACCTAACCCTAAAACTTACCCTCACCCTCACCCTCACCGTAACCTTAACCCTAACCCTAACCCTAACAAAAACCCTTAACCTAACACTAACCCTAATGCTAACCATAACCCTCACCCTAATGGTAACCCTCACCCTAACACTTAACCTCACCCTCACCCTCAACGTAACCTTAACCCTAACCCAAACAATAACTCTAAAGCTAACACTAACCCTAACCCTAACCATAACACTCACCCTAACGCTATAAGTCACCCTAACACTAACCCTCACCCTAAAATTAACCCTAGTCCTAACACTAACACTCACACTAACCCTAACCATCACCTGAACCCTAAACCTCAACCTAACCCTATCCCTAACCCTCACCCTCACCCTAGCCCTCACCCTAACCCTTACCCTCATCCTAACCCTAAACCTAACCCTCACCCTAACCTTAACGCTAAACCTCACATTAACCCTAACCCTCATCCTCAACATCAACCTCAGCTTAACCCTAACCCTAACCTTAATCCAAACGCTAACCCTCACCCTCACTCTCACCCTGACTCTAAACCTAACCCTAAACAAAACCCTCACCATAATCCTAACCCTATCCCTGACCTTCACCCTAACCCAAACCCTAATCCTACCCCTAACCCTCACCCTCACACTAAACTTTACCCTCACCCTAACCCTAAACCTAACCCTCATCCTAACACTAAACATAACCCTAACCCTCACACTAACCTTATCCCTAATACTATCCCTCACCAAAACCTTAACCCTCAACCTCACCCTCAACCTCACCCTAACCCTCACCCTCACTCTCACCCTAAAAATAACCATAACCCTAACCCTCACACTAAACCTAACTCTGACACTCACCCTCACCCTCAACCTAAGCCTAAGCCTACACCTAAGCCTAATCCTAAACCTAACTCTCACTCTCACCCTGACCCTAAACCTAAACCTTACCTTAACCCTAAACCTAACCCTAGTACTCACCCTAACCCTTACCCTCACCGTCACCCTAACCCTAAACCTAACCCTCACCCTAACCCTAACACTAACCCTAACTCTCACCGTAAACCTATCCTTAACCTTAATGCTATCCCTAACCCTCACCCTTCCGCTAAACCTCCCTCTAACCCTTACCCTCACCCTATCCTTCACCCTAACCCTAACCCTAACACTAAACCTAAACCCCATCCTCACCCTAAACCTAACCGTAAGTCTCACCCTCTCCCTCAACCTCACCCTAACCCTAACCCAAACCCTCAACTGAACCCTCACCCTAACGCTCACCCTAACCCTCAAATTAACCCTCACCCTCACCCTCACCCTTACCCTCACCTTAAACCTTACCCTCACCCTAAACCTAACCCTAAACCTAACGATAACCCTCACCCTCACCTAACCTAACCTGGATCCTAACCCTCACCCTAAACCTCAACCTAACTCTAACGCTATACCTAAAACTCACCCTCAAACTAAACCTCATCCTAACCCTTACCCTGACTATAACCCTAACCCTAACCCTAATCCTCACCTTAACCCTCACCCTAAAACTCACCGTAACCCTAATGCTAACACTAAACCTCACTCTCATCCTAACCCTCACACTTATCCTTATCCTCACACTAACCCTAACCCTAACCCTACACCTCACCCTACCCCTAACCCTCACCCTAACCCTAACCCTAACCCTCACCCTAACTCTAACGTTATCCCTAAACCTCACCCTCACCCTAAACCTCATCCTAACACTTACCCTCACTATAACCTTAACCCTAACCCTAACCCTAATCCTCACCATAACCCTAACCCTCACCCTAACCCTAACCGTCACCCATACCATAAAACTCACCCGAACCCGAACCCTCACCCTCACCCTAAACCGATCCTAAACCTCACCCTAACCCTAACCCTCAGTCTAAACCTAACTCTAACCCTCATCCTCATACTAAACCAAACCCTCACCTTAACCTTCACACTAACCCTCACCCTAATTCTAACGCTAACCCTAAACCTCACTCTCACCCTAACCCTCACTCTTATCCTTATCCTCACACTAACCCTAACCCTAACCCTAAACCTCAAATTAACCTTATACCTCACCCTAACCCTACCCCTACCCCCTCAACCTACCCTTCACCCTAACCCTAACCCTAAGCCTAACTCTGACACTAACCCTATCCCAAACCCTCAACTTCACCCTAACCCTTACTGTCACCGTCACCCTAAACCTCACCCTAAACCTAACCCTCAACTACACCTCACCCTAACCCTAACCCTAACCCTAACCCTCACCCTAACCCTCACCCTAATCCTAACCCTATCCCTAACGCTCACCCTAACCCTAAACCTAACCCTAAACCTAACCCTCACCCTCACCCTAACCCTTACCCTCACCCTAACACTAAAACTAACACTCGGCCTAATTATCATCCTAACCCTCACACTAACCCTAAACCTCAACCTAACCATAACCGTAAACCTCAGCCAAACCCACTTCTTAAACCTAACCCTAACCCTCAACCCAACCCTAACCCTAACCCTAACTCTAACCCTCATCCTAACCCTAAACCTCACCCTCACCCTCACCCTCACCCTCAGCCTAACCCTAACCCTAAATCTAAACCTAAACCTAACCCTCACACTCACCCTCACCCTAACTCTAACACTAACCCTAACAATGACCCTGACCCTAACCTCAACCCTATCACTAACCCTCACCCTCACCCTCAACCTAAACCTCACTCTCACCCTAAACCTAACCCTAACACTCACCCTAAACCTAAGCCTTAACCTAAACCTCACCCTCACCCTAAACCTCACCCTAACCCTTACCCTCACCTGAACCCTAAACCTAACCCTCAGCCTAACCTTATCCTAACCCTAACCCTAAACCTAACCCTCACCCCAACCTTAACGCTAATCCTAACCCTAACCCTCACATTAACCCTAACCCTCAACCTCACCCTCAACCTCACCCACATCCTAACCCTAAGCCTACCCCTAATCCAAACACTAACTCTAACCCTCACCATAACTCTAAACCAAACCAAAACCCTCACACTAATCATAAATCTAACCCTAAACCCTCACCCTAACCCTAACCCTAATCCAAAACCTAACCCTCACCCTCACTGTAACCCTTACCCTCACTCTAAACCTTACCCTCACCCTAACCCTAAACGTAACCCTCAGCCTAACCCTCATCCTAACCCTAACCGTCACCCTAACATTAACCCTAACCGTAAACCTGACCCTCACCTAAACCCTAACCCTCAACCTCACCCTCAACCTCACCCTCATGCTCACACTAACCCTCACACTAACCCTCACTCTAACCCTAACCCTAACCCTAATCCTCACCCTAAACCTAACTCTAACCCTCACCCTCATACTAACCCTAAACCTCACCTTAACCCTCATCCTAAACCTAACCCTAACCCTAACGCTAACCCTAACCCTCACCCTAACACTTATCCTCACAGTAACCCTAACCCTAACCCTAACCCTCACCCTAACCCTAACCGAAACCTCACCCTCACCTTTACCCTAACCCTCGCCATCACCCCAACCATCACCACCACCCTAACACTCACCTACACCCTCACACTCACTCTCAGGCTCACCCCCACCCTAACCATCACCCTCACCCTAAACATCACTCTAACCCTAACCCAAACACTAACGTTAGCCCTAATCCTCACCCTAAACCTAATCCTCAACTTATACCTCACCCTCACCCTAATCCTCAACCTAACCCTAACCCTAAGCCTTTCCTAAGCAAATCCCTCACCCTCACCCTAACCCTAATCAGAACCCTAACCCTAATCCTAAACCTAACCCTAATGCTAACCTTAAACCTCAACCTCTCCATAACCCTCACCCTAACCCTTACCCTCACATTAAACATAACCCTAATCCTAACCCTCACCCTCACCCTAACCGTAATACTCACCCTAACCCTAATCCTCAGCCGAAACCTAACCGTCAGCCTAAACATCACCCTAACTCTAACTGTCAACCTAAGCCTCACACTCACACTAACCCTAACCCTAATCCTAGCCCTAACTCTAACACTAACCCTAAACCTCAACCTAACCCTCACCCTAACCTTAACCCTAAAACTAACCCTAACCCTAACCCTCAACCTAACCCTCAAACTAACCCTAAACCTAACCCTAAACCTCACCCTCAGCCTCACCCTAATCCTAACCCTAAAACTAAACCTCACCCTAACCCTAAACCTAAGCCTCAACCTCACCCTCACCCTCACCATAACTCTAACCCTAACACTGAAAATAACACTAATCCTTACCCTAAACCTAACCCTAACCCTAACCATAATGCAAACACTCACCCTCACCCTGACCCTAATCCTCACCCTAACCCTCACCCTCACAGTAACTCTAACCCTCATACTAACTCTCACCCTAAACCTAACCCTAACCTTAAACCTTACCCTAACACTAACCCTAATCCTCACCCTCACCATAGCTCTCAACCTAACCTTAATTGTAACCCTAATCCTCATCCTAACCCTCACCCTAACCCTAACCCTAACCCTCACCCTAACCCTAAACCTAACCCTAAACCTCACCCTAACCCTAAACCTAATCCTCACCCTCACCCTTACCCTCAACTTCACTCTAAACCTAACACTAACAATAAACCTATCACTAAGCCTAACCCTAAACTTCGCACTCACCTTCACCCTTACCTGAATCATAACCCTAAACCTAACCCTTACCCTAACCCTCCCCCTAACTCTCACCCTAATACTAACCCGAACCCTAACACTAACCCTACCCCTGACCCTCACCCTAACGCTAACTCTAACCCTAAACTTCACCCTCACCCGAAACCTCATTCTAACCCTAACCCAAACCCTAAACCTAACCCTAACAATAACGCTAACACAAATCCTAACCCTCACCCTAACCATAAACATCACCCTAACCCAAAACCTCACCCTAACACTTACACTCACACTAACACTAAACCTAACCCTAAAACTAACCCTCACACTAACTCTAACCCTAAGCCTAATCCTAAACTTCAATGTAACCCTCACCCTCACCCTAAACCTAACACTAACCCTATCACTAAAGCTCACCCTCACCCTCACCCTAACACTATATCTAACCATAAACCTCACCCTCACCCTCACTCAAACCCTAACCCTAAACCCCACCCTAACCCTAACCCTAACCCTCACCCGAACCCTCATGCTCACTGTAACTCTAACCCTAACCCTAACAATAGCATTAACACTAACCCTAACCATCAACCTAACCCTAATCCTCACCCCAACCCTCACCCTCAGCCTAACCCTAAGCCTAAACTTAACCCTCACCCTAACCCTCACACTCAACCTCACCCTAACCCTAATCCTAAACTTAATCCTATCCCTAAACCTCAACCTAAACCTCACCATCACCCTAACCCTAACACTAATGCTATCCCTAAACCTCACCCTAACCCTCCCTCTAACACTAACTCTAACCCTAAACCTCACCCTCACCCTAACCCTAAACCTCACCCTAAACCTCACTCTAACCCTAAACCTCACCCTCCACCTCACCGTACCTCGAAACCTAATCCTAACAATAACACTAACCCTAACAGTAACACTAACCCTAACCGTAACCGTAACCCTAAGGGTAACCATAAACCTCACCCTCAGCCTCATCCTCAGCCTAACCCTAAGCCTAACCCTAACCCTAACCCTGACCATAAACCTAACCCTAACCCTAACCCTATACCTAACCTTAACACTAAACCTAACCCTGACACTAAACCTAACCCTAATCCTCAGCTTAACCCTCACCCTAATGCAAACCCTAATCTGAACCCTCACCCTAACCCTAAGCCTAACCCTAACTCTAATCCTAAGCTTCAAACAAACTCTACCCTAAACCTAATCCTAAACCTAACCTTATCCCTAAACCTAACCCTCACTGTAACCCTCAACCTAGCCCTCACCCTAACCCTAATCCTAACCCTAAACCTCATCTTAACTCTCACTCTAACCCTAACCCTAACGCTCACCCTCATGCTCGGCCTAAGCCTAAACCTAAGCCTAACCCTAACCCTAAACCTCACCAGAACCCTAAACCTACCACTAACCCGAACTCTAACCCTAAACCTCACTCTCACGCTGACACTAAATCTAACCCTAACCCTAAACCTCATCCTAACCCTCATCCTCAACCTAACCTGAACCGTAACCCTAACCCTAAACCTAACAGTACCCCTAACCCTAACAGTAACCCTCACCCTAACAATAACCCTCACCCTAACACTAATCCTAACACTCACACTAACTCTCAAACTAACCCTAACCATCACCCTAACCCTAAAACTCACCCTAACCCTAACACTAACCCTCACCCTCACCCAAGCCCTCACCTTAAACCCTAAGCCTCATCCTCACCCTAAACCTCACCCTAATCCTAACACTAATCCTCAATCTAACCCTCACCCTATCCCTAACCCTCACCCTAACCCTAACTCTAGCCATAAACATCACCCTCACCCTAACCCTAACTATAACCCTAACCCTAACACTAAACTTCACCCTAACCCTAACACTAACCCTCACATTAACCCTAACACTCACCCTCACTCTCACCCTCAGCATTACCCTAAGCCTAAGCCTAACACTAACCCTAACCCTCACACTAACCCTAAACCTAACATTAACCTTAACCCTAACCCTCAACTTCAACCTCACCCTCAGCCTAACCCTAAACCGAACGCTAAATCTAACCCTAATACACACACTCACCCTCATCCTAATCCTAATCCTAACGCTAACCTTAACCCTAACTCTAACCATCCCCCTAACTCTCACCCTAACCCTAACGCTATCACTAACCCTAACCTAACCCTCAACCTAACCCTCATCCTAACCCTACTCTAACCCTAAATCTCACCTTCAGCCTAACCCTAACTCTAAACCTAACCCAAACCTTAAACCTCACCCTAACACTAATCCTAAACCGCATCCTTACCCTCACCCTCACCCTACCCTTAACCCTAAACCTAACCCTAACAATAACCCTAACCCTATTCCTAACCCTCACCCTAACCATAAACCTCACCCAAAACCAAATCCTCAACCTAAAACTTACCCTCACCCTAACACAAACTCTAACCCAAAAACAAACCTTCACCCTAACCCTCCCCCTAACCCTATATCTAACCCTGAACCTGACCCTCACCCTAACCCTAACCCTAACCCTAAACCCCACCCTAACCCTAACCCTAGCACTCAACCTCATGTTCGGCCTAAGCCTAAGCATAAGCATAAGCCTAACCCTAACCCTAACCCTCACCCTAACCCTAATACTAACACTAACCCTAACTCTAACCCTAAACCTCACACTCACCATAACCCTAACTATAACCCTAACCCAAAACCTAAACCTAAGCCTAAACCTAACCCTCACCCTCACCCTCACCATAACCCTAACCCTAACCCTAACCCTAACAATAACCCTCATCCTAACCATAACCTTCACCCTAAACCTAACCCTCACCCTAACACCCACACTCACACTAACCCTAACCATCACCCTAACCCTAAACCTCACCCTAACCCTAACCCTCACCCTCAACCTAGCCCTCAACCTAACCCTAAACCTAACCATCATTCTAAACCTAATCCTCATCCCCACCCACACCCTAAGCCTAACCCTAAGCCTAAGCCAAACCCTAACCCTAACCCTCACATTCACCCTTACTGCAAACCTAATCCTAAACCTAACCCTAACTCTAATATTAAACCTAAACCTAAACCTCACCCTAATTCTAACTCTAACCCTAACCCTAACCATCTGCCAAACCCTCCCCCTAAACCTAACTCTAACCCTAAACCTCACCCTCACCCTAACCATAACCCTAATCCTAAACCTCACCTTAACCCTGATCCTAACCCTCACCCTCACCCTCACCCTCACTGTTACTCTAACCCTAACCCTAACTGTAACACTAACCCTAACCCTATCCCAAACCTTGACCCTCACCGTAACTCTAACGCTAACCCAAACCCTCACCCTAACCCTAATCCTAACCCTCACCCTCACCCTAACCCTCACCCTCACTGTAACCCTAACCCAAATCCTAACCATAAACCTCACCCTAACGCTAACCATAACCCTCACCCTAACTCTAACCCTCACCCTCACACTAATGCTAACCCTAACCCTTATCCTAACACTCACCCTAACCCTAAAACCCTAACCTTAACCCCCACCCTCACCGTTACACTCAGCCTAAGCCTTAGCCTAAGCCTAAGATTAACCCTAACCCTCACACTCACCCTCACCTTATCCCTAACCTTAATACTAACCCTAACCCTAACCCTCAGACTAACCCTCACCCTAATGCTAAATCTAACCCCAAACCTCACACTCACCCTAACCCTAACCCTCACACTCAGCCTCAACCTCCGCCTAACATTAAGCCTTACCCTAACCCCAACATTAACACTAACACTAACCCTAACCCTCACCCTACCCCTCACTCTAACCCTAACCCTAACCCTCACCATCAGCCTAGCCCATACCCAAACCCTAAGCCTAAGCCTAACCCTCACCTTAACCCTCACTCTAAACCTAACCCCAACACTCACCCTAACCATAACCCTCACACTCACGCTCACCCTAACTCTAATCCTAACCCTAACCCTAACTGTAACCCTCATACTCACCCTCACCTTAACCCTAACCCTTATCCTAAACCTAACACTAACCCTCACCCCTACACTAAACCTCACCCTAACCTTAACGCTAACAATAAACTTAACCCTAAGCCTAACCCGAAACCACACCGTAACCCTAACTCTAACCCTAAACCTCACCCTCACCCTAACCCTAACACTAACCCTAATCCTAAACCTCACCCTAAACCTAAACTTTACCCTAACACTTACCCTCACCCTAACACTAACACTGAACCTAACACTAACGCTCACACTAATGCTAACCATCACGCTAAACCTAAACCTCACCCTAATCCTAACCCTAACCCTCAACTTCACCCTAGCCCCACCTAAACCTAACACTCATCCTCAACCTAAACCTCACACTAATGCTAACACTAATCCTCAATCTAACCCTCACCCTCACCCTAACCCTAACCCTCGCGCTAACAATAACCCTCATCCTCACCCTAACCCTCATCTTTACTATTACTGTCACCCTCATCCTAACCCTCAGCTTAAACCTAACCCTCATCCTAACCCTCACCCTAACTGTAACCCTAAACATCACCCTAACCCTAACCCTCACCCTGACATTCAGCCTCAGCCTAACAATAAGCCTAAGCCTAAAACTAACCCTAAACCTCACACTCACCCTAGCCCTCACCCTAACACTAATCCTAACCCTAACCCTCATCCTAACCCTCAACATAACCATAATCAGAACCATCACTCTAAACCTAATCCTCATCCCCACCCTCACCATCAGCTTAACCCTAAGCCTAAGCCTAACCCTTAAACTAACCCTCACACTCACCCTCAGCCTAACCCTAATCCTAACCCTAACCCTAACCCTAACCCTAAACCTAAACCTAAAGCCCAACCTAACCCTCACCCTAACCCTAACCCTCACCCTCACTTTAGTCCTCACCCTAACCCTCAGCTCAAAACTAACCCACACCTTCACCGTAACCCGAACCCTAACACTCATCCTAACCCTACCCCTAACCCTAACCCTCACCCTAACCCTCACCCTCCACCTAACACTAAGCGTAACCCTAAACCCAACCCTAACCCTAACACTAAACCTAACCCTAAGACTAACACTAAACATAAACCTCACCCTGAGCATCACCCTCAATGCAAACTTAAAACTAACCATAACACTAACAATAACCCTAACCCTAACCCTAACCCTAACCCTAACCCTAACCCTCACCCAAACCCTAACCCTAACCCTAAACCCAAACCTAACCCTAATCCTAAACCTAACCCTAAGCCTAACCATAAACCTCATCCTAACACTCACTCTAAACCTAACGCTAACCCTCACCCTAACCCTAAACCTAACCCTCACTATCATGCTCGGCCTAAGCCTAAGCCTAAGCCTAAGCCTAACCTGAACTCTAACCCTCACCCTAAACCTCACCCTAAACCTAACCCTAAACCTCACCATCACCCTAACCCTAACTCTAACCCTAACCCTAACCCTCAACCTCACTATCACCCTAACCTTAACTCTAACCCTAACACTAAACCTAAACCTCACCCTCACCCTAACCCTAACCCTCAGCCTAACCCTAACCCTCATCCTCACCTTAACCCTCACCCTAATCCTAACCCTCATCTTTACCCTTACCGTCACCCTCACCCTAACCCACTCCCTAACCCTAACTCTCATCCTAACCCTCACCCTAACCGTAACCCTAACAATCACCCTAACCCTAACACTTAATCTCAACCTCAGTCTCAGCCTAACCCTAATCCTAAGCCTACCCCTAACCCTAACCCTCACCCACACCTTAGCCCTCACCATAACCCTAATCCTAACCCTAACCCTCACCCTAACCCTCAACATAACCATAACCTTAACCATCACTCTAAACCTAATCCTCATCCCCACACTCACCATCAGCCTAACCTAAGCCTAACCATACCCCTAAACCTAAACCTAACCCTACTGTAACCCTAACCCTAACCATAACCCTACCCCTAATCCTCACCCTCACCCTCACCCTAAACCAAATCCTAACCCTAACACTACCTTCATCCTAACCCTCACCCTAACACTAATCCTCACCCTCACCATAACACTAACCCTCACCCCCACCCTCACCCTCAGCCTAACCCAAAGACTAAGCCTAATCCTATCCCTAACCCTCACACTCACACTCCACCTAACCCTAATCCTAACCCGAACACTATCCCTAAACCTCAACCTAACACTCACCCTCACCCTAAGACTAACACTAACTCTAAACCTAACCCTCACACTAACTGTCCCACTACCACTCACTCTAACCCTAAACCTCACCCTCAACCTAACCCTAACCCTAAACCTCACCCTCACCCTCAACATGACTATAACCCTAACCCTATCAATAACAGTAACCCTAACCCTAACCCTAAACCTAACCCTAACCATAAACCTCAACCTCAAACTCACCCTCACTGCAAAATTAACCCTAACCATAACACTAACAATAACTCTAACCCAGAAGCTAACCCTAACCCTAATCCTCACCCCCACCCTCACACTCAGCCTAACCCTATCTCTAACCCTAACCCTAAACCTCACCCTAACATTAACCCTAACCCGCACCTGCAACCTCACCCTCACCGTAACTCTAACCCATACCCTAACAATAACACTAACCCTAAACCTATCCATCAACCTAACCCTAATCCTCACCCCCACACTCACCCTCAGCCTAACCGTAACCCTAAGCCTAACCCTAACCCTAACCCTCACCCTCAATCTCACGCTAACCTTAATCCTAACCCTAACCCTATCCCTAAACCTCAACCTAACCCTCACCCTCACCCTAATGCTAACACTAAACCTAAATCTAACTCTTTCCCTAACCCTCCCCCTATCCCTAACTCTAAACCTAAACCTCACCAGCACCCTAAACCTAACCCTAACCCTAAACCTCACGCTGAACCTCACCCTAACCCTAAACCTCACCCTCACTCTCACCCTGACCGTAACTCTAATCCTAACCCAACAATAATGCTAAACCTAACCCTAACCCTAACACTAACCATAACCCTCACCCTGAGCCTCACCCTCACCCCAAACTTAACCCTAAACATAACACTAAAAATAACCCTAAACCTAACCCTAACCCTCACTGTAACCCTAACCCTAACCCTAACCCTAACACTAACCCTAACCATAATCCTCACCCTCACCCTCACCCTAACCCAAACCCTAACCCTAACCCTCACCCTATCCCTAACCCTAATCCTAAACCTAACCCTAACCCTAAACCCAACCCTAACACTAACCCTAACCCTAACCCTAAACCTCATCCTAACCCTCAACCTAAACGTAACCCTAAACCTAACCCTAACCCTCACCCTCATGCTCAGCCTAAGCCTAAGCCTAACCTGAACTCTAACCCTCACCCTAACCCTCACCGTAACCCTAACCCTAACACTAACCCTAACTCTAACCCTAAACCTCACCCTCACCATAACCCTAACTCTAACCCTAACCCTAAACTTAAACCTCACCCTAACCCTCACCCTGACCCTCACCCTCACCCTCACCTTAACCGTAACCCTAACCCTAATGCTAACAATAACCCTAAACCTAAACATAACCCTTACCCTAAACATAACCCTCAACATAACCCTAACCCTCAATCTAAACCTCAACCTCACCCTAACCCTAACCCTAACACTCACCCTAACCCTCACCCTAACCCTAAGCTTAACACTCACCCAATCCCTCACCCTAACCCTAACCTTAATCCTAGTCCTCACCCTAAAGGTAACCCTAACCATCACTCTAAACCTAACCCTCACCCTCACCCTCAGACTCAGCATAACCCTAATCCTAAACCTAACCCTCACCCTAAACCTCACCCTCACCTTAGCAGTCACCATAACCCTAATCCTAACCCAAACCTTCACCTTAACACTCAATGTAACCATAACCCTATAAATCATTCTAAACCTTAACCTCATCCCCACCCTCACCATAAGCCTAACCCTAAGCCTAAGCCTAAACCTAACCCTAATACTAACCCTAACCGTCACTCTAACCCTAACCCTAACCCTCACCCTAACACTAACACTAACCCTAATCCTCAACCTCACCCTTAACCTAAACCAAACCCTAACCCTAACCCTAAGCCTAAGCCTAATCCTAACCCTAAACCTAACCCTCAGACTCACCCTGAACCTAACCCTAATCCTAAACCTAGCACTATCCCTAACCCTATCCCTCACACGAAACGTCACCCCAGCGCTGACCCTAACCATAATCCTAAACCTAACCCTCATCCTAACCCTCAACCTAACCCTAAGCCTAACCCTCATCCTAAACATAACCCTCACCCTCAACCTCACCCTTAGTGTAAATCTAAGCCTAACCTTAACCTAACCCTAACCCACAGACACACCCTCACCCTCACCCTAACCCTAACCCTGACTCTAACCCTAACCCTGACTCTAACCCTCACCCTAACCCTAACATTAACCCTAACCCTAAACCTCAAACTAACCCTCACCCTATGCCTAACTCTAACACTAAACCTCACCCTCACCCTCACCCTAACCCTAACTCGAACCCAAATCTTAACCCTAAACCTCACCCTAACCCTAACCCTAACCCTCAACCTCACCCTAACCCTAACCCTAACCCTCACCCACACCCTAACCCTAATGCTAACCCTAACACTCACCCTCACAGTAACCCTAACACTAACTCTCACCCTAAACGTAACCTTAACTCTAATACTATCCATAACCCTAACCCTCACCTTATACCTCACTCTAACCCTTACCCTAACCCTAACCCTCACTCTAACCCTAACCCTAACACGAACACTAAACCTCACCCTAAGCCTCACCCTATCCCTAAACCTAAACCTAACCCTCACCCTAAAGCTCACCCTAACCCTTAACCTAAACCTAAACCATACCCTCCCCCTAGCACTCACCCTAATGTTAACCCTAAACCTAACCCTCACCCTAAATTTAACCCTAACCCTAACCCTCACACAAACCCTAACCCTCACACTTACCCTCAACCTCAGCTTCACCCTCACCCTAACCCTCACCCTCAACCTTACCCTAACCCTAACCATAACCCTAACCCTCAAACTAAACCTAACTCTGACACTCACCCTCATCCTCACCATAAGCCTAAACCTACACCTAAGCCTAATCCTACACCTAACCCTCACCCTCACTCTCACCCTAAACGTAAACCTTACCCTAAGCCTAAACCTAGCCCTCACCCTAAACCTAACCCTAACCCTAACCCTCACCCTAAATCTAACCCTAACCCGAATGCTAACCCTAACACTCACCCTCACCATAACCCTAACCCTAACCCTCACCCTAAACCTAACCTTAACCCTAATACTATTCATAACACTCACCCTCACCCTAATCCTCACTCTAACCCTTACCCTAACCCTAACCCTCACCCTAAACCTAACCTGAACACTAACACTAAACCTCACCCTAACCCTCACACTATCCCTAAACCTAAACCTAACCCTCACCCTAACGCTCACCCTAACCCTCACCTAAACCTATACTACAGCCGCACCCTAACCCTTACCCTAATCCTCACCGAAACCCTAACCCTGAACCTCACTCTAATCCTCACCATCACCTTAACCCTCACCCTAACCCTAACCATCACTCTCACCCTAAAACTCACCCTCTCCAGAACCCGACCCTCACCCTAACCCTACCTTAAACCTCACCCTAACCCTAACCCTAACCCTCAGCCTAGCCCTATCCCTAACCCTCCCCTTCGCACTACCCTCAATATCACCCTCACCCTCACCCTCACCCTCACCCTAACCCATACCCTCACCCTAAACGTTACCCTAATCCTAACCCTCACACTAAACCTAACCGTAATCCTCACCCTAACACTAATGCTCACCTAAAAGCTCACCCTAATCCTCACTCTCACACTAACCCTAACCCTAAGCTTTTCCTAACCCAAACCCTCAACCTAACCCTCACACTAAACCTCACCCTCACCCTAGCCCTCACACTAAAAATAACCCTAAACCTAATCCTCACCCTCAACCTCACCCCCCCAGTTTAACCCTAAACCTAATCCTAACCCTAACCCTAACCCTCACCCTGAACCCCACTCTAACCCTAACCATAACCCTAACCCTAATGCTAACACAATCCCTCACCCTCACCCTAACCCTAATCATAACCCTAACCCTCACCCTAACCCTAAACCTAACCCTAATGCTAACACTAAACCTCAAACTCACCCTAACCCTCATCCTAACCCTTACACTCACCCTCAACCTCAGCCTCACCATAACTTTAACCCTAACCCTAAACCTCACCCTAACCCTCAACCTAAGCCTAACCCTAACCCTCAGCTTAACCCTCACCCTAAACCTAACCCTAACCCTAATCCTCAAGGTATCCCTAACCATAACCCTAACACTCACCCTAAACCTCGCCCTCACCGTAACCCAAATGCTAACATTAATCCTCAACCTCACACTAAACCTCGCCCTAACCCTTACACTCACCTTAACCCTATCACTCACCCACACACTAACCCTCACCCTAACGCTTCCCCTCACCCTAACCCTCACTCTAACCTTAACCCTAACCTTCACCCTAACCCTCACCCTAACACTAACACTCAACTGCACCCTCACCCTAACCCTCACCCTCACCCTAAACCTCACCCTAACCCTTACCATCACACGAACCTTAACTCTCACCCTCAGACAAACCCTCATCCTAAACCTAAACCTAACCCTAACCTTCACCCTAACCTTAACTCTAACCCTAACCCTAACCCTCACCTTAACCCTAACCCTCGCCCTCACCCTGAACCTCACCCTGAGCCTAACCCTAACCCTAACACTAATCCAAACACAACCCCTCAACCTTACCCTAACTCTAAACCTAACCGTAACCAAAACCCTCACCCTAAACATAACCCAATTCCCCACCCTCATCCTTAGCCTAACCCTAAACCTAAACCTAACCCTCACCCTCACCCTAACCCTTACCCTCACACTAATCCTAACCTTAACCCTCAGCCTAACCCTCATCCTAACACTAACACTAAACCTCACCCTAACCCTCACCCTAAACCTAAACCTAAACCTAACCCTCACCCTAAAGCTCACCTAACCCTCACCTAACCAAAACACTAACCCTAACTCTAACCCTCACCTTCACCCTAATCTAACCCTCACCCTAACCCACACCCTAACTCTAACGCTATCCCTAAACCTCAGCCTCACCCTAAACCTCATACTAACCCTTACCTCACAATAACCCTAAAACCAACCCGAACACTAATCCTCACCGTAACCGTAACCCTCACCCTCACCCTAACCCTCAACATCACCTTAACCCTCATCCTAACCCGAACTGTCACCCACACCCTAAAACTCACACTAACCGAACCCTCACCCTCACCCTAACCCTACCCCAAACCTCACCCTAACCCTCATCCTCACCCTACCCTCACCCTAAAACTAACCTTAACCCTAACCTTCACCCTTAACCTCAACCCCACCCTCACCCTCACCATCACCCTCAGCCTAATCCTCAAACTAGCCCTAACACTAATCATTACCCTATCCCTAACCCTCACCCTCACCATTAACCCTCACCATCACCCTAAACCTAACACTAACCCTAACCCTCACTCTAATCCTTAACCTCACCCTAACCCTATCCCTTACCATTACCCTAACCATCACCCTAATCCTAACATTCACCCTAATCCTAACCCTACCCCTTATCCTAACCCTCATCCTAACCCTAACCCTAACCCTCACCCTCACCCTAACACTAATCCTAACCCTAACCCTAACCCTCAAAAACACCCTAACCCTCACCCTAACCCTAATGCAAACCCGAACCCTAAAACTCACCCTAACCCTAACCCTAACCCTAAACCTCACACTAACCCTAACCATCACTCTAACCCTAAACTTCATCCTATCCCTGACCTTCACCCTCATCCTCACCCTAACCCTAATCTTAACACTTACCTAACCGAAAAGCTCACCCTCACCCTCACCTTCACCCTAACCCTCAACCTCACATTAGACCTCACCATAAACCTTACCCTAAACCTAACAATAACCCTCACACTAACCCTCAACTTCACCCTAAACCTAACCCTAAGCCTTACCCTCATCCTAGCCCTAACCCTAACTCTAACGCTCACACTAACCCTAACCCTCACCCTAACCCTAAACCTAACTCTAACCCTCAAACTAACCCTAACCCTCATCCTAACCATCACTCTAACACTTATCCACAACCTAACCCTAACCCTAACCCTAACCCTCACACTAACACTCACCCTAACCGTAACATTAACCCTCCCCCTCAGCCTAACCCTCACACTAACCCTAACCCTCACCTTAAACCTAAACCAAACCCTCACCCTCACCCGCAAGCTCACCCTCAGCTTAACCCTAACGCTAACACTAATCCTAACCCTAACCCTCACCTACACCCTCACCCTCACCTGAACCATAATCCTAACCCTCAACCTCACACTCAGCCTCACCCTAAAACTCACCCTCACCCTAACCCTAACCTTAAACCTATCCCTATCGCTCACCCTAACCCTAATGCTAACCCTAACCCTCACCCTCACCCTAACCCTAATGCTAACCCTAACACTCAACCTCACCCTAACCCTCACCCTAACCCTAACACTAAAACTAACACCAACCCTAACCCTCACCCTAACCTAAACCTAACCCTCATCCTAACCCTAACCCTAATGCTAACCCTAACACTCAACCTCACCCTAACCCTCACCCTAACCCTAACACTAAAACTAACACCAACCCTAACCCTCACTCTCACCCTCACCCTCACCCTCACCCTAACCTAACCCTAACCCTCATCCTAACCCTAATGCTAACCCTAACCTTCACCCTCACCCTAAACCTCTCACCAACCATAACCCTCATCCTAACCCTAACCCTCACATGCAACCTAACCCTCACCCTAACACAAAACTTCACCCTAACCATATCCCTAAACCGAACCCTCACTTCACCCTAATCATCACCCTAAACGTTATAGTCACCCTCACACTAACAATCACACTAACACTAACCCTCAACCTAACCCCAACCCTAACACTCACCTCACCCTCACATCAGCCTAACAAAAACCCTAACCCTAAACCTCACACTCACCCTCACCCTAACCCTAACCCAAACCCGAACACTCACCCTAACCCTCATCATAAACCTAAGCCTCACCCTCACCCTAAACCTAAACCTAACCTTCACCCTAACCCTCACGCCAACCTTAACCATAACCCTAACCCTAACCCTCACCCGAACCCTCAACATAACACTAAACCTCACCCTCTCCCTAACTTTCACCCTAATCTTTACCCTCAACCTAACCCAAACCCTAAGCCTAAACCTAACACTCACACCAACCATAACCCTCACCCTCAGCCTAACACTTACACTAACCCTTAACCTAACAGTAACATTCATGCTAACCCTAACCCTAACTGTAAACCTCACCCTCAACAGCCCCTTCACCCTCAGCCTTACCCTAACCCTAACCCTAATCCTAACCCTAACCCTCAACCACACCCTCACCCTAACCCTAACCCTAACCAAAACACTAACACTCACCCTTACCCTCACCTAACCCTATTCCCAACCCTAACAATAACCCTAACCCTAACACTAAAACTCACCCTAACCTAATCCTAACCCTTACCCTCACCCTCATTCTAACACTCACCCTCATCCTGACCCTCACCATCACACTAACCCTCCCCCTCCCCCTAACCCTCACACTAACCCTAACCCTCACCTTAAACCTAAACCAAACCCTCACCCTCACCCTAACCATAATCCTAACCCTCAAACTCACACTCAGCCTCACCCTAACCCTCACATTAACCTGATACCTCACCCTAACTCTAACCCTAAACCTCACCCTCAATTTCATCCTCACCCTCAGCCTAACTCTAACCCTAATCCTAACACTATCCCTCACACTCACCCTAAACCTAACCCTAACTCTCACCCTCACCCTCAGCCTCACAAGCACCCCCACCCTCACCCTCACCCTCACATTAATCCTCAACCTCACCCTAAACATCACCCTAACCCTAACCCTCACACTAACCCTAAACATAACATTCACCCTAACACTAAATCTCATCCTAAACCTCACCCTAACCCTTAAGCTAACCCTAACGCTCACCCTCACACTAAACCACACCCTAACTCTTATCCTCACACTAACCCTAACCCTAACCCTAACCCTAATCTTCACACTAACCCTAACCCTAACCCTATCCCTACACCTCACCCTGACTCTCATCCTAAACCTAACCCTCACCACACCCTAATCCTCACCCTCACCAGAACCCTCACCCTCACACGAACACCCACCCTCACACGAACACTCACCCTCACAATAAATATCACCCTAACCATACCTCTCGCCTAACCCTAACCCTAAACCTCACCCTAACCCTAAGCCTCAACATAAACCTAACCTTCACCCTGACTCTCACCCTAAGCCTAACCCTCACCCTAACCCTCACCCTAACCCTAACCCTCACCCTAAACCTAAACCTCACCCTCACACTAACCCTAAACCTCATCCTAACCCTAAACCTCACCCTCACCCTCTCCACAACCCTAAACCTCATCCTAATCCTAACCTTTTACCTAATGCTAACCCTAAACCTCACCCTCTCCCTAACCCTTACCCTCACCCTAACCCTATCCCTAACCAACACACTAAACCTAACCCTCACCCTAACCCTAACCCTAAACCTCACAATAAACCTAACACTCAACCCTAACCCTAACCCTACCCCTCAGCCTAACCCTAAACCTAAATCTAACTGTAACCCAAATCCT
This sequence comes from Dipodomys merriami, assembly GCF_024711535.1. Classification (NCBI taxonomy): domain Eukaryota; kingdom Metazoa; phylum Chordata; class Mammalia; order Rodentia; family Heteromyidae; genus Dipodomys; species Dipodomys merriami. The sequence goes on along the minus strand of NW_027206471.1, from coordinate 221,395 downwards.
CACCCTATCCCTAACTTTAACCCTAACCTTCACCCTCAACCTCCCCTTCCCCCTCAGCCTTACCCTAACTGTAACCCTAATCCTAACCCTGAACCTAACCTCACCCTAACCCTAACCCTCAGCATCACCCTAACCCTCACCCTAACATTTACCCTCAACCTAACCCAAATCCTAACCATAAACCTAACAATCACACTAACCGTAACCCTAACCATCACCCTATCCTTTATACTAACCCTAAACCTAACCCTAACCCTCAACCTAACCTGAACGCTCACACTACCCTAAACCTAAACCTAAACCTAACTCTCTCGCTAACCCTAAACCTCACCCTCAACCTAATTCTCACCCTCTCCCAAACTCTCACTCTAAACCTTACCCTCACCCTAAACCTAACCCTAAACCTAACGATAACCCTCACCCTCACCTAACCTAACCTGGATCCTAACCCTCACCCTAACCCTCACCCTAACACTAACGCTATCCCTAAAACTCACCCTCACCCTAAACCTCATCCTAACCTTTACCCTCACTATAACCCTAACCCTAACCCTAACCCTAATCCTCACCGTAACCCTAACCCTCACCCTAACCTTAACCGTCACCCACACCCTAAAACTCACCCGAACCCGAACCCTCACCCTCACCCTAACCGGAACCTAAACCTCACCCTAACACTAACCCTCAATCTAAACCTAACTCTAACCCTCACCCTCATACTAAACCTAACCCTCACCTTAACCTTCACAATAACCCTCACCTTAAACCTAACGCTAACCCTAAAACTCACTCTCACCCTAAACCTCAATATTATCCTTATCCTCACACTAACCCTAACCCTAACCGTAATCCTCACATTAACGCTATCCCTCAACCTAACCCGAACCCTACCCCTCACCCTACCCCTCACCCTAATACTAACCCTAATCCTAACCCACACACTAACCCTATCCCAAACCCTCAACTTCACCCTAACCCTCACCGTCACCGTCACATTAACCCTCACCCTAACCCTAACCCTCAACTACACCTTCAACCTCACCCTCACACTAAACCTCACCCTCACTCTAAGTATAACCCTAATCATAAACCTCACCCTAAACCTAATCCTAGTCATCATCCTAACCCTAACCCTCACCTTAAAACTCACCATCACCCGAATGCTAACCCTAACCCTAACCTTTACCCTAACCCTCACCCTAATCCTAACCCTATCCCTTACCCTCACCCTAATCATAAACCTAATCCTAAAACTAAACTTCACTCTCACCCTAACCCTTACCCTCACCCCAACCCTAACACTAACACTCAGCCTAACCTTCATCCTAACCCTCACACTAACCCTAAACCTCACCCTAACCATAAACATAACCCTCAGCCAAACCCACTTCCTAACCCTAAACCTAACCCTCAACCCAACCCTAACCCTAACCCAAAATCTAACCCTCATCCTAACCCTAAACCTCACCCTCACCCTCACCCTCAGCCTAACCCTAACCTAACCCTAAACCTAACCCTAAACCTCACACTCACCCTCACCCTAACTCTAACCCTAACCCTAACCCTAAACTTCAACCTAACCCCAACTCTATCCCTAACCCTCACCTAAACCTAACCCTCACCCTCACCCTCACCGTCACCCTAAACCTCACCCTCACCCTAACCCTAACCCTAACCCTCACCCTAAGCCTAAGCCTTAACCTAACCCTCACCTTCACCCTAAAACTCACCCTAACCCTTACCCTCACCTCAAACCTAAACCTAACCCTCAGCCTAACCCTCATTCTAACCCTAAACCTAAACCTAACCCTCACCCTAACCTTAAAGCTGATCCTAACCCTAAACCTCACATTAACCCTAACCCTCACCCTCACCCTCAACCTCACCCTCAGCCTAACCCTAATCCTAACACTAATCCAAACACTAACCCTAACCCTCACCCTAACTCTAAACCTAAACCTAACCAAAACCCTCACACTAATCATAACCCTATCCCTAACCCTAACCCTAATCCAAAACCTAACCCTCACCCTCACCCTAACCCAAAACTTAACTCTCAGCCTAACCCTCATCCTAACCCTAACCCTCACACTAACCCTCACTCTAACCCTAACCCTAACCCTAACCCTCACCCTAAACCTAACTCTAACCCTCACCCTCATACTAACCCTAAACCTCACCTTAACCCTCATCCTAAACCTAACCCTAACCCTAACGCTAACCCTAACCCTCACTCTCACCCTAACCCTCGCCCTAACCCGTATCCTCACACTAACCCTAACCCTAACCCTAAACCTCACCCTAACCCTAACCGAACCCTCACCCTCACCTTTACCCTAACCCTCACCATCACCCCAACCATCAACATCACCCTAACCCTCACCTACACCCTCACCCGCACTCTCAGCCTCACCCTCACCCTAACCATCACCCTCACCCTAAACATCACCCTAACCCTAACCCAAACCCTAACCTTAACCCCAATCTTCACCCTAACCCTAATCCTCAACTTAAACCTCACACTCTCCCTAATCCTCACCCTAACCCTAACCCTAAGCCTTTCCTAACCAAATACCTCACCCTCACCCTAACCCTCAAACTAACCCTCTCCCTCACCCTAAACCTCACCCTCACCTTAACCCTAATCCTAACCCTAATGGTAACACTAGCCCTCACCTCACCCTAACCCTAATCTTAACCCTAACCCTAACCCTAATGCTAACCCTTAACCTCAACCTCACCATAACCCTCACCCTAACCCTTACCCTCACCCTCAACCTCACCCTAACCCTAACCCTAACATTAACCCACACCCTAACCCTCACCCTAACACTAACCCTAACCCTACCCCTTAGCATAAGCGTCACCCTAAACCTAACCCTAACCCTAATAGTCACCCAATCCCTAACACTTATGCTAAGCCTCACCATCACCCTCACCCTCACCTTACACCTAATGCTACATTAACCCTCAGCCTCACCCTAAAACTCGCCCTAACCCTTACCCTCACCTTAAACCTATCCCTCACCATCACCCTAACACTCATCCTAAACCTCACACTAACCCTAAACCTCACCCTAACCATAAACATAACCCTCAGCCAAACCCACTTCCTAACCCTAAACCTAACCCTCAACCCAACCCTAACCCTAACCCAAAATCTAACCCTCATCCTAACCCTAAACCTCACCCACACCCTCACCCTAACCCTCAGCCTAACCCTAACCTAACCCTAAACCTCACACTCACCCTCACCCTAACTCTAACCCTAACCCTAACCCTAAACTTCAACCTAACCCCAACCCTATCCCTAACCCTCACCTAACCCTAACCCTCACCCTCACCGTCACCCGAAACCTCACCCTCACCCTTAACCTAACCCTAACCCTCACCCTAACCCTAAGCCTTAACCTAACCCTCACCTTCACCCTAAAACTCACCCTAACCCTTACCCTCACCTGAAACCTAAACCTAACCCTCAGCCTAACCCTCATTCTAACCCTAAACCTAAACCTAACCCTCAGCCTAACCTTAAAGCTAATCCTAACCCTAAACCTCACATTAACCCTAACCCTCACCCTCACCCTCAACCTCACCCTCAGCCTAACCCTAATCCTAACACTAATCCAAACACTAACCCTAACCCTCACCCTAACTCTAAACCTAAACCTAACCAAAACCCTCACACTAATCATAACCCTATCCCTAACCTTAACCCTAATCCAAAACCTAACCTCACCCTCACCCTAACCCAAAACTTAACTCTCAGCCTAACCCTCATCCTAACCCTAACCCTCACACTAACCCTCACTCTAACCCTAACCCTAACCCTAACCCTCACCCTAAACCTAACTCTAACCCTCAACCTCATACTAACCCTAAACCTCACCTTAACCCTCATCCTAAACCTAACCCTAACCCTAACGCTAACCCTAACCCTCACCTTCGCCCTAACCCGTATCCTCACACTAACCCTAACCCTAACCCTAACCCTCACCCTAACCCTAACCGAACCCTCACCCTCACCTTTACCCTAACTCTCACCATCACCCCAACCATCAACATCACCCTAACCCTCACCTACACCCTCACCCACACTCTCAGCCTCACCCTCACCCTAACCATCACCCTCACCCTAAACATCACCCTAACCCTAACCCAAACCCTAACCTTAACCCCAATCCTCACCCTAACCCTAATCCTCAACTTAAACCTCACACTCTCCCTAATCCTCACCCTAACCCTAACCCTAAGCCTTTCCTAACCAAATACCTCACCCTCACCCTAACCCTCAAACTAACCCTCTCCCTCACCCTAAACCTCACCCTCACCTTAACCCTAATCCTAACCCTAATGGTTACACTAGCCCTCACCCTCACCCTAACACTAATCTTAACCCTAACCCTAACCCTAATGCTAACCCTTAACCTCAACCTCACCATAACCCTCACCCTAACCCTTACCCTCACCCTCAACCTCACCCTAACCCTAACATTAACCCACACCCTAACCCTCACCCTAACACTAACCCTAACCCTACCCCTTAGCATAAGCGTCACCCTAAACCTAACCCTAACCCTAATAGTCACCCAATCCCTAACACTTATGCTAAGCCTCACCATCACCCTCACCCTCACCTTACACCTAATGCTACATTAACCCTCAGCCTCACCCTAAAACTCGCCCTAACCCTTACCCTCACCTTAACCCTATCCCTCACCATCACCCTAACACTCATACTAACCCTTACCCTAACGCTAACACTCACACTAACCCTAAACCTAAACCAAACACTAAACCTCACACTAACCGTCACCCTAACCCTAAGCCTAACCCTAAACCTCACTCCCACCCTAACACTTATCCTTTCCCGAACAATAACCCTAACGCTCAGCCTAACCCTCATCCTAAACCTAACCCTAAACCTAACCCTCACCCTAACCGTCACCCTCACCCTCAACCTCACCCTCAGCCTTACACTAACCCTAAACCTAATACAAAACCTAACCCTAACCCTCACCCTCACCCTAACTCTAAACCTAACCCTAACCCTCACCCTCAGACTAACCCTAACCCTATCACTTACCCTCACCCTAAAACTAACCGTAATCCCAATCCTAACCCTCACCTCACCCTAAACCTCACCCTAACCCTAACCCTCACCCTAGCCCTAACCCGAACCATAACCCTAAACCTGACCCTAAACCCTAACTCTGACCCTCACACTAAGCCTAACCCTACACCCAAGCGTAATCCTATACCTAACCTTCACCCTCACCCTCACGCTAAACCTAAACCTCACCCTAACCATAACCCTAACCCTAGCCCTCACCCTAACCATAACCCTCACCTACACCCTAACCCTCACCCTCACCCTCACCCACGCCCTAAACCTTACCCTCACCCTAAACATCACCCTAATTCTCACCCTTAACCTAACCCTAACCCTAATCCTCACCCTAACCCTAATCCTCAACTTAAACCTCAGCCTCACCCAAATCCTCACCCTAACCCTAACTCTAACCTTTTCCTAACCGAAACTAATACCCTCACAATATCCCTCAACCAAACCCTCAACCTCACCCTAGCCCTCACGCTAAAACTAACCCTAACCCTAACCCTCACCCTCACCCTCACCATAACCCTAACCCTTACCCTCATCCTTACCATAAGCCTATCCCTAACCCTCACACTAACCCTAATCCTAAACCTAACCCTATTGCTAACACTAGCCCTCACCCACACCCCAACCCTAATCCTAACCCTAAAACTTAGCCTAAGGCTAACTCTAAACCTAATGCTAACCCTAAACCTCAACCTCACCCTAACCATCACCCTAAACCTTACCCTCAACCTCAACCTCACCCTAACGCTAACCCTAACCCTAACCCTAACCCTAACCCTCACCCTAACCCGAAACCTACCCTTCAGCATAACACTCACCCTAAACTTAACCCTAACCCTAATCCTTACCCTATCCCTAACCCTAACCCTACACTTCAGCCTAAACCTAACACTCATCCTCAACCTCACCCTCACCCTAATCCTAACGCTAAAACTCACCTAACCCTAACCCTTATCCTAATGCAAACCCTAAACCTCAACTCACCCTAACACTCACCCTAAACCTCACCCTCATTTTAATCATAACCCTAACCCTCACTCTATACCTAACCCTCAACCTCACCCTCACCCTTACCATCACCCAAACCCTCACCCTCACCGTAACCCTAACCATAACACTAACCCTCACGCTAAACCTAACTCTTACCCTCAACCTCACCCTCACCCAAAGCCTAACCCTAAACCTAAGCCTCATCCTAAACCAAACCCTCAACCTCACACTCACCCTAAACCTTAACCTCAACCTAACCCTAACCCTAAACCTAGCCCTCACCCTAACCCTTACCCTCACCGTCACCCTAACCTTAACCCTCACCTTAATCCTAACCCTCACCCTAAACCTAACCCTAACCCTCACCCTCACCCTCATCCTAACCCTAACCCTATCCCTAACCCTCACCCTAAACCTAACCCTAACCGTAAGGATAACCATAACCCTCACCCTCAACCTAATCCCAAACCTAACCCTAACCTTAACTGTAAACCTAATCCTAACCCTTACACTATCCCTAACCCTCAACCTCTCCCTAACCCTCACTCTAACCCTAAACCTCCCCCTAACGCTCACACTAACCCTAACCCTAACACTAACACTAAACCTCACCCTAACCCTCACCCTAACCCTAAACCTAACCCTAACCCTCACTCTAATGCTCAACTTAACCCTCACCCTAAACCTAACCTTAACCCTCACACTAAACCTAAAACTCACCCTAACCCTATCCCTAAACCTACCTCTCAAACTAACCCTCACCCTAACCCCCACACTAACCCTAACACTCACCCTCACCCTAACCCTAACCCTCAACCAAACCCTTTTCCTAATTCTAACCCTAAGCCTCAACCTGACCCTTACACTAACCCTAATCCTCAACCTATCCCTAACCCTCACCCTCAGACTCACCCTCAGCCTAACCCTAACCCTAACCCTAATCCTAACCCTAAACCTCACCCTCACCCTCAACCTAACTCTAAACCTCACCATAACCCTGACCCTCACCCTAAACCCAACCCTATCCCGAACACTCACACTAACTCCAACCCTCACCCTAACCCTAACCCTAATCCTCACCCTCACCATAAGCCTAAACCTCACCGTAACATCACCCTAACCATAAAACTAACACTAACCCTCACCCTCAACCTCACCCTAAACCTCACCTTAACCATTACCATCACCATAACCCTAACCCTAACCCTAATCCTCACACATACCCTAATCCTAACCCTCACCCTAATGCTCACCTTAACCGTAACTCTCACCCTCACCCTAACCCTAACTGTCACCTTAACTCTCAATCTAACCCTAACCATCACCCACACCCTAACACTCAAGCTCACCTGAACCCTAACCCTCACCCTAAACCTAATCCTAAACCTCACCATAACCCTAACCCTCACTTAAACCTAACTCTAACCCTCACCCTCAACCTAAGCCTCACCCTCATCCTAACCCTCACCCTAACCCTCACCCTAACACTAAAGCTAACCCTAATCCCCACTCTCACCCTAAGCCCCACCTAACCTCACACTAACCCTAACCCTAACCCTAACTGTCACATTAAACATAACCCTCAACCTAACCCTAACCCTCACCCTCACCCTCACCTTCCGCCTAAAACTAATCCTATCCCTAACCCCAACCCTAAACTTAACACTAACGCTAAGCCTAACCCTCATCCTAACCCTCAACCTCACCCTAGCCGATACCCTAACCCTATGCCTAACCCTAACCCTAACACTAAACCTAACCCTAAACCTAACCATAAACCTCACCCTCAGCCTCACCCTCACTGTAAACTTAACACTAACCTAACACTAACAATAACCCTAACCCTAACCCTCACTGTAACCCTAACCTTAACCTTTAGCCTTACCCTCACCATAACCCTCACAATAACCCTAACCCTCAACCTAACTCTAATCCTAACCCTCACTCTCACCCTCACGCTCACACTCAGCCTAACTTTAAAACTAACGCTGCTCCTAACACTAACCCTCAACTTCACCCTCACACTAACACTAAACCTAACCCTAAGCCTAACCCTCACACTCACCCTCACCCACACCTAAGCCTCACTCTCACCATCACACTCATCCTCACCCTAACCCTAACCCTAACACTAAACCTAACTCTAAACCTAAACCTCACCCTTACCCTAACCCTAACTCTAACCCTATCCCTAAACCTAAACTTCACCCTAACCCTAACCCTAACCCTCACCCTCACAGTAACTTTCAACCTAACCTTAATCCTACCAATAACCCTAACCCTAACGCTAACCCTCACCCTGTCCATAACCCTCACCCTAACCCTAACCCTCACCCTCACCCTTAGGCTCAGCCTAAACCTAAGCCTAAGACTAAGACTAAACCTTACCCTCACACTCACCCTCACCCTAACCCTAACAGTAACACTCTCCCTAACCCTAATCCTCACAATCACCCTCCCCCTCTGCCTAACACTAAGCCTATCCCTAACCCCAACCCTAAACTTAACAATAACCCGAAACCTAACCCTCACCCTAACCCTCACCCTCCCCTAGCCCATATCTTAACCCTAAGCCTAATCCTAACCCTAACCCTAACCCTAACCCTAAACCTAACCATAAACCTCACCCTCAGCCTCACCCTCACCGCAAAATTAACACTAACCTAACACTAGCAATAACCCTAATCCTAACCCTAACCCTCACTGTAACCTTAACCTTTAGACTTTCCCTCACCATAACCCTCACAATAACCCTAACCCTCAACCTAAACCTAACCCTAACCGTCACTCTCACACTCACGCTCACCCTCAGCCTAACTTTAAACCTAACGTTACTCCTAACACTAACCCTCAACTTCACCCTCACACTAAACCTAACCCTAACCCTAAGCCTAACACTCACACTCACCCTCACCCACACCCTAAGCCTCACTGTCAACCTCACACTCATCCTAACCCTAAACCTAACCCTAACACTAAACCTAACTCTAACCCTAAACCTCACCCTTACCCTAACCATAACTCTAACCCTATCACTAAACCTAAATTTCACCCTAATCCTAACCCTTACACTCACCCTCACAGTAACTTACAACCTAACCTAATCCTACCAATAACCCTAACCCTAACGCTAACCCTCACCCTGTCCATAACCCTCAACCTAACCCTAACCCTCACCCTCACCCTTAGGCTCAGCCTAAAACTAAGCCTAAGCCTAAGACAAACCTTACCCTCACACTCACCCTCACACTAACTCTAACAGTAACACTCTCCCTAACCCTAACCCTCACCCTCACCCTCACCCTCCGCCTAACACTAAGCCTATCCCTAACCCCAACCCTAAACTTAAAACTAACCCGAAACCTAACTCTCACCCTAACCCTCACCCTCACCCTAGCCCATAACTTAACCATAAGCCTAATCCTAACCCTAACCCTAACCCTAACCCTAAACCTAACCATAAACCTCACCCTCAGCCTCACCCTCACCGCAAAATTAACACTAACCTAACACTAACAATAACCCTAACCCTAACCCTAACCCTCACTGTAACCCTAACCTTAACCTTTAGCCTTACCCTCACCATAACCCTCACAATAACCCTAACCCTCAACCTAACCCTAACCCTAACCGTCACCCTCACCCTCACGCTCAACCTCAGTCTAAATTGAAACCTAACGCTACTCCTAAAACTAACCCTCAACTTCACCCTCACCCTAACACTAACCCAAACCCTAACCCTAACCCTCACACTCACCCTCACCAACACCCTAAGCCTCACTGTCACCATCACGCTCACCCTCACCCTAAAACTAACCCTCACCCTCACACTAAACCTATCTCTCACCCTAACCATAAACCTCACAATCACCCTCACCCTCACCTCACCCAAAACCTAAACATAATCCTAACCCTCACCCTAAACCTCACCCTAACCCTAATGCTAACTGTAACCCTCACACTCATCCTAAACCTCACGTTAACCCTAACTCTCACCATAAATCTAACCCTAACCCTAACCCTCACCCTGACCCTAACTCTCACCCTAACCCTAACCTTAACCATAACCTTCACCCGAACCCTGACCCTAACCTTAAACCTAACCCTAACCCTCATCCTAAACCTCACCCTAACCCTAATGTTATCCCCAACCCTAACGTTAACCCTAACGCTCATCCTAACCATAACCTTACCCCTCAAACTAACTCTCATCCTAAACTTAACCCTAACACTAACCCTCACCCTAACCGTAACCATAGCACTCAACCTAACCGTAATCCTCACCCACACTCTCAGACTCATCTTCAGACTAAACTTAACCCTAACCCTAATCTTAAACTAATCCTCACCCTCATCCTAACTGTAACCCTAAACTTCACTCTCAACCTAAACTTCAAACCTCACCCAAACCCTAACCCGAACCCTAACACGAACCCTCACCCTAACCCTCTTCCTAACCCTCTCCCAAACCCTCATCCTTACCCTAACCCTAACCCTTATCATAACCCTAAATCTCACCTTCACCCAAACCCTAACCCTAACTCTAGATCTCACACTCACCATAACCCTCACCCTAAACCTTACCCTCACCCTAACCCTCACCCAACCCTCAACATATCCCTAAACCTAACCCTCAACCTAACCCTTACACTCACTCTAACACTAAGCCTAACCCTAACACTAACTCTCACACTAACCCTCACCCTAAATATCACCCTATCATTAACCCTAATCCTAACACTCACCCTAACCGTAACCCTCACCCTCACCCTCAGCCTAAAACTCAGCCTAAAGCCTAACCCTAACACTAACTCTAAGAGTCACCCTCACCCTCACCCTAACCCTAAGCCTCACCCTCACCCTCAACCTCACCCTAAACCTAAAGCAAACCCTCAAACAAACCCTCACCCTCACCATAAATATCACCGTTACTCTAACACTCACCCTAATCCGCACCATAACCCGAACCCTCACCCTAACGCTAACCCTCACCCTAACCCTAAACCTAACCGTCACCCTAATCCTAACCCTGACCCTCATCTATCCCTCACCCTAAAACAAACCCTAACCCTCACCCTAACCGTCAACCACACCCTCACCCTAAACCTAACCCTAATGTTCACACTCAACATAACCCTAAACCTCACACTCACCATCACCCTCAGCTTAAATCTAAGCCTAACAATAAACCTAACCCTAACCCTCACACTCACCCTCACCCTAAACCTAATACTAACCCTAAACCTAACACTCTCATTCACCGTCACACTCAACCTAAACCTAACACAAACCCTCAACCGAACCTTCACCCTCACCCTAACCCTAACCCTCACCCTCAACCTAAACATCACCCTAAACCTAACACTCACCCTAACCCTTAGCTTAACCCTCACCCTAAACCTAACCCTCACACTCACCTTCATCCTCAGGCTCACCTTAATCCTAATCCTAACCCTAACCCTCACCCTCACCCTCAACCTAACCCTACCCCTAACGCTAACCCTCACCCTAACACTAACCTCCAACCTAACCCTAACCTTAACCCGAACCCTAACCCTCACCCAAACCCTAACACTCACCCCAACCCTTACGCTCACCCTGACCCCAAACCTAATTCTCACCATAACCCTAACCCTCAAGCTCACAATCACCCTCAGCCTAACCCTAAAACTAAGCCTAACCCTATCCCTAAACCTCACATTCACCCTCAACCTAACCCTAATCGTAAACCTATCCCTAACCCTAACGCTCCTCCCAACTCTCACCCTAACACTATCACTAACATTATCCTAAAACTCACCCTAACCCTAAACTAATCCTCACCCTCACCCTTATTCTAAGTCTAACCCTAACGATAACACTAACCCTAACCCTAACCCTAAAACTCATCCTCACCCTAAACCTAACCCTAAGTCTCAAAATCACCATAACCCTAACACAAACCCTCAACTGAATCCTCACCTTCACCCTCACCCTAACCCTCACCCTCACCCTAAACATCACCCTAACCCTAACCCTCACCCTTACCTTCACCCTAGCCCTAACCCTCATACTAACCCTAAACCTCACCCTAACCTAACCCTCAACCTAACGCTTACCCTCACCCTAACACTAAGGCTAAACCTAACATGAACCCTCACAGTAACCCTAAACCTCAGCCTAACCCTAACCCTCACACTATCCCTAACCCTCACCCTAACGCTAACCCTCACACTCATCCTAACCCTAACCCTCACCCTCATCTAACCCTCACCCTAACCCTCACCCTAACCTTCACCCTAACACTCAACCACAACCTCACCCCAAACTTAACCCTAATGCTCACACTCAACATAACCCTAAACCTCACACTCACCCTCACCCTCAGCTTAAACCTAAGCCTAACAATAACACGAACCCTAACCCTCACACTCACCCTCACCCTAAACCTAACCCTAACCCTAATCCTAACCCTCTCACTCACCGTCACACTCACCCTAACCCTAACCCTAACCCTAAACTTAACCCTCTCACTCACTCTCACCCTCAACCTAAACCTAACCCAAACACTCAACCGAAACTTCACACTCACCCTAACCCTAACCCTCACCCTCATCCTAGCCCTCACCCTAACCCTAATCCTAACCCTAATCCTAATCCCAAACTTCAACCTAACCATAACCCTAACCATCACTCAAAAGCTAATCCTCATCCCCACACTTACCCTCAGCCTAACCCTAACCCTCAGCCTAACCCACACCCTAACCCTAACCCTAATCTTAACCCTCACCCTCAGCCTCACCCTCACTGTGAACTTAACTCTAACCATAAAACTAAAAATAACCCTAACCCTAAACCTAATCCTAACCCTCACCCTCACCCTATGCCTAAACTTAACCCTCACCTTAACCCTAACCCTCACCCTCAACGTAATCCTAACCCTAACACTAAAACTCACACTAACGCTAACCCTGATCCTCACCCTCACTCTAGCCCTCAAACTAACAATAATCCTAACCCTAAACCTCATCCTAACCCTCACCCTAACCCTAAAACCCTAACCCTCTTCCTAACCCTAACCCTCTCCCTCACACTCATGCTCGGCCTAAGCCTAAGCCTAAGACTAAGACTAACTGTAAACCTCACACTCACCCTAACCCTCACCCTAAACCTAACACTAACCCTCACCCTCACCCTAGCACATACTCTAACCCTACGCCTAAGCCTAACCCTCACCCTCACCCTAAGTCTAAACATAACCCTAACCCTCACACTCACCCTCACCCTAACCCTAACTCTAACACTAACCCTAACTCTAACACTAAACCTCACCCTAATGTTAAATCTAACCCTAAACCTCATCCTCACCCTAACCCTTACCCTAACCCTCACCCTCAACCTCACCCTCCGCCTAACAACAAGACTATCCCTAATCCCAACCCTAACCCTAACACTAACCCTAAACCTAACCCTCACACTAACCCTCACCCTAACCCTGACCCTAACCCTCACACTCACCCTAGCCCATACCTTAACCCTAAACCTAATCCTAACCCACAACCTAACACTCACCCTCAGCCTAAACCTAGGCCTAACCCTAACACTAACCCTAAACCTCACACTCACCCTAACGCTAATCCTAACCCTAAACTTAACCCTCACCCTTACCCTAACCCTAACTCTAACACTAAGCCTAACCCTCACCCTCAACCTCAGCCTCACCCTCAGCCTAACCCTAAGCCTAACCCCAACCGTAACCCTAAACGACACCCTCAACTTCACCCTAACCCTAATCCTAACCCTAAGCCTAACCCTAACCCTCCTCCTACCTCTCACCCTAACGCTAACCCTAACCCTAACCCTAACACTAACACTAACCCTTAACCTCATCCTAACCCTAACCCTAATCCTCACCCTCACTGTTATTCTAACCCTAAACATAACGATAACACTAACCCTAACCCTAACCCTTACCCTCACCCTCACCTTAAACCAAACCCTCCTCCTAACCCTAACCCTAACCCTAACACTAAACGTCACCCTAACCCTAACCCTAACGCTCACCCTCAGCCTCACCCTCAAAATAAGCTTAACCCTAACCATAACACTAACAATAACCCTAACCATATCCCTAATTCTAACCCTCACCATCACCCTAACCCTAACCCTAACCCTCACCCTAACCCTAAAACTCATCCTCAATGTAACCCTAACCCTAACCCTAACCCTAACTTCACCCTAATACTAACCCTAATCCTCACCCTCACACTAGCCCTCACCCTAACCCTAATCCTAACCCTGAACCTCATCCTAACCCTCAAACAAATCCTAACACCCTAAGCCTAACCCTAACCATAACCCTAACTCTCACCCTCTACCTCACCCTCCACTTAACACTAAGACTATCCCTAACCCCAACCTTAACCCTAACACTAACCTTAAACCTAACACTCACACTAAACCTCACCCTAACCCTGACCCTAACCCTAACCCTCACCCTCACTCATATGCTCGGCCTAAGCCTAAGCCTAAGACTAACCCTAAACCTCACACTCAATTTCACCCTAACCCTAACCCTCACACTAAACCTAAACCTAAAACTCACCCTCATGCTAGGCCTAAGCCTAAGCCTAAGCCTAAGCCTAAGCCTAAGCCTAACCCTAACCCTAAGCTTAACCCTCACCCTAAACCTCACCCTAACCCTAACCCTAACCCTAACACTAACCCTAACTCTAACCCCAAATCTGACCCTTACCCTAACCCTAACTCTAACCCTATCCCTAAACCTAAATCTCACCCTATCCCTAACCCTAACACTCACCCTCACAGTAACTTTCAACCTAAACCTAATCCTACCAATAACCCTAACCCTAATGCTAACCCTCACCTTGTCCATAACCCTCACTCTAATCCTAACCCTCACCCTCTCCCTTAGGCTCAGCCTAAACCTAAGCCTAAGCCTAAGACTAACCCTTACCCTCACACTCACCCTCACCCTAACCCTAACAGTAACACTCACCCTAACCCTAACCCTTACACTAAACCTTACCCTATGCTAAAACTAACTGTAAACCTCACCCGCACCCTAACCATAACCCTCACCCTCACCCTCACCCTCCGCCTAATACTAAGCCTATCCCTAACCCCAACCCTAAACCTAACACTAACCCTAAACCTAACCCTCACCCTCACCCTAGCCCATACCCTAACCCTAAGCCTAATCCTAACCGTCACCCTTAGCCTCACTCTAACCCTAAACCCAACCCTCACCCTAACACTAACCCTCACTCTCACCCTCACCATAACTCTAATCCTAACCCTAACCCTAACCCTCACCATAAACCTCACACTAACCTTAACCCTAACAAAAACCCTAACCCTAAACCTAACCATAAACTTCACCCTCAGCCTCACCCTCACCGCAAACTTAACACTAACCTAACACTAAAAATAACCCTAACCCTAACCCTAACCCTCACTGTAACCCTAACCTTAACCTTAACCCTGAACCTCACAATAACCCTCACACTAACCCTAACCCTCAGCCTATACCTAACCCTAACCCTAACCGTCACCCTCACCCTCACATTCACCTTCAGCCTAACTTTAAACCTAACGCTACTCCTAAAACTAACCCTCAACTTCACCCTCACACTAACCCTAACCCTAACCCTAACCCTCACACTCACCCTCCCCCACACCCTAAGCCCTCAGGCTCACCCTCACCGTAACCCTAACCCTAACCCTCACGCTAAACCTATCTCTCACCCTAACCATAAACCTCACAATCACCCTCACCCTCACCTCACCCTAACCCAAACCTCACCCTAAACCTCACCCTAAACCTGATGCTAACTCTAACTCTCACACTCACCCTAAACCTCACGCTAACCCTTACTCTCACCATAAAGCTATCACTAACCCTAACCCTAACCCTAACCCTAACCATAACCATAACCATAACCCTAACGCTCATCTTAACCGTAACCATACCCCTCAAACTAACTCTCATCCTAAACTTAACCCTATCCCAAACCCTCACCCTAACCCTAACCCTAACTCTCAACCTAACCCTAATTCTCACCCACACCCTCAGCCTCATCCTCAGCCTAAAACTAACCCTAAACCTAATCCTAACCCTAAACTTCACCCTCATCCTAACTCTAAACCTAAACTTCACTCTCATCCTCACCCCCACCCTCACCCTAGCCCTAACCCGAACCCTAAACCAAACCCTCAACCTAACCCTCATCCTAACCCTCTCCCTAACCCTCATCCTAACCCTAACCCTAGCCCTTACCATAGCCCTAAACATCACCCTCAACCTAAAACTAACCCTAACCCTAACCCTCACCCTAACACTAGCCTGAACCCTAACCCTCACCCTCACCCTAACATTCATCCTAACCCTCTCCCTAACCCTCATCCTAACCCTAACCCTAGCCCTTACCAGGACCCTAAACCTCACCCTCACCCTAACCCTAACCCTAACCCTAACCCTCACACCCACCATAACCCTCACCCTTAACCTTACCCTCACCCTAACCCTCATCCCAACCATCACACTATCACTAACCCTAACCCTCAACCTAACCCTTACACTCACTCTAACAATAAACCTAACCCTAACACTAACTCTCACACCAACCCTCACCCTAAATATCACCCTATCATTAACCCTAAACCTAACCCTCACCCTGACCCTAACCCTCACGCTCACCCTCAGCCTAACCCTCAGCCTAAAGCCTAAGCCTAACCCTAACCCTTAGAGTCACCCTCACCCTAAGCTAAACGCTAAGCGTCACCCACACGCTCAACCTCACCCTAAACCTAACACAAATCCTCAAACCAACCCTCACCCTCAACATAAACATCTCCGTAACCCTAACACTCACCCTAATCCGCACCATAACCCGAACCCTCACCCTAACCCTAACCCTGACCCTAACCCTAACCCTCACCCTCATCTAACCCTCACCCTAACCCAAACCCTAACCCTCACCCTAACCCTCAACCACACCCTCACCCTAATCCTAAACCTAATTCTCACACTCAACATAACCCTAAACCTCACACACACCCTCACCATCAGCTTAAACCTAAGCCTAACAATAAACCTAACCCTAACACTCACACTCAACCTCACCCTAAACCGAATCCTAACCCTAAACCTAACCCACTCACACACCCTCACACTCAACCTAACCCTAACACAAACCCTCAACTGAAACTTCACCCTCACCCTAACCCTAACCCTCACGCTCAACCTAAACATCACCCTAAACCTAACCCTCACCCTAAACCTTAGCCTAACCCTCACCCTAACCCTAACACTCACCCTCACCCTCATCCTCAGGCTCACCTTAAACCTAATCCTAACTCTAACCTTCATCCTCACCCTCAACTTAAACCTACCCCTAACGCTAACCCTCACCCTAACACTAACCTCCAACCTAACCCTAACCCTAAACCTAACGCTAACCCTCACCCAAACCCTAACACTCACCCTAACCGTTACCCTCACCCTAACCCCAAACCTAATGCTCACCATAACCCTAACCCTCAAGCTCACAGTCACCCTCAGCCTAACCCTAAACCAAAGCCTAACCCTATCCCTAAACCTCACAATCACCCTCAACCTAACCCTAATCCTAACCCTAACCCTAACCCCAACCCTCCTCCTAACTCTCACCCTAAACCTAACCCTAACACAATCAATAACATTAAGCCTAAAACTCACCCTAACCCTAACCTTAATCCTCACCCTCACCGTTATTCTAACCCTAACCCTAACGATAACACTAACCCTAACCCTAACCCTCACCCTCACCCTAAACCTAAACCTAAGTCTCAACCTCACCCTAAACCTAACCCAAATATTCAACTGAACCCTCACCCTCACCTTCTCCCTCACCCTAACCCTCACCCTCACCCTAACCCTAACCCTCACCATTACCCTCACCCTAGCCCTAACCCTCATACTAACCCTAAACCTCACCCTAACCTAACCCTCAACCTAACCCTTACCCTCACCCTAACACTAAGGCTAAACCTAACATGAGCACTTACAGTAACCCTAAACCTCACACTAAACTTAACCCTCACACTATGACTAACCCTCACCCTAACCCTAACCCTAACCCTCACCCTAAACCTAATCATCACCCTCACCCTCACCCTCAGCCTAACCCTCAGCCTAAAGCCTAACCCTAACCCTCACAATCACCCTCACCCTAACCATAAACCTAAGCGTCACCCTCACTCTCAATCTCACCCTAAACCTAACGCAAACCATCAAACCAACCCTCATCCTCAACATAAACATCACCGTAACCCTAACACTCAACCTAATCGGCACCAAATCCCTAACCCTCACCCTAACGCTAAACCTCACCCTCACCCTAACCCTAACCCTCACCCTAATCCTAAACCTCACCGTCATCTAACCCTCACCCTAAACCAAACCCTAAACCTCTCCCTAACCCTCAACCTCAACCTCACCCTAAAACTAACAGTAATGCTCACATTCAACATAGCCCTAAACCTCACACTCACCCTCACCCTCAGCTTAAACCTAAGCTAAACATTAACCATAACCCTAACCCTCACACTCACCCACACCCTAAACCTAACCCTAACCCTAATCCTAACCCTCTCTCTCACCCTCAGACTCACCCTAACCCTAACCCAAACCCTCAACCTAAACATCACCCTAAACCTAAACCTTAGCTTAACCCTCACCCTAACCCTAACCCTCACCCTCACCCTCACCAACAAGCTCACACTAAACCTATTCCTAAACCTAACACTCACTCTCACCCTCAACCTAACCCTACCCCTAATGATAACCCTCACTCTAAACCTAACCTCCAACCTAACCCTAAACCTCACCCTAAACCTAACCCCCAACCTAACCCTAACCCTAACCCTCATGCTCACAGTCACCCTCAGCCTAACCCTAAAACTAAGCCTAACCCTATCCCTAATCCTCACACTTACCGTCACCCTGAATCCAACCTTAAGTTTCACCCTCACCCTCAACCTCACCCTAACCCTAAACCAAACCCTCAACTTATCCCTCACCATCACAATCACCCTAACCCTCACCCTCACCCTAAACATCACCCTAATCCTAACCCTCACCCTTACCCTCACCCTAGCACTAACCCTCATACTAACCCTAAACCTCACCCTAAACCTAACACTCAACCTAACCCTTACACTCACCCTAACACTAAGCCTAAACCTAACATGAACCCTCACAGTATCCCTAAACCTCACCCTAACCCTAACCCTCACATTAACCCTAACCCTCACCCTAACCCTAACCCTATCCCTCATCCTAACCCTCACTCTAACCCTAACCGTAACCCAAACCCTCAACCTCACAGTAACTTTAAACCTAACGATAATCCTAACAATAACCCTAACCCTGACCCTAACCCTCACCCTGTCCATAATCCTCACCCTAACCCTAACCCTCACCCTAACCCTAAACCTCACCCTCTCCCTTAGGCTCGGACTAAGCCTAAGCCTAAGACGAAGACTAACCCTTAACCTCAAACTCACCCTCACCCTAACCCTAAAAGTAACAGTCACCCTAACCCTAACCCTCACACTAACCCTCACCGTAACATTAACACTAACCATAAACCTCACCCAAACCCCAACCCTAACCCTCACCCTCACCCTCACCCTCCGCCTAACACTAAGACTATCCCTAACCCCAACCCTAACCCTAAAACTAACCCTAAACGTGACCCTCACCCTAACACTCACTCTAACCCTGAACGTAACCCTCACCCTCACCTAAGTCCATACCCTAACCCTAAGCCTAAACCTAACCCTCACCCTAAACCTCACTCTAACCCTAACCCCAACCCTCACCCTAACCCTAACCCTCACCTCACCCTCACCATAACTCTAATCCTAACCCTAACCCTAACCCTAGCCCTGACACTCACCCTCACCTTAACCCTAATCCAAACCTAACCCTAACCCTAACACTAACCATTACCCTAACCCTCACCCTACACTAAATCTAACCCTAAACCTCACCCTAACCCTAAACCTCACCCTAACACTTACCTTCACACTAAAACTCACCTTAACCCGAACACTAACCCTCACACTAACCCTAAGCATCACCCTAAACTTAAAACTCACCCTAACCCTAACCCTAACCCTCAACCTTGCCCTAACCCTAACCATTACCCTAACCCTAACACTCACCCTAACCGTAACCCCCACCCTCAACCTCAAGCTGGGCCTAAGCTTAAGCATAAGCCTAAGACTAACCCTAACCCTCACACTCACCCTCACCCTAACCCTAATCGTAACCCTAACCCTAACCCAAACCATCACACTAACCCTCACCCTAACGGTAACACTAACGCTAAACCTAACCCTCACCCTAACCCTTACCCTAACCCTCACCCTAACCCTGAACCTTCACCATTACCATAACACTCACCCTCAGACTATTCCTCACCTTTACCCTTACTGTCACCCTTACCCTAACCCTCACCCTAACCGTAATCCTCATCCTAACACTCACCCTCACCTTCAGCCTCAGCCTATCCCTAAGCCTAAGCCTAACCCTAACCCTAAACATCACCCTCATCCTAGCCCTCACCCTAACCCTAATCCTAACCCTAACCCTCATCCTATCCCTCAACCTAACCATAACCCTAACCATCACTCATAAGCGAATTCTCATCCCCATTATCACCCTCAGCCTAATCCTAAGCCTAACCCTAATCCACACACTCAACCTCACTGTAACCCTTATCCTAAACCTAACCCTAACCCTAAACTTAATCCTAAACCTCACCCTCACCCTAACCCTAACCCTAACCCTCACCCTAACCCTAACCCTCACCCTCAACTTAACCCTAAACCTAAACCTCACCCTAACGCTAACCCGAACCCTCACCCTCACTCTAGCCCTCACTTAACCCTAATCCTAACCCTAAACCTCATCCTCACCCTCACCCTAACCCTAAAACCCTAACCCTCATCCTAACCCTAACCCTCTCCCTCACACTCATGCTCGGCCTAAGCCTAAGCCTAAGACTAAGACTCACCGTAAACCTCACACTCACCCTAACCCTCACCCCAACCCTAACACTAACCCTCACCCTCATCTTAGACCTTACTCTATCCCTAAGCCTAAGCCTAACCCTCACCCTTACCCTCACTTTCACCCTCAACCTAAGTCTAATCCTAACCCTAACCCTCACACTCACTCTCAACCTAAACCTAATTGTAACACTAACCCTAACCCTAACACTAACCCTCACCCTAATGCTAACTCTAAACCTAAAGCGCATCCTCACCCAAACCCTAACCCTCACTCTCACCTTCACCCTCTGCCTAACACTAAGCCTATCCCTAACCCCAACCCTAACCCTAACACTAACACTAAACCTAACTCTCACACTACCCCTCATCCTAAACCTCACCCTAACCCTCAACCTCACCCTCACCCTAAACCTAACCCTAATTATCACACTCAACATAACCATAAAGGTCACACTCACACTCACCCTCAGCTTAAACCTAAGCCTAAAAATAACCCTAACCCTAACCCTCACACTCACCCTCACCCTAAACCTAATCCTAACCATAAACTTAACCCTCTCACTCACCCTCAACCTCACTCTAACCCTAACCGAAACCCTTAACCGAACCCTCACCCTCAACCTCACCCTCAACCTAACCCTCAACCTAACCCTAACACTCACCCTAACCCTCAACCTAACCCTGCCCCTTACGCTAACACACATCCTAACCCTAAACTCCAACCTAATCCTATCCCTAACACTAACACTAACACTCACCCTAACCCCAAACTCCAACCTAACGCTAACCCTCACCCTAACCCTAACGCTAACCCTCACCCTAACCCTAACACTCACCCCAGCACTTACCTTCACCCTAACCCTAAACCTCACCCTAACCCTAACCCTCACGCTCACAGTCACCCTCAGCCTAACCCTAAACTTAAGCCTAACCCCATACCAAACCCTCAAACACACCCTCACACTAAACCTAAACCTACGACTCACCCTCACCCTCAACCTCACCCTAACGTTAACCCAAACACTCAACTTAACCCTCACGCTCACCCTAACCCTAACCCTCACCCTCACCCTAAACATCACCCTAACCCTAACCCTCACCCTTACACTCACCCTCATACTAACCCTAAACCTCACCCTAAACCTAACCCTCAACCTAACCGTAACCCTAACCCTAACACTAAGCCTAAACCCTCAAAGTAACCCTAAACCTCACCCTAACCCTAACTCTTACACTAACCCTAACCCTCACCCTAACCCTAATACTAAACCTACCCTTCACCCTACCCCTCACTCTAACCCTTAACCCAACCTGAACCCTCACCCTCACCGTCACCCTAACACTCACCCAAACCTAACACTCAACCAAACCCTAAACCTCATACTTTCCCGAACCCTAACCCTCACTCTATCACTCACACTCAGACTCACCCTAAACCTCACCCTAACCCTAACCCTCACCCTAACCTCACCCTTACCCTCAACCTAACCCTCACCCTCAACCTAAACCTAACTGTAACCCTAACCCTAAACCTCACCGTAACCCTCACCCTAACCCTAAGCCTAACCCTCACCTTCACCCTACCCTTTAACATTACGCTCACCCTAACCCTCACACAAACCCTAACCATCAACCTAACCCTAACTCTAACCGTCACCCTCACCCTCAGCCTAACTGTAAACCTAACCCTATTCCTAACACTAACCTTCACCTTCACCCTCACACTAACCCTAATCCTAAACCAACCCTAAGTCTAAGCCTCACACTCACCCTCACCCTCACCCTGACCCTAAGCCTCACTGTCACACTCACGCTCACCCTCACCCTAACCCTAACCATAACTCTAACCCTAAACCTCACCCTAACCCTAACCCTAACACTCACCCTCACTCTAACCTTTAACCTTAACCTCACCCTAACCCTCACCCTAACCCTAACCCTCACCCTCACCCTAGCCTACACCCTAACTCTCACCCTCACCATAGCCCTCACCCTAACCCTAATCCTAACCATAAACCTCACCCTAAACCTAAACCTCAACCTAACCCTAACCCTCACCCTCATCTAACCCTCACCCTAACCCAAACATAACCCTCACCCTAACCCTCACCTTAACCCTAAGTCTCACACTAACCTAACCCTGACACTCACCCTAACCCTCACAATAACCCTAATGCTAACACTAATCCTAACCATAACCCTCATCCTAACCCTAACCATCAACCTAACCCTAACCCTCACACTCATCTAACCCTCACCCTAACCCAACCCTAACCCTCAGCCTAACCCTCACCCTAACCTTAACCCTCACCCTAACCTAACCCTAACACTCACCCTAACCCTCACACTAGCCCTAATGCTAACCCTAACCCTCACCCTCACACTAACCCTCAACCTAACCCTAAACCTCACCCTAACCCTCACCCTAACCCTAAACCTAACCCTCACCCTCTCGCTAAACTTTAGCCTTACCCTCACCCTAACACTCACACTAAACCCAACCCTCAGCCTAACCCTAACACTAACCGTCACCCTCACACTCATGCTCACCCTCAGCCTAACTTTAAACCTAACGCTACTCCTAACACTAACCCTCAACTTCACCCTCACACTAACCCTAACCCTAACCCTCACACTCACCCTCACCCACAACCTAAGCCTCACTGTCACCCTCATGCTCACCCTCACAATAACCCTAACCCTAACCCTAACCCTCACGCTAAACCTATCTCTCACCCTAACCATAAACCTCACAATCACCCTCACCCTCACCTCAACCTAACCCTAAACCTCACCCTCACCCTCACCCTAAACGTCACCCTAATCCTAATGTGAACTCTAACCCTCACACTCACCCTAAACTTCACGCTAACCCTTACTCTCACCGTAAATCTAAACCTAACCCTAACCCTCACTCTGACCATAACCCTCACCTGAAACCTAATCCTAACCCTAGCCCTCACACTCACCCTCAACCTAACCCTACCCCTAATGCTAAGCCTCACCCTAAACCTAATCTCCAACCTAAACCTAACCCTAACCCAATCTCTAACCCTCACCCTAAACCTGACCCTCATCCTAACCCTAACCCTCACCCTCACAGTCACCCTCAGCCTAACCCTAAACCTAAGCCTAACCCTATCCCTAATCCTCACACTCACAGTCACCCTAAACCTAACCCTAAGTCTCACCCTCACCCTCAACCTCACCCTAACCCTAACCCAAACCCTCAACTGAACCCTCACCCTCACCCTAACACTCACCCTAACCCTCACACTCACCATAACCCTCAAATTAAACCTTACCCTCACCCTAACCCTGACCCAACCCTCACCCTATCCCTAAACCTAACCCTCAACCTAACACTTACACTCACTCTAACACTAAGCCTAACCCTAACACTAACTCTCACACTAACCCTCACCCTAAATATCACCCTATCATTAACACTAACCCTAACCCTATCCCTCAACTTCACCCTCAGCCTAACCCTCAGCCTAAAGCCTAACCCTAACCCTAACCCTCAGAGTCACCCTCAACCTAACCCTAACTCTAAGCCTCACCCTCACCCCCAACCTCACCCTAAACCTAACGCAAACCTTCAAACCAACCCTCACCCTCACCATAAACATCACCGTAACCCTAACACTCACCCTAATCCGCACCATAAACCTAACCCTCACCGTAACGCTAACCGTCACACTCACCCTAAGCCTAACCCTCACCCTAACCCTAACCCTCACCCTCATCTAACCCTCAACCTACCCAAACCCTAACCCTCACCCTAACCCTCAACCTCACCCTCACCCTAAACCTAACCCTAATGCTCACACTCAACATAACCCTAAACCTCACACTCACCCTCACCCTCAGCTTAAACCTAAGCCTAACAATAACATGAACCCTAACCCTCACACTCACCCTCACTCTAAACCTAACCCTAACCCTAATCCTAACCCTCTCACTCACCGTCACACTCACCCTAACCCTAACCCAAACTCTCAACCTAAACATCACCTTAAACCTAACCCTCACCCTAAACCTTAGCCTAACCCTCACCCTAACCCTAAACCTCACCCTCACCCTCACCCACAGGATCAACCTAAACCTAATCCTAACCCTACCCTCCCCCTCCCCCTCAACCTATCCCTACCCCTAACGCTAACCCTCACCCTAAACATAACCTCCAACCTAAACCTAACCCTAACCCTATCGCTAACCCTCACCCTAAACGTAACCCACACCCTAACCCTAACCCTCACGCTCACAGTCACCTTCAGCCTAACCCTAAACCTAAGCCTAACCCTATCCCTAATCCTCACACCATCACCCTAAACCGAACCCTGAGTCTCACCCTCACCCTCAACCTCACCCTAACCCTAACAAAAACCCTCAACTGAACGCTCACCCTCACCCTCACCCTCACCCTAACCCTAAACCTAACCCTCACACTCACCATAACCCTCACCCTAAACCATACCCTCACCCTAACCCACATTCCCACCCTCACCCTATTCCTAAACCTAACCCTCAACCTAACCCTTACACTCACTCTAACACTAAACCTAATCCTAACACTAACTCTCACACTAACCCTCACCCTAAATATCACTCTATAATTAACCCTAACCCTAACACTAACTCTCACCCTCAACCTCAGCCTAACCAACAGCCTAAAGCCTAACCCAAACACTAACCCTCAGAATCACCCTCACCCTAAAACCAACCCTTATCCTCACCCTCACACCCAACCTCAACCTAAAACTAACGCAAACCCTCAAACCAACCCTCACCCTCACCATAAATATCAGGGTAACAACACTCACCCACATCTGCACCATAACCCTAACCCTAACCCTAACGATAACCCTCAACCTCACCCTAACCCGAACCCTCACCTTAACCCTAACCCTCACCCTCATCTAACCCTCACCCTAACCCAAACCCTAACCCTCAAACACACCCTCAACCTAAAACTAACCCTAATGCTCACACTCAACATAACCCTAACCCTCACATTCACCCTCACCCTCAGCTTAAACCTAAGCCTAACAATAAACCTAACCCTAACCCTCACATTAACCCTCACCCTAAACCTAATCCTAACCATAAACCTAACTCTCTCACTCACCCTCACCCTCAACCTAACCCTAACCCTCAACCTAAACATCACCCTAAACCTAACCCTCCCCCTAACCCTTAGCCTAACCCTCACCCTAACCCTAACCCTCACCCTCACCCTCACCCTCAGGCTCACCTTAAACCTAATCCTAACCCTAACCCTCACTCTCACGCTCAACCTAAACCTATGTCTAATGCTAACCCTCACCCTAACGTAAACTCCAACCTAACCCTATCCCTAAACCTAACGCTAACCCTCACCCAAACCTTAACACTCACCCCAACACTTACCCTCACCCTAACCCCAACACTAATGCTCACCATAATACTAACCCTCAAGCTCACAGTCACCCTCAGCCTAACCCTAAAACTAAGCCTAACACTATGCCTAAACCTGACACTCACCCTCACCCTAAACTTAACCCTAAGTCTCAACCTCACCCTAACCCTAACCCAAACCCTCAACTGAACCCTCACCCTCACCCTAACCCTCAACCTCACCCTAAACACCACCCTAACCCTAACCCTCACCCTTACCCTCAACTTAGCCCTAACCCTCATACTAACCCTAAATCTCAACATAAACCTCACCCTCATCCTAACACTTACCCTCACCCTAACACTCAGCCTAAACCTAACATGAACCCTCACAGTAACCCTAAACCTCACCCTAACCCTAACCCTCACACTATCCCTAATCATCACCCTAACCCTAAACCTAACCCTCACCCTAACCCTAACCATCACCCGAACCCTCACCCTCAGCCTAACAATCAGCCTAAAGCCTAACCCTAACCCTAACCCTCAGAGTCACCCTCAACTTAAACCTAAATCTAAGCCTCACCCTCACCCTCAACCTCAACCTAAACCTGACGCAAACCCTCAAACCAACCCTCACCCTCACCCTAAACATCACCCTAACATTAACCCTCACCCTACTCCGCACCAAAAACCTAACCCTCACCCTAACGCTAATCCTCATCCTCACCCTAACCCTAACCCTCACCCTAACCCTAAACCTCACCCTCATCTAACCCTCACCCTAACCCAAACCCTAACACTCACCCTAACCCTCAACCTCACCCTCACCCTAAACCTAACCCTAATGCTCACACTCAACATAACACTAACCCTCACACTCACTTTCTCACCCTCCGCTTAAAATTTAAGCCTAACAATAACCTGAACCCTAACACTCACACTCACCCTCACCCTAAACTTAACCCTAACCCTAATCCTAACCCTCTCACTCACCCTCACACTCACCCTAACCCTAACCCCAACTCTCAACCTAAACATCACTCTAAACCTAAACCTCAACCTAACCCTTAACCTAACCCTCACCATAACATTAACCTTCACCCTCACCCTCACCGACAGGCTCAACCTAAACCTAATCCTAACCCTAGCCCTCAACCTCACGCTCAAACTTACCATACCCCTAACGCTAACCCTCACCGTAAACCTAACCTCCAACCTAACGCTAACCCTAACCCTAACGCTAACCCTCACCCTAAACCTAACCCTCACCCTAACCCTAACCCTCACGCTCACAGTCACCCTCAGCCTAACCCTAAACCTAAGCCTAACCCTATCCCTAAACCTCACACTCACCATCACCCTAAATCTAACCCTAAGTCTCACCCTCACCCTAAACCTCACCCTAACTCTAACCCAAACCCTCAACTGAACCATCACAAACACCCTCACCCTTAACCTAACCCTAAACCTCAACTGAACATTCACCCTCACCCTAAACCTTACCTCACCCTAACCCTCATCACAACCCTCACCCTATTCCTAACCCTAACCCTCAACCTAACAATTACACTAACTCTACCACTAAGCCTAACCTTAACACTAACTCTCACACTAACCCTCACCCTAAATATCAGCCTTTCATTAACCCTAACCCTAACCCTAACCCTCACCCTCACCCTCAGCCTAACACTCACCCTAAAGCCTAACCCTAACCCTAACCCTCACAGACAACCTCACCCTAACCCTAAATCTAAGCCTCACCCTCACCCTCAACCTCACCCTAAACCTAACGCAAACCCTCAAACCAACGCTCACCCTCACCCTAAACATCACCCTAACATTAACCCTCACCCTAATCCGCACCAAAACCCTAACCCTCACCCTAACGCTAATCCTCACCCTCAACCTAACCCTCAACCTCATCTAAACCTCACCGTAATCCTAACTCTCACCCTCATCTAACCCTCACCCTAAACCAAACCCTAAACCTCACCCTAACCCTCAAACACACCCTCACCCTAAACCTAACCCTAATGCTCACACTCAACATAACACTAACCCTCACACTCACCCTCACCCTCAGCTTAAACCTAAGCCTAACTGTAACCCGAACCCTAAGCCTCACACTCACCCTCAACCTAAACCTAACCCTAACACTAATCCTAACCCTCTTACTCACCCTCACACTCACCCTAACCCTAACCCAAACCCTCAACCAAAACAACACCCTAAACCTAACCCTCACCCTAACCCTTAGCCTAACCCTCACCATAACCTTAACCCTCACCCTCACCCTCACCAACAGGCTCAACCTAAACTTAATTCTAACCCTAGCCTTCACCCTAACCATCAACCTAACCCTGCCCCTAACGATAACCCTCCCCTAATCCTAACCTCCAACCTAATGATAACCCTTACCCTAATGCTAACACTCACCCTAAACATAAACCTCACCCTAACCCTAACCCTCACGCTCACAGTCACCCTCAGCCTAACCCTAAACCTAAGCCTAACCCTATCCCTAAACCTCACACTCACCCTCACCCCCCTAAACCTAACCCTAAGTCTCAACCTCACCCTAACCCTAACCCAAACCCTCAACTGAACCCTCACCCTAACCCTCACCCTCACCCTAAACATCTCCCTTACCCTAACGCTCACCCTTACCCTCACATTATCCCTAACCCTCATACTAATCCTAAACCTTTCCCTAAACCAGACCCTCAACCTAACACTTACCCTCACCCTAACACTAAGCATAAACCTAACATGAACCCTCACAGTAATCCTAAACCTTACCCTATCCCTAACCCTCACACTATACCTAAGCCTCAAATTAACCCTAACCCTAACCCTCACCCTAATCCTAACCATCACCCTCACCCTCACCCTCAGCCTAACACTCAGCCTAAATCCTAACCCCAACCCTTACCCTTACACTCACCCTCACCCTAACCCTAACTCTAAGCCTCACTGTCACGCTCAACCTCACACTAAACCAAATGCAAATCCTCAAACCAACCCTCACCCTCACCCTAAACATCTCCCTAACCCTAACCCTCACCCTAATCCACACCAGAACCCTAACCCTCACCCTAACGCTAATCCTCACCCTCAACCTAACCCTAACCCTCACCCTAACCCTAACCCTCACCCTCATCTAACCCTCACCTAACACAAACCCTAACCCTCACCCTAAACCTCAACCACCCCCTCATCCTAAACCTAACCCTAATGGTCACACTCAACAGAACCCTAACCCACACACTCACCCTAACCCTCAGCTTAAACCTAATCATATCAATAACCCGAACCCTAACCATCACACTCACCCTCACCCTAAACCAAACCCTAATACTAATAAAACCCTCTCACTCACCCTCAAACTCTCCCTAACCCGAACCCTAACCCTCAACCTAAACATCACCCTAAACATAACCCTCACCCTAACCCTTAGCCTAACCCTCACCCTAACACTAACCCTCACCCTCACCCTCAGACTCACCTTAAACCTAATCCTAACCCTAACCCTCACCCTCAACCTAACCCTACACCTAACGCTAACCCTTACCCTAACCCTAACCTCCAACCTAACCCTAACCCTAAACCTAATGCTAACCCTCAACCAAACCCTAACACTCACCCCAACACTTACCCTCACCCTAACCCCAACCCTAATGCTCACCATAACCCTAACACTCAAACTCATAGTCACCCTCAGCCTAACCCTAAACCTAAGCCTAACCCTATCCCTAAACCTCACACTCAACCTCACCCTAAACCTAACCCTAACCACAACCCAAACCCTCAACTGAACCCTCACCCTCACCCTCACCCTAACCCTCACCCTCACCCTAACCCTCACCCTCACCCTCACACTAGCCCTAACCCTAATACTAAACCTAACCCTAAACTTAAACCTGACCCTCAACCTAAACCTGACCCTCACCATAACACTAAGGCTAAACCTAACATGAACCCTCACAGTAACCCTAAACCTCACCTGAACCCTAACCCTCACACTATCCCTAACCTTCACCCTAACGCTAACCCTCACCCTCACCCTAACCCTAACCCTCACCCTCATCTAACTCTCACCCTAACCCAAACCCTAACCCTCACCCTAACCCTCAAAGACACCCTCACCATAATCCTAACCCTAATGCTCACATTCAACATAACCCTAACCCTCACACTCAGCCCTCACCCTCAGCTTAAACCTAAGCCTAACAATAACCCTAACCAAAACCCTCACACTCACCCTCAACCTAAACCTAATCCTAACCCTAAACCTAACCTTCTCACTCACCCTCTCTCTCAACCTAACCCTAACCCTCAACCTAAACATCACCCTAAACCTAACCCTCACCCTAACCCTTAGCCTAACCCTCACTCTAACCCTAACCCTCACCCTCACCCTCAGGCTCACCTTTAACCTAATCCTAACCCAAACCCTCACCCTCACGCTCAACCTAACCCTACCTCCAACGCTAACCCTCACCTTAACCTAACCTCCAACCTAACCCTAACCCTAAACCTAAAGCTAACACTCACCTAAACGCTAACACTCACCCCAACACTTATCCTCACCCTAACCCCAACCCTAATGCTCACCATTATACTAACCCTCAAGCTCACAGTCACCCTCAGCCTAACACTAAAACTAAGCCTAACCCTATCCCTAAAACTCACACTCACCCTCACCATAAACCTAACACTAAGTCTCAACCTCACCCTAACCCTAACACAAACCTTCAAATGAACCCTCACCCTCACCCTCACCCTAAGCCTCACCCTCACCCTAAACATCACCCTAAACCTAACCATCACCCTTACCCTCACATTAGCCCTAACCCTCATACTAACCCTAAACCTCACCCTAAACCTGACCCTCAACCTAACCATTACCCTCAACCTAACACTAAGCCTAAACCTAACATGAACCCTCAGAGTAACCCTAAACCTCACCCTAACCCTAACCCTCACACTATCCCTAACCATCACCCTAACCCTAACCCTAACCATCAAACTAACCCTAACCATCACCCTCAACCTCACCCTCAGCCTAAAGCCTAAACCTAACCCTAACCCTCACAGTCACCCTCACCCTAACCCTAACTCTAAGCCTCACCCTCACACTCAACCTCACCCTAAACCCAACTCAAAACCTCAAACCAACCCTCACCCTCACCCTAAACATCACACTCAACCTAACCCTCACCCTAATCCGCACCAGAACCCTAACCCTCACCAAACGCTAATCGTCACCCTCACCCTAACCCTAACCCTAACCCTCACCCCCATCTCTCCCTCACCATAACCCAAACCTTAACCCTCACCCTAACCCTAAACCTCACCCTCACCCTAAAACTAACCCTAATGCTCACACTCAACATAACCCTAACCCTCACTCTCACCCTCACCCTCAGCTTATACCTAAGCCTAACAATAACCCAAACCATAACCCTCACACTCACCCTCACCCTAAACCTAACCCTAACACTAATCCTAACCCTCTCACTCACTCTCACACTCACCCTAACCCTAACCCAAACCCTCAACCTAAACATCACCCTAAACCTAACCCTCACCCTAACCCTTAGCCTAACCCTCACCCTAACCCTAACCCTCACCCTCACCCTCAGGCTCACCTTAAACCTAATCCTAAACCTAACACTCACTCTCACGCTCAACCTAACCCTACCCCTAACATTAACCCTCAACCCAACCCTAACCTCCAACCTAACCCTAACCCTAAACCTAACGCTAACCCTCACCCAAACCCTAACACTCACCCCAACACTTACCCTCACCCTAACCCCAAACCTAATGCTCACCATAACCCTAAACCTCAAGCTCATAGTCACCCTCAGCCTAATCCTAAACCTAACCCTAACCCTATCCCTAAACCTCACCCTCACCCTTACCCTAAAACTAACACTAAGCCTCAACCTCACCCTAAATCTAACCCAAACCCACAACTGAATACTCACACTCACCCTCACCCTAACCCTCACCCTCACCCTAAACATCACCCTAACCCTAACCATCACCCTTAACCCCACCCAAGCCTTAACCCTCATACTAACCCTAAACCTCACCCTAAACCTGACCCTCAACCTAACCCTTACCCTCACCCTAACACAGAGCCTAAACCTAACATGAACCCTCACAGTTACCCTAACCCTCACCTGAACGCTAACCCTCACAGTATCCCTAACACTCACCCTAACCCTAACCCTAAACCTCACCCTAACCCTAACCATCACCCTCACTCTCACCCTGAAACTAAACCTCAGCCTAAAGCCTAACCCTAACCCCAACCCTCACAGACAACCTCACCCTAACCCTAACTCTAAGCCTCAACCTCACCCTCAACCTCACCCTAACCCTAACGCAAACCCTCAAACCAACCCTCACCCTAACCCTAACCCTCACCCTAACCCTAACCCTCACCCTCATTTAATCCTCACCGTAAATCAAACCCTAACCTTCACCCTAACCCTCAAACTCACCCTCACCCTAAACCTAACCCTAATGCTCACACTCAACATAACCCTAACTCTCACACTCACCCTCACCCTCAGCATAAACCTAAGCCTAACAATAACCCTAACCCTTAACCTCACACTCACCCTCACCCTAAACCTAACCCTAACCCTAATCCTAACCCTCTCACTGACCCTCACACTCACCCTAACCCTAACCCAAACCCTCAACCTAAACATCACCCTAAACCTAACCCTCACCCTAACCCTTAGCCTAACCCTCACCCTAACCCTAACCCTCACCCTCACCCTTACCCACAGGCTCACGATAAACGCAATCCTAACCCTAACCCTCACCCTCACCCTCAACCTAACCCTCACCCTAACCCAACCCTAACCCTCAGCCTAACCCTCACCCTAACCCTAACCCTCACCCTAACCTAACCCTAACACTCACCCTAAACCTCACACTAGCCCTAATGCTAACCCTAACCCTCACCCTTACATTAACCCTCAACCTAACCCTTAAACTCAACATAACCCTAACCCAAACACTAACCCTCAAACTCACCCTAAACCTCACCCAAACCTTAAGCATCACCCCAACACTTACCCTCACCCTAACTCTCATCCTAATGCTAACCCTAACACTAACCCTAACAATAACCCTCACCCTAACCCTAACCCTCACACTAAACTTCACCCTCACCCTCACCCTAACCCTCACCCTCACCTTAACGATAACCATAACCCTAACCCTAAACCTCACACTAACCCTCACCCTAACCGTAAACCTAACCCTCACCCTCTCCCTAATCTTTAGCCTTACCCTCACCCTAACCCTCACACTAAACCTAACCCTCAGCCTAACCCTAACCCTAACTGTCACCCTCACCCTCACGCTCACCCTCAGCCTAACTTTAAACCTAACGCTTCTCCTAACACTAACCCTCAACTTCACCCTCACACTAACCCTAAGCCTAACCCTAAGCCTAACCCTCACACTCACCCTCACCCACAACCTAAGCCTCAATGTCACCCTCAAGTTCACCCTCACAATAATCCTAACCCTAACCCTAACCCTCACGCTAAACCTATCTCTCACCCTAACCATAAACCTCACAATCACCCTCACCCTCACCTCAACCTAACCCTAAACTTAAACATAACCCTCATCCTAAACGTCACCCTAATCCTAATGCTAACTCTAACCCTCACATTCACCCTAAACCTCACGCTAACCCTTACTCTCACCGTAAATCTATACCTACCCCAACCCTCACTCTGACCATAACCCTCACCCGAAACCTAATCCTAAACCTAGCCCTCACCCTCACCCTCAACCTAACCCTACCCCTAACGCTAACCCTCACCGTAAACCTAACCTCCAACCTAAGCCTAACCCTACCCTTATCGCTAACCATCACCCTAAACCTAACCCTCATCCTAACCCTAACCCTCACCCTCACAGTCACCCTCAACCTAACCGTAAACCTAAGCCTAACCCAATCCCTAATCCTCACACTCAACGTCACCCTATACCTAACCCTAAGTCTCACCCTCACCCTCACCCTCACCCTAAACCTAACCCAAACCCTCAACTGAACCCTCACCCTCACCCTAACACTCACCCTAACCCTAACCCTCACACTCACCATAACATTCAAATTAAACCTTACCCTCACCCTAACCCTGACCCAACCCTCACCCTATCCCTAACCCTAACCCACAACCTAACACTTACACTCACTCTAACATTAAGCCTAACCCTAACACTAACTCTCACACTAACCCTCACCATAAATATCACCCTATCATTAACCCTAACCCTAACGCTATCCCTCAACCTCACCCTAAGCCTAACCAACAGCCTAAAGCCTAATCCTAACCCTAACCCTCAGAGACACCCTCACCCTAACCCTAAATCTAAGCCTCACTCTCACCCTCAACCTCACCCTAAACCTAACGCAAACCCTCAAACCAACCCTCACCCTCTCCCTAAACATCACCCTAACATTAACCCTCACCCTACTCCGCACCAAAACCCTAACCCTCACCCTAACGCTAATCCCCACCCTCACCCTAATCCTAACCCTCACCCTAACCCTAACCCTCACCCTCATCTAATCCTCACCCTAACCCAAACCCTAACTCTCACCCTAACCCTCAACCTCACCCTCACCCTAAACCTAACCCTAATGCTCACACTCAACATAACCCTAACCCTCAAACTCACTCTCTCACCCTCCGCTTAAAACTTAAGCCTAACAATAACTGGAACCCTAACCCTCACACTCACCCTCACCCTAAACCTAACCCTAACCCTAATACTAACCCTCTCAGTCACCCTCACACTCACCCTAACCCTAACCCCAACTCTCAACCTAAACATCACCCTAAACTTAACCCTCACCCTATCCCTTAACCTAACCCTCACCAAAACATTAACCTTCACCCTCACCCTCACCGACAGGCTCAACCTAAACCTAATCCTAACCCTAGCCCTCAACCTCACGCTCAACCTTACCCTACCCCTAACGCTAACCCTCACCCTAAACCTAACCTCCAACCTAACGCTAACACTAACCCTAACGCTAACCCTCACCCTAAACCTAACCCTCACCCTAACCCTAACCCTCATGCTCACAGTCATCCTCAGCCTAACCGTAAAACTAAGCCTAACCCTATCCCTAAACCTCACACTCACCATCACCCTAAACCTAACCCTAAGTCTCACCCTCACCCTCAACCTAACCCTAACCCTAACCCAAACCCTCAACTGAACCATCACCCTCACTCTCACCCTCACTCTAACCCTAATCCTCACACTCACCATAACCCTCACCCTAAACCTTACCCTCACCCTAATCCTCATCCCAACCCTCACCCTATCCCTAACCCTAACCCACAACCTAACATTTAAACTCACTCTACCACTAAGCCTAACCCTAACACTAACTCTCACACTAACCCTCACCCTAAATATCACCCTTTCATTAGCCCTAACCCTAACCCTAACCCTCACCCTCACCCTCAGCCTAACCCTCAGCCTAAAGCCTAATCCTAACACTAACCCTCAGAGTCACCTTAAACCTAACCCTAAATCTAAGCCTCACCCTCACTCTCAACCTCAACCTAAACCTAACGCAAACCGTCAAATCAACGATCACCCTCACCCTAAACATCACCCTAACATTAACCCTCACCCTAATCCACACCAAAACCCTAACCCTCATCCTAACGCTAATCCTCAACCTCAACCTAACCATCACCCTCATCTAACCCTCACCATAACCCTACCCTCACCCTCATCTAACCCTCACCCTAACCCTAACCCTCACCCTCATCTAACCCTCACCCTAAACCAAACCCTAACCCTCACCCTAACCCTCAACCACTCCCTCACCCTAAACCTAACCCTAATGCTCACACGCAACATAACACTAAGCCTCACACTCACCCTCACCCTCAGCTTAAACCTAAGCCTAACAATAACACGAACCCTAACCCTCACACTCACCCTCACCATAAACCTAACCCTAACACTAATCCTAACCCTCTTACTCACCCTCACACTCACCCTAACACTAACCCAAACACTCAACCAAAACATCACCCTAAACCTAACCCTCACCCTAACCCTTAGCCTAACCCTCATCATAACCTTAACCCTCACCCTCACCCTCACCAACAGGCTCAACCTAAACTTAATCCTAACCCTAGCCGTCACCCTCACCCTCAACCTACCCCTAACCTAACGCTAACCCTCACCCTAAACCTAACCTGCAACCTAACGATAAACCTAAACCTAATGCTAACCCTCACCCTAAACCTAACCCTCACTCTAACCCTAATCCTCACGCTCACAGTCACCCTCAGCCTAACCCTAAAGCTTAGCCTAACCCTATCCCTAAACCTCCCACTCACCCTCACCCTAAACCTAACCCTAAGTCTCAACCTCACCCTAACCCTAACCCAAACCCTCAACTGAACCCTCACCCTCACCCTCACCCTAACCCTCACCCTCACTCTAAACATCTGCCTTACCTAACCCTCACCCTTACCCTCACCTTATCCCTAACCCTCATACTAACTCTAAACCTCAC
This sequence comes from Dipodomys merriami, assembly GCF_024711535.1. Taxonomy (NCBI): domain Eukaryota; kingdom Metazoa; phylum Chordata; class Mammalia; order Rodentia; family Heteromyidae; genus Dipodomys; species Dipodomys merriami. Next base: position 184,241 of record NW_027206471.1, on the reverse strand, counting down.
CCTAAACCTGACCCTCAAACTAATCCTTACCCTCACCCTAACACTAAGCCTAAACCTAACATGAACTCTCACAGTAATCCTAAAACTCACCCCAACCCTAACCCTCACACTATACCTAACCCTCAAATTAACCCTAACCCTAACCCTCACCCTAACCCTAACCATCACCCTCACCCTCAACCTCAGCCTAACCCTCAGCCTAAAGCCTAACCCAAACCCTAACCCTCACAGTCACCCTCACCCTAACCCTAACTCTAAGCCTCACCCCCACGCTCAACCTCACACTAAATCAAATGCAAATCCTCAAACCAACCCTCACCCTAACCCTCACCCTAATCCGCACGAGAAACCTAACCCTCACACTAAAGCTAATCCTCACCCTCACCCTAACCCTAACCCTCACCCTAACCCTAACCCTCACCCTCATTTAACCCTCACCTAACCCAAACCCTAACCCTCACCCTAACCCTCAACCTCACCCTCATCCTAAACCTAACCCTAATGCTCAAACTGAACATAACCCAAACCCTCACACTCACCCTAACCCTCAGCTTAAACCTAAGCCTAACAATAACCTGAAACCTAACCCTCACACTTACCCTCACCCTAAACCTAACCCTAACACTAATCCTAACCCTCTCACTCAGCTTCACACGCACCCTAACCCTAACCCTAACCCTCAACCTAAACATCACCGTAAACCTAACACTCACAGTAACCCTTAGCCTAACCCTCACCCTAACCCTAACCCTCACCCTCACCCTCAGGCTCACCTTAAACCTAATCCTAACCCTAACTCTCACCCTCACCCTCAACCTAGCCCTACCCCTAACGCTAACGCTCACCATAACCCTAACCTCCAACCTAACCCTAACCCTAAACCTAATGCTAACCCTCACCCAAACCCTAACACTCACCCCAACACTTACCCTCACCCTAACCCCAACCCTAATGCTCACCATAACCCTCAAACTCATAGACACCCTCAGCCTAACCAGAAACCTAAGCCTAACCGTATCCCTAAACCTCACACTCAACCTCACCCTAAACCTAACCCTAACCCCAACCCAAACCCTCAACTGAACCCTCACCCTCACCCTAACCCTCACCCTCACCCTCACCCTAGCCTTAACCCTAATACTAACCCTAAACCTAACCCTAAACCTGACCCTCAACCTAACCCTTACCCTCACCCTAACACTAAGGCTAAACCTAACATGAACCCACACAGTAACCCTAAACCTCACCCTAACCCTAACCATGACACTATCCCTAACCCTCACCCTAACGCTAACCCTCACCCTCACCCTAACCCTAAGCCTCACCCTCATCTAACCCTCACCCTAACCCAAACCCTAACCCTCACCCTAACCCTCAAACACAACCTCATTGAAACCTAACCCTAATGCTCATATTCAACATAATCCTAACCCTCACACTCAGCCCACACCCTCAGCTTAAACCTAAGCCTAACAATAACCCTAACTCAAACCCTCACACTCACCATCAACCTAAACCTAATCCTAACCCTAAACCTAACCTTCTCACTCAACCTCACCCTCAACCTAACCCTAACCCTCAACCTAAACATCACCCTAAACCTATCACTCACCCTAACCCTTAGCTTAACCCTCACCCAAACCCTAACCCTCACCCTCACTCTCACCCTCAGGCTCACCTTTAACCTAATCCTAACTCTAACCCTCACCCTCACGCTCAACCTAACCCTACCTCTAACGCTAACCCTCACCCTAACCTAACCTCCAACCTAACCCTAACCCTAAACATAAAGCTAACCCTCACCTAAATGCTAACACTCACCCGAACACTTACCCTCACCCTAACCCCAACCCTAATGCTCACCATAATACTAAGCCTCAAGCTCACAGTCACCCTCAGCCTAACCCTAAAATTAAGCCTAACCCTATCCCTAAACCTCACACTCACCCTCACCATAAACCTAACCCTAAGTCTCAACCTCACCCTAAACCTAACCCAAACCCTCAACTGAACCCTCACCCTCACCCTCACCCTAACCCTCACCCTCACCCTAAACATCACCCTAACCCTAACCATCACCCTTACCTTCACCTTAGCCCTAACCCTCATACTAACACTAAACCTAACCCTAAACCTGACACTCAACCTAACCCTTACCCTCAACCTAACACTAAGCCTAAACCTAACATGAACCCTCACAGTAACCCTAAACCTCACCATAACCCTAACCCTCACACTATCCCTAACCATAGCACTAACCCTCAGCCTAACCCTAACCATCACTCTCACCCTCACCCTCAACCTAAAGCCTAACCCTAACCCTAACCCTCACAGTCACCCTCACCCTATCCCTAACTCTAAGCCTCACGCTCACCCTCAACCTCACCCTAAACTTAACGCAAAACCTCAAGCCAATCCTCACACTCACCCTAAACATCACCCTCAACCTAAACGTCACCCTAATCCGCACCAGAACCCTGACCCTCACCATAACGCTAACACTCACCCCCATCTAACCCTCACCCTAACCCAAATCCTAACCCTCACCCTAACCCTAACCCTCACCCTCACCCTAAAACTAACCCTAATGCTCACACTCAACATAACCCTAACCCTCACTCGCACCCTCACCCTCAGCTTAAACCTAAGCCTAACAATAACCCGAACCCTAACCCTCACACTCACCCTCACCCTAAACCTAACCCTAACACTAATCCTAACCCTCTTACTCACTCTCACACTCACCCTAACCCTAACCCAAACCCTCAACCTAAACATCACCCTAAAAATAACCCTCACCCTAACCCTTAGACTAACCCTCACCCTAACCCTAACCCTCACCCTCACCCTCAGTCTCACCTTAAACCTAATCCTTACCCTAACCCTCACCCTCACGCTCAACCTAACCCTACCCCTAACGCTAACCCTCACCCTAAACCTAACCTCCAAACTAACCCTAAACCTAAACCTAACGCTAACCCTCACCCAAACCGTAACACTCACCCCAACACTTACCCTCACCCTAACCCCAACCCTAATGCTCACCATAACCCTAAACCTCAAGCTCATAGTCACCCTCAGCCTAACCCTAAACCTAACCCTAACCCTATTCCTAAACCTCACCCTCACCCTCACCCTAAACCTAACCCTAAGTCTCAACCTCACCCTAAACCTAACCCAAACCCTCAACTGAACCCTCACACTCACCCTCACCCTAACCCTCACCCTCACCCTAAACATCACCCTAACCCTAACCATCACCCTTAACCTCACCCAAGCCCTAACCCTCATACTAACCCTAAACCTCACCCTCAACCTAACACTTGCCCTCACCCTAACACAGAGCCTAAACATAACATGAACCCTCACAATTACCCTAACCCTCACCTGAACCCTAACCCTCACACTATCTCTAACCCTCACCCTAACCCTAACCATCACCCTCACTCTCACCCTGAGCCTAACCCTCAGCCTAAAGCCTAACCCTAACCCTAACCCTCACAGTCAACCTCACCCTAACCCTAACTCTAAGCCTCAACCTCACCCTCAACCTCACCCTAAACCTAACGCAAACCCTCAAACCAACCCTCACACTCACCCTAAACATCACCCTAAACCTAACCCTCACCCTAACGCTATTCCTCACCCTCACCCTAACCCTAACCCTCACCCTAACCCTAACCCTCACCCTCATTTAATCCTCACCCTAAATCAAACCCTAACCCTCACCCTAACCCTAAACCTCACCCTCACCCTAAACCAAACCCTAATGCTCACACTCAACATAAACCTAACCCTCACACTCACCCTCATCCTCAGCTTAAACCTAAGCCTAACAATCAACCTAACCCTAAACCTCACACTCACGCTCACCCTAAACCTAACCCTAACACTAATACTAACCCTCTCACTGACCCTCACACTCACCCTAACCCTAACCCAAACCCTCAACCTAAACATCACCCTAAACCTAACCCTCACCCTAACCATTAGCCTAACCCTGACCCTAACCCTAACCCTCACCCTCAGCCTCACCCACAGGCTCACCCTAAACGCAATCCTAACCCTAACCCTCACCCTCACCCTCAACCTAACCCTCACCCTAACCGTAACCCTCACCCTAACCCTAACTCTCACGCTCACAGTCACCCTCAGCCTAACCCTAAACCCTATCCATAATCCTCACATTCACCGTCACCCTAAACCTAACCCTAAGTCTCACCCTCACCCTCAACCTCACCCTAACCCTAACCCAAAACCACAACTGAACCCTCACCCTCACGCTCACCCTAACCCTCAACCTCACCATAAAAATCACCCTAACCCTAACCCTCACCATTACCCTCACCCTAGCCCTAACCCTCATACTAACCCTAAACCTCACCATAATCCTAACCCTCAACCTAACCCTTAATCTCAACATAACACTAAGCCTAAACCTAACATGAAAACTCACAGTAACCGTAAACCTCACCCTAAAACTAACCCTCACACTAACCCTAACCCTCACCCTAACCCTAACGATACCCCTCACCCTAACCCTCACTCTGACCCTAAACCCAACCCTAACCCTCACCCTCACCATCATCCTAACACTCACCCAACCCTAACCCTCACCCAAACCCTAACCCTCATACTCTCCCTCACCCTCACCGTCACTCTAACTCTCATCCTCATCCTCACCCTAACCCTCACCCTAATCCTAACCCTATCAGTCATCCTCACCCTCACCCTCACCCTCAGCCTAACTCTAAACCTAACAATACTCCTAAACCTATACCTCACCCAAACCCTCAACTTAACCCTAAACCTAACCCTGACCTTCACCCTAACCCTAAACCTCACTGACAAGCTTGTATTCACCATAACCCTAATCCTAACCCTAACCCTCACCCTAACCCTAATGCTCACCCTAACACTCACTCTTACCCTCACCCTAACCCTCACCCTCACCCTAACCATGAACCTCACCCTATCCCTAACCCTATCCCTCACCCTAACCTTTAACTTTACCCTCACCCTAACCCTCACACTAACTCTAACCCTCAACTTAATCCTAACCCTAACCATCACCCTCACCCTCACCCTCACCCTAAGCCTCACTGTCACCCTCACGCTCAACCTCACCCTAAACCTAACCCTCACCCTAAACCTATCCCTCACCCTAACAATAAACCTCACCATCACCCTCACGCTCACCTCACCCTAACCCTAAACCTAACCCTAACCCTCAAGCTAAACCTACCCTAACCCTAATGTAACTCTAACCCTCACACTCACGCTAAACCTCACGCTAACCCTTACTCTCAGCATAAATCTAACCCTAACCCTAACGCTCGCACTGACTCTATCCCTTACCCTAACCCTAACCCTAACCATAACCTTCACCCTAACCCTCACCCTAACCCTCACCCTAACCCTAACCCTCATCCTAAACCTCACCCTAACCCTAACCCTATCCCTAACCCAAACGCTAACCCTAATGCTCAATCTAACTGTAACCATACCCCTCAAACTAACTCTCATTCTAAACTTAACCCTAACCCAAACTCTTACGTTAACACTAACCCTAACACTCAACCTAACCCTAATCCTCACCCACACCCTCAGCCTTATCCTCAGTCTAAACCTAACCCTAACCCGAACCCTAACCCTAACCCTAATCCTCACCCTCATCCTAACTCTAACCCTAACCTTCACTCTCACCCTCACTCCCACCCTCACCATAACCCTAACCCGAACCCTAAACTGAAACCTCACCCTAACCCTCATACTAACCTTCTCCCTAACCCTAAGCCTAACCCTTACCGTAACCCTAAACCTCATCCTAAACCTAACCCTAACCCTAAACCTATCCCTAACCCTAACGCTAACCCTAACGCTCACACTAACCATAACTGTACCCCCCATCTAACCCTCATCCTAAACTTAAGCCTAACCCAAAAGCTCACGCTAACCGTAACCCTAAAACTCACCCTAACTCTAATCCTCACCCACACCCTCACCATAACACTCAGCCTAACCCTCAGCCTAAGCCTAAACCTAACCCTAACACTCACACTCACCCTCACACTCACACTAAACCTAAGCCTCACCATCACCCTCAACCTCACCCTTACTGAAAACCTAACCCTCACATTAACCCTAACACTCACCCTAATGCTAAGCCTCAACCTAACCATTACACTCACCCTAACACTAAGTGTAAACCTAAAACTTAATCTCACAATAACCGTCACCCTAAACATCACCCTATCCCTAACCCTAACCCTAACCCTCACCCTCACCCTAACCCTCACACTCACCCTCACCCTAACCCTAAGTCTAAGCCTCACCCTCACCCTCAACCTCACCCTAAACCTAACGCAAAACCGCAAACCATCCCTAAAACTCACCCTAAACATCACCCTCACCCTAACCCTCACCCTAATCCTCACCAGAAACCTAACCCTCATCATAACGCTAATCCTCACCCTCACCCTTACCCTAACCCTCACCCTAACCCTAACCCTCACCCTCATCTAACCCTAACCCTAACTCAAACAATAAATCTCACCCTAATCCTAAACCTCACCCTCACCCTAAACATAACCCTAACCCTCACTCTCACCCTCACCCTCAGCTTAAACCTAAGCCTAACAATAACCCGAACCCTAACCCTCACACTCTCCCTCACCCTAAACCTAACCCTAACACTAATCCTAACCCTCTCACTCTCTCTCACACTCACCCTAACCCTAACCTAAACCCTCAACCTAAACATCACCCTAAACATAACCCTCACCCTAACCCTTAGACTAACCCGCACCCTAAACCTAACCCTCACCCTCACCCTCAGTCTCACCTTAAACCTAATCCTAACCCTAACCCTCACCCTCACGCTCAACCTAACCCTATCACTAACGCTAACCCTCACCCTAACCCTAACCTCCAACCTAACCTTAACCCTAAACTTAACGCTAACCCTCACCCAAACCCTAACACTCACCCGAACAATAACCTCACCCTAACCCCAACCCTAATGCTCACCATAACACTAAACCTCAAGCTCATAGTCACCCTCAGCCTAACCCTAAACCTAACCCTAACCCTATCCCTAAACCTCACACTCACCCTCACCCTAAACCTAACCCTAAGTGTCAACCTCACCCTAAACCTAACCAAACCCTCAACTGAACCCTCACCCTCACCCTCACCCTAACCCTCACCCTCACCCTAAACATCACCCTAACCCTAACCATCACCCTTAACCTCACCCAAGCCCTAAACCTCATACTAACCCTAAACCTCACCCTAAACCTGACCCTCAACATAACCCTTACCCTCAAGCTAAAACTAAGCCTACACCTAACATGAACCCTCACAGTAACCCTAACCCTCACCCGAACCCTAACCCTCAAACTATCCCTAACCCTCACCCGAACCCTAACCCTAAACCTCACCCTAACCCTAACCATCACATTCACTCTCACCCTGAGCCTAACCCTCAGCCTAATCCTAACACTAAACCTAACCCTCACAGTCAACCTCACCCTAACCCTAACTCTAAGCCTCACCCTCACCCTCAACCTCACCCTAAACCTAACGCAAACCCTCAAACCAACCCTCACACTCACCCTAAACATCACCCTAACCCTAACCCTCACCCTAACGCTATTCCTCACCCTCAACCTAACCCTAACCCTCACCCTAACCCTAAACCTCACCCTCATTTAACCCTCACCCTAAATCAAACCCTAACCCTCACCCTAACCCTAAACCTCACCCTCACCCTAAACCTAACCCTAATGCTCACACTCAACATAACCCTAACCCTCACACTCACCCTCACCCTCAGCTTAAACCTAAGCCTAACAATCACACTAACCCTAAACCTCACACTCACCCTCACCATAAACCTAACCCTAAACCTAATCCTAACCCTCTCACTGACCCTCACACTCACCCTAACCCTAACCCAAACCCTCAACCTAAACATCACCCTAAACCTAACCCTCACCCTAACTATAACCCTCACCCTCAGCCTCACCCACAGGCTCAACCTAAACGCAATCCTAAACCTAACCCTCACCCTCACCCTCAACCTAACCCTCACCCTAAACCTAACCCTCACCCTAACCCTAACCCTCACGCTCACAGTCACCCTCAGCCTAACCCTAAACCTAAGCCTAACCCTATCCCTAATCCTCACATTCACCGTCACCTTAAACCTAACCCTAAGTCTCACCCTCACCCTCAACCTCACCCTAACCCTAACCCAAACCCACAACTGAACCCTCACCCTCACCCTCATCCTAACCCTCACCCTCACCATAAACATCACCCTAACCCTATTCCTCACCATTACCCTCACCCTCACCCTAACCCTCACACTAACCCAAAACCTCAACCTAACCTAACCAAAACACTCACACTATACCTCACCCTAACCCTAATGCTAACCCTAACAGTCACCCTCATCCTAACCCTCACCCTAAACCTGAACCTCACTCTAACCCTAACCCTAACCCACAATCTCACCCTAAACCTCACCCTAACCCTAACCCTCAACCTAATCCTTACCCTCACCCTAACCCTCACCATAAACCCAACCCTAAACTAACCATAAACCTCACCCTAACCCTCACCCTCATCCTAACCCTAATCCAAACCCTAACCCTCAGCCTAAACCTCACCCTAACCATAACCTTAACCTTCACACTAAACCTAACCCTCACCCTAAACTTAACCCTACCCCTCACCCTAACCATAACCCTCATGCTCACCCTAAACCTAACCCTAACCCAATCCCACACCCTCACCCTCACCCTCATCCTCACCTTCACCCTAAACCTAATCCTAACAATAACCCTAATCGTAAAACTAACCCTCACCTTAATCCTAACCCTCAAGCTAACCCTCATCCTCACCCTCAACCTCACCTTAACCCTCAGCCTAACCCTAACCCTCACCCTCACCCTCAACTTAACACTAAAGCTAACCCTAAACCTGACACTAACAGTAACCCTAACCCTAACTCTCACCCGAACCGTCACTCTAACATTAACCTTATCCTAACCCTAACCCTCACATTAACCCTAATGCTCACCCTAACTTAACAGTATCCCTCACCCAAACCCTCATCCTATCTCTAACCCTAACCCTAAACCTCACCCTCACCTAACCCTAAATCTCAACCTTACCCTAACACTCAACATCACCTGAACCCCCACCCTAAACCTAACACGCACCTATACCCTATCCCTAAAGCTCACCCTCACCCTCACCCTCACGTAATCCTCACCCTAACCCTAACCATTATCTAACAAAGGCCCTCACCCTCAACCTCACCCTATCCTTCACCCTAACCCTCACCTTCACCCCAGCCCTCACCCTAAACGTAACCCTACCCGTAAACCTCACCCACACTCTCACCTTCATGCTCAGCCTTACCCTAACCCTAACCCCTAATCCTAACCCTAAACATCAACCCCATCATAACCCTCACCATAAACCTTACCGCCACCCTCACCCTAAGCCTAACCATAACGCTCTCACTAAACCTAACCCTCACCCTAAATCTAACCCTACCCCTCACCCCAAACATCAACCTAAACCTAACCCTAACCCTCACCCTAATGCTAACCCTAACCCTCACCCTAGCCCTCATCCTAATCCTAACCATCATCCTAAACCTCACCCTTACACCATCCACAAACTAACCCTAACCCTAACCCTCACCCTAAGCCTAACCCTCACCCTAACACTAACCCGCACCCTATCACTCACCCTAAACCTAACCCTAAACCTCCCCGTCACCCTAACCCTAAACCTAACCCTAACCCTCACCCTAACCCTCACCCTAACACTAAACCTAACCCTAACCCTCACCTTTACCTTAACCCTCACCCTAAACCTTAACCTCATCCTCACTCTAAACCTCACACTAAACCTAACCCTCACCCTAACTCTAACCCTAACCGTCACCCTCACCCTCACCCTCACGCTAACCCAAACCCTAACCCTCTCCCTCACCCTCACCCAAACCCTACTAACAACTCTAACACTCACTCTAACCCTCACGCTATTACTTAAACACACCATAAACCTAAACATAACCCTAACCCTCACCCTCACCATAAACCTCACCCTAACCCTAACAGTAACCCAAACACATAACCCTTAACCTAACCGTAAACTGAGCCAGAACCCTCATCCGAAACCTTAACCCTAAACCTAAACCAAACCCTCAAGCTAACAGTCACCCTAAACCTAACCCTATCCCTAACCCTAACCCTCACCCTAACCCGCACCCTAAACCATATCCTCACCCTCACCCTAACCCTAAACCTAACGCTAACCCTCACAATAAATCTAAACTCACCCTAAACCTAAACTTATCCCTCACCCTAACCATCATCCTAACCCTAAACCAAACCCAAAACCTCTCCCTAAACCTAATCCTAACCCTAACTCTCACCTTCACCCTCACCCTCAGCCTAACCCTAACCCTCACACTAACCCTAAACGTCAAGCTAACCCTCAACCTAATCCTCACACTAACCCTAACCCTAACCCTTACACTAACCCTAATACTAAACCTCAACAAAACCCTCAATAACCCTAAACCTAGACCTTACCTTAAAACTTACCCTCACCCTAAACCTAACCCTCACCCTCACCCTAACCCTAACCCTCACCCTAAACCTAACCCTCACTCTAAACCTTACCCTCACCCTAATACTAAGCCTAAACCTAACACCAACACTCACACTAACCCTACCCTTCAGCCTAAACCTAACCTTCAACCTAAACCTAAACCTAACCCTAATCCTCACCCTCACCTTATCCCTCACACTAACCCTTTTCCTAAACCTAACTCTAACCCTCACCCTAACGCTAACCCTCTCCCTTTCCGTAACCCTCACCCTCACCAAACACCTCACCCATACCCTTACCTTACCCTCACCCTAACCCTCACACTAACCCAAAACCTCACCCTAAACTAACCAAAACACTCACACTAAACCACACCCTAACACTAATGCTAACCCTAACACTCACCCTCACCCTAAACCTCACCCTAAACCTTCACCTCAACTTAACACTAACCCTAAACCTCAACCTCAACCTAAACCTGACCCTAAGCCTAACCCTCACCCTAACCCTTACCCTCACCCTAACCCTAAACCTAATCTAACCCTTAACCTCACCCTAACCCTCACTCTCACCCTAACCCTAATCTAAAACTTAACCCTCAACGTAACCTAATCCTAACCCTAACCCTAACCTTCACACTAACCCTAACCCTCACCCTAACCTTAACCCTACCCCTCACCCTAAACCTCATCCTAACCCTAACCCTAAACCTAACCCTAACCATAAACCTCACACTAACCCTAACCCTCATCCTCAACATAACCATAAACCTAACCCTAAACCTAAAAATAACCCTAACCCTAACCCTTATCCTAACCCTCACCTTCACCCTCACCCTAACCCTAACCTTCACCCTTAACCTAACCCTCAACCTCACCATAACCCTAAACCTAACCCTAAAACTTACGCTCACCCTAACCCTAAAACTAGCCATTACACTATCCCTAATCCTCAGCCTAACCCTAACCCTCAACCTAACCCTATCCCTAACCCTAACCCTCACCCTCACCCTAGGCCTCACCCTAAACCTAATCCTAATCCTAACCCTCACCCTAAACCTAACCCTCACCCTATTCCCAACCCTCAATCTCACCCTCACCCTAACCCTAACCCCAAACCTAACACTCAGCCTAACCCTCACCCTTACTGTAAACCTAAACCTAACCCTCACCCTAACCCACAAGCTTACCATAATCCTCACCATAACTCTAACCCTCACACTTAACATTACTCTCACCCTCAACCTAACCCTCACCCTAAACCTAACCCTCACACTAACCTTACTCTAACCCTAACACTAACCCTCACCCTAACCATAATGCTAACCCTAACACTCACCCTGACCCTAACCTTCACCCTAACCCGAAACCTCACCCTAAACCTAACCCTAACCCTAACCCTCAACCTAACCTTTACCCTCAACCTAACACTAACACTAACCCTCACACTAACAATAAACCTCACCCTAACTCTAACCTCACCCTAACCCTAATCCTCACCCTACCCCTAACCCTAACCCTCACCCTCACCCTAAACTTTAACCTTACCCTCACCCTAACCCTCACACCAACCCTAACCCTAAGCCTAACAGTTTCCCTCTCCATCACGCTCACCCTCAGCCTAAATTTAAACCTAATCCTACTCTTAACCCTAACCCTCACCTTCACCCTCACACTAACCCTAACCCTAAACCTAACTCTAAGCATAACCCCCACACTCACACTCACCCTCACCCTAAGCCTCACTGTCACCCTCACGCACATCTGCACCCTAACCCAAAGCCTTACCATCACCCGAAACCTATCTCTCACCCTAACCATAAACCTCACAATCACCCTCACCCTCACCTCACCCTAACCATAAACCTAACCCTAACCCTCACCCTAAACCTCACCCTAACCCTAATGCTAACGTTAACCCTCACACTCACCGTAAACCTCATGCTAACCATTACTCTCACCGTAAATCTAACCCTAACCCTTACCCTCACCCTGACCCTAACCCTCACGTAAACCCTAACCCTAACCCTAATCCTAACCCGCATCCTAAACTTAACCCAAACCCTAAACCTATCCCTAACCCTAACGCTAAACCAAACGCTCACCCTCACCCTCACCCTAACCTAATCCTAACCCTAACCCTCACCCTAACCCTCACCCTTAACCTTAAACTAACCCTCATACTAACCATCACCCTAACTCTAACCCTCACCCTAACCTACCACTAAACCTCACCCTAACACTCACCCTCACCCTATCCCTATTCCTCACCCTAAACCTCACACTCTCACTCACCCCACCCCATTCCTAACCCTAAATCTCACCCTCACCCACACCCTAACCCTCACTCTCACCCTCACACTAACCCTAACCATAACCCACAACCTAACCCTAACGCTAAACCTAACCCTCACCCGAACCCTAAACCTAACCCTCACCCTCACACTCACCCTAACCCTAAACCTAAACCTAACCCACACGCTAACTCTAACCCTAACCCTAATGGTAAACATAACCCTCACCCTCACCCTAACCCTCACCTTAAACCTTACCCTCACCCTAACCCTCATCTGAACCCTCACCCTAACCCTAACCCTAACCATCACCCTAACCCTAATCCTCAACCCCACCCTCACCCTAAGCCTAACCCTAAGACTAAGCCTAACCCTAACCCTACCCCTCAGCCTAATGCTCACCCTAACACTAATCCTAACCCTAATACTCACCCTATCCCTAACCCTAACCCTAACCCTCACCCTAACACTAACAATAATGCTAACCATAAACCTCACCAAAAATCTAACCCTCACTCTAACCCCTACCCTCCGCCTAACCCTAACACTCACCATCACCCTAACCCTCACACTAATCCTTACCCTCAACCTAACCCTAAACCTAACCCTCACACTAACCCTAACCCTCACCTAACCCTACACCTACCCCTCAGCCTAACCCCCATCCTACACCTAAACCTAACCCAAAACCTCACCCTAACCCTAAGCTTATCCTTACCCTAAACCTTCTCCTAACCCTAACACTCACCCTCAACCTCACCCTCTCCCTCACCCTAAACCTAACCCTCACCCTAACCCTCACCCTAACCCTAACCCTAAAACTCACACTCACCCTCACCCTCACCATCACCCTCAGCATAACACTAACCATAACCCTAATCCTAAACCTCACCCTCACCCTAACCGTCACCCTAATTCTTACCTTCACACTAATCCTAACCCTAATCCTAACCCCAACACTCACACTAAACTTAACCCTCACCCTAATCATAACCCTAACCTTACCCTAACCCTCACCCTAAACCTAACCCTATCCTAACCCTAACCTTCACCCTAACCCTCACCCTCATGCTAACCCTAACCCTAACACTCAACCTTACCCTAAACCTCACCCAAAGCCTTAACCTCATCCTCACCCTAAACCTCACACTAAACCTAATCCTCACCCTTGCTCTAAACCTAACCGTCACCCTCACCCTTAACCTCACACTAACGCTAACACTAACCCTCACCCTAAACCTAAAATTCATCATAACCCTAACCCTAACCCTCACCCTCAAGCTCACCTTAACCCTAACCCTAACACTCACCCTAACCTTCACTCTAACCCTAATGCTAAATCTAACACTCACCCTAACCGCACACTATCACATACCAACACGATAAACCTAAACCTAATCCTAATCCTCACCCTCACCGTAACCCTCAACCTAACCCTAACCCTAACCCGAAACCCTCACCCTAACCCTCACCCTAAATCTAACACTAATCCTAACCCTAACCCTAACCCTAACGCTAACCCTTACCCTAACCCTCACCTAACCCTCAGCCTAACCCTAACACTAACCCTGAGCCTCACCCTAACCCTAACCTTCACCCTATACCTAAACCTCAGCCTAACCCTTACCCTCACCCTAACACTAAGCCTAACTCTAACACCAATGCTCCCAATAACCCTACCCTCAGCCTAAGCCTAACCCTCACCCTAAACCTAACCCTAACCCTAAACCTCACCATCACCTTAACCCTCACACTAACACTATTGCTAACCCTATCCCTCAACCTAACACTAACCCTCACCCTAAACTTCCTCCTAACACTAACCCTAACCCTAACACTAAGCCTCACCATAACCATAACCCTAAAACTAATCCTAAACTCCACCCTAACTCTAACCCTCACCCTAACCCTAACCCTAACGCTAAACCTCACCCTAACCCTTACCCTCACCTTAACCCTAACCAAAACCCTAACCCTCAACCTAACCCTAACCCTAACCCTTACCCTAACGGTCACACTAACCCTAATCCTCACCCTAACCCTAACCCTAACCCTCACCCTAAACTTCCTCCTAACACTAACCCTAACCCTAACCCTCACCCTTAACCTTAAACTAACCCTCATACTAACCATCACCGTAACTCTAACACTCACACTAACCTACCACTAAACCTCACCCTAACACTCACCCTCACCCTATACCTATTCCTCACCCTAACGCTCACACTCACACTCAGCCCCACCCTATTCCTAACCCTAAACCTCAACCTCACCCACACCCTAACCCTCACCCTCACCCTCACACTAACCCTAACCATAACCCATAACCTAACCCTAACACTAAACCTAACCCTACCCGAACCCTAAACCTAACCCTCACCCTCACACTCACCCTAACCCTAAACCTAAACCTAACACTCACGCTAACTCTTACCCTAACCCTAATGGTAAACATAACCCTCACCCTCACCCTAACCCTCACCTTAAACCTTACCCTCACCCTAACCCTCATCTGAACCCTCACCCTAACCCTAACCCTAACCATCACCCTAACCCTAATCCTCAACCCCACCCTCACCCTAAGCCTAACCCTAAGACTAAGCCTAACCCTAACCTTACCCTCAGCCTAATGCTTACCCTAACACTAATCCTAACCCTAATACTCACCCTATCCCTAACCCTAACCCTAACCCTCAACCTAACACTAACACTAATGCTAACCATAAACCTCACCAACAATCTAAACCTCACCCTAACCCCTACCCTCCGCCTAACCCTAAAACTCACCATCACCCTAACCCTCACACTAATCCTTACCCTCAACCTAACCCTAAACCTAACCCTCACACTAACCCTAACCCTCACCTAACCCTACACCTACCCCTCAGCCTAACCCTCATCCTACACCTAAACCTAACCCAAAACCTCACCCTAACCCTAAGCTTAACCCTAACCCTAAACCTTCTCCTAACCCTAACACTCACCCTCAACCTCACCTTCTCCCTCACCCTAAACCTAACCCTCACCCTAACCCTCACCCTAACCCTAACCCTAAAACTCACACTCACCCTCACCCTCACCATCACCCTCAGCATAACACTAACCATAACCCTAATCCTAACCCTAAAGCTCACCCTCACACTAACCGTCACCCTAATTCTTACCTTCACACTAATCCTAACCCTAACCCTAACCCTAACACTCACACTAAACCTAACCCTCACCCTAATCATAACCCTACCCCTTTCCCTAACCCTCACCCTAAACCTAACCCTATCCCTAACCCTAACTCTCACACTAAACCTAACCCTCACCCTAACTGTAACCCTACCCCTTAACCTAACTGTCACCTTAACCCTAACCCTATACCTCACACTAAACCTCACAGTCACCCTAAACCTGACCCTAACCCTAATGCTAACCCTAACCCTAACCCTCACCCTCAGCCTAACCCTCACCCTAAACCTCACACTAACCCTAATACCAACCTCCACCCTAACCCTAACGTTCACCCTAACCCTAACCCTAACCCTAACACTCACAGTCACCCTCACCCTCTCCGTAACCCTAAGCCTAACCCAAACCCTCACCCTAACCCTAATACTAACCTCCACCCTAACCCTAACGTTCAGCCTAAGCCTCACGCTCACACTCACCCTCTCCTTAACCCTAAGCCTAACCCTAACCGTCATCCTAACCCTCCCCTTAACACTAAACCTAAGCCTAACCCTCACTCTAATAGTAACCCTAAACCTCACCCTCACCCTAACTCTCACCCTTACTTTATGCTCACCCTAACCCTAACCCTCACATTAAACCTAATACTCACCCTAACCATAACCCTACCCCTACCCCTAACTCTTACCCTAACTTTAAGCCTAACCCTAACCCTCACCTAACCCTAACCCTAACCCTAACCCTAACCCTCACCTAACCCGGTAAGGGTTACTAAACCTCAACCTCATCCTAACCCTCACGATCACCTGAACCTGCACCCTCACCCTAACCCTCACCTAATCCTCACCCTAACCCTAACATTACCTAACCAAGACCCTCACCCTTACACTCACCTTCACCCTAACCCTCACCCTCACCCTAGCCCTCACCCTAACCGTAACCCTAACCCTAAAATTCACCCGCACCCTCATCCTCACCCTCAGCCTAACCCTAACACTATCCCTATTCCTATCCCTAACACTTGCCCTCACCCTAACCCTCACCATAACCCTTACCTCACCCTCACCCTAACCCTAACCGTAACCCTCACACTAAACCTAACCTCACCCTAAACCTAACCCTACCACTCACCATAACCCTCACACTAAACCTAACTCAAACCCTCACCCTAACCCTAAACCTCACACTCACCCAGGCCCTCACCATAACCCTTTCCCTCACCCTGAACCTCAACCTCATACCACCCTCCAATTAACCCTAACCATAACCCTCAAGCTAACCCTAACCCTAAAACTCACACTCACCCTCACCCTCACCATCACCCTCAGCGTATCACTAACCATAACCCTAATCCTAACCCTAAACCTCACCCTCACCCTAACCGTCACCCTAATTCTTACCTTCACACTAATCCTAACCCTAACCCTAACCCTAATAATTACACTAAACCTAACCCTCACCCTAACATAACCATACCCATTACCCTAACCCTCACCCTAACATAACCATACCCATTACCCTAACCCTCACCCTCACCCTATCCCTATCCCTAACCCTAACCCTATCCCTAACCCTCACCCTAACACTAACCCTAACCCTCACCCTTACCTCACAATAAGCCTTAACCTCATCCTCACCCTAAACCTCACGCTAAACCTAACCCTCAGCCTAACTCTAACCCTAACCGTCATCCTCACCCTTACCCTTACCCTCACGCTAACACTAACCCTAACCCTCACCCTAACCCTAAAATCCACCCTAACCCTAACCCTAACCCTCACCCTCAAGCTCACCGTAACCCTACCCATATCCCTCACCCTAAACTTCACTCTAACCCTAATGCTAACTCTAACACTCACCCTAATTCTCACACTATAACTTACCCACACGATAAACCTAAAACTAACCCTATCCGTCACCCTCACCTTAACCTTCTACCTAACCCTAACCCTAACCCTAATCCGAAAGTCTCACCCTAAACCTAACCATAACTTAACACTAATCCTAAACCTAAACCTCACCCTAACGCTAACCCTTACCCTAACCCTAACTCTAACTCTGACCTAAACCTCAGCCTAACCCTAACCCTAAACCTGACCCTCACCCTAACCCTAACCCTCACCCTAAACCTAACCCTCACTCTAACCCTTATCCTCACCCTAACACTAAGCCTAACCCTAACACCAACCCTCCCAGTAACCCTAACCCTCAGCCTAAGCCTAACCCTCACCCTAAACCTAACCCTAACCCTAACCCTCACCCTCACCTTAGCCCTCACACTAATCTTATCGCTAACCCATCCCTCACCCTAACACTAACCCTAACCCTAAACCTCACCCTAAGCCGAACCCTCACCTTAACCCTAACCAAAACTCTACCCCTCACACTATCCCTAAACCTACCCCTCACCCTAAACTTCCTCCTAACACTAACCCTAACCCTAACCCTAAACCTCACCCTAGCCCTATCCCTCACCTTCACCCTCACCCTAAACTGAACTGTAACCCTCACTCTAACCCTAACAATAACCCTAACCCTAAACCTAATCTTAACCCTCACCCTCACCCTAACACTAACCCTAACCTTAACCCTGACATTAAACCTAACCCTCACCCTAACCCTAACCTTCAACCTAACCCTTACCCTCACCATAACACTAAGGCTAACCCTAACTTGAACCCTCACAGTAACCCTAAACCTCCCCTAACCATAACCCTCACAGTAACCCTAACCCTCACCCTAACCATAACCCTACCCCTCACACTACCCCTCACTCTAACCCTAACATCAACCCTAAACCTCACCCTCACCGTCACCCTAACACTCACCCTAACCCTAACCCTCACCGCAACCCTAACCCTCACACTCTCCAAAAACCTCATCCTCACTCTAACACTCACCCTCACCCTAAACATAACCCTAACCCTAACCCTCACCATAACCGTAACCCTAAACCTCACACTAAGAGTAACCCTAACCCTCACCCTCACCCTTACCTTATCCTCACCATAACCCTAACACTCACCCTAACCCTAACCCTCACGGAAAACCTAACCCTCATACTTTCCAAAACCCTCATCCTAACTCTAACACTCACCCTCACCCTAAACATAACCCTAACCCTAACCCTCACCATAACCGTAACCCTAACCTTCACCCTAATCCTAACACTTAACCTCACCCTAACCCTCACTGTTACTGTAACCCTCACCCTCAACTTAACCCTCACCCATACACTAACCCTCACACTCACCCTCACCCTAACCCTCAGCCTCATTCTACACATCACCTAACCATAACCCTCACCCTAACCCTAATCCTCTCTCTCACCAGAACCCTAACACCCACCCTAACCCTCACCCTTCCCCTCACCCTAACCCTAACCCTTACCCTAAACCTCACCCTAGTCCTCACACTAACCCTAATTCTAACCCTAACCCTCAACCGAACCCTAAACCTCATCCTCACCCTAAACCTCACATTAACCCTAAACCTAATCCTCAATCTAATCCTCACCCTAACCCTAACCCGAAACCTTACCCTAACCCTCACCCTAACCCTAAACCTCACCCTTATCTTAACACTCACCCTCCGCCTAACCCTCACATTTACAATTACCATCACCCTCAACCTAATCCTCACCCTAAGCCTAACCCTCACCCTAGCCCTCACCCTAACACTAACCCTAACCCTAACCCTCACCCTCACGCTCACCCTCAGTGTAACACTAACCCTATCACTATTCCTAACCCTAAACCTCACCCTCACCCTAATCATCACTGTAATTCTTACCCTCACACTAATCCTAAACCTAACCCTAACCCTAACTCTCACACTAAACCTAACCCTCACCCTAACCGTAACCCTACCCCTTATCATAACCCTCATCTTAACCCTAACCCTAACCCTCACCCCAACCCTCACCCTAAACCTCATCATCATCTTAAACCTGACCCTAACCATAATAATAAACATAACCCTCTCCCGACCCCTAACCCTCACCCTCACCCTAACCATCACCCTAACCCTCACCCTAATCCTAACCCTAAACCTCACCCTAACCCTAAGCATAACCGTAAACCTAACCCTCACCCTAACACTCACCCTTAACCTAACCCTCATCCTAACCCTAAAACTCACCCTAATCCTCACCCTAACGCTCACTCTCACACTCACCCTCACCCTAACCCTCACCCTAACCCTCACCCTAACCCTAATGCTAACTCTAAAACTCACCCTAACCCTCATGCTATCACTTACCCACACCCCAAACCTAAGCCTAACCTTAAACCTCACCCTCACATTAAACCTCACCCTAACCCTAAACCTAATCCTAACCCTCACCCTCACCCTATCCCTAACCCTAACCCTAACCCTCACCTACCCCTAATCCTAAACTTCAACTTCACCCTAACCCTAACCATTACCCGAACACTCACCCTAACCCTAACCCTCACCCACACCCTAACGCTAAAGCTCACCCTCACCCTAAACCTCACCTAATCCTGACCCTAACCCTAACCATTACCTAACCAAGACCCTCAGCCTAAATCTCAACTTCACCTTAACACTCACCCTCACCCTAGACCTCACCCTAACCATAAACATAACCCTAAATCTAAACCTTACCCTCACCCTCACGCTCACCTTCAGCCTAAACCTAACCCTATCCCTAATCCTAACCCTAACCCTCACCCTCTCCCTAACCCTCACCATAACCCTTACCCCCACGCTCACCCTCACCCTAAACGTAACCCTCACACTAAACCTAACCCTCATTCTAAACCTAACCCTACCCCTCACCATAAACATAACCCTAACCCTAAACCTCACCCTCACACTAGCCCTCACCCTAACCCTAATTTTAACCCTAACCCTCATCCTCACCCTAAACCTCACACTAGCCGTAACCCAAATCGTCAGTCTAACCCTAACCCTAACCCTAACCCTAACCCTCAACCTCAAGCTAACCCTCACCTTTACTCTTACCGTCATTCTCATCCTAACCCTCACCCTAAACCTAAACTAATCCATCACTATAACCCTAACCCCCACCCTCACCATCACCCTCATCCTAACCCTATGCCTAAGCCTAACCCTAACCCTATCCCTCACCTTCACCCTAGCCCTCACCCTACCCCTAACCCTAACCCTAACCCTAACCCTCACCCTCACCCTAAGGCTAAACGTCACCCTAAGCCTAATCCTCTCCCCAACCATCACCCTCAACCTTACCCTAAGCCTAAGCCTAATCCTTATCCTAACCCTCACACTCACCCTCACCCTAAACCTAATCCTAAACCTAAACCTCAACCTAAAACTCACCCTAATCCTAACAGTAACCCTAACACTAACACTAACCCTAACAGTCACCATAACCCTCACCCTCAACGTAACTCTAACTCTAAACCTCACCCACACCCTATCCCTAATCCTAACCTTATCCCTAAACCTCACACTAACCCTAACCCTAACTCACACCCTCACCCTCACCCAAACCGTAACTCTAACCCTAACACTAACATTAACACTAATCCTAACCCTAAAACTAACCCTAACCCTAACGCTAACTTTCA
The DNA here is from genome assembly GCF_024711535.1 of Dipodomys merriami. NCBI lineage: Eukaryota > Metazoa > Chordata > Mammalia > Rodentia > Heteromyidae > Dipodomys > Dipodomys merriami. The sequence goes on along the minus strand of NW_027206471.1, from coordinate 162,557 downwards.
CACTCAGCCTCACCCTAATTGCAAATGTAACCCTAACCATAACACTTACAATGATCCTAACCCTGATCTTAACCATCACCCTCATCCTAACCCTAATCCTAACCCTAACCCTCACCCTAACCCTAACCCTGACCCTCACTGTAACCCTCACCATCATCTTAAGCCTCACCCTCACCCTAAACCTAACCCTCACCCTAACCCTTAACCTCACCCTAATCCTAACACTAAGCCTAAATTAAAACTCACAATAACCCTCACCCTCACCCTAACTGTAACCCAAAACCTAACGATCAACCTAACCCTCACCCTAACCTTAACCCTAAACCTAACCCTAAACCTCACATTAACCCTAACTCTCACCCTAACCTTAACCCTACCCCTCACCCTAACCCTCATGCTAACTCTAAACCTCAACCTTAGCAGAAACCTAACCATATCCCTAACCATAAACCTCACCTTAAGGCTAACTCCAACCCTAACCCTAACCTAACCCGTACCCTAACCCTAAGTCTAACCCTTTCCCTAAACTTAAACCTTACCTTCAATCTCCCTCAGCATAACCCTAAACCTAACCCTAACCCTCACCCTCACCCTAGCATTCACACTAAACCTAATCCTAACACTAACCCTCATCTTAATCCTCACCCTAACCCTAACCCTAACCATCACCCAAAACCTATTCCTCACCCCCACCCTACCCTTCAGCCTAAACCTAAACCTAAGCCTAACCCTAACCCTAAACCTCACCATCAACCTAGCCCGCACCCTAACCCTAATCCAAACGATAACCCTCAACCTAACCCTCACCCTAAATCTAACCCTAAACCTCACACTAAACCTAACCCTAACCCTCAACCTAACCCTAACCCTCATCCATACAGTAACTCTAACCCTAAACCTCACCCTAACACTAAACCTAACCGAACCCTAAACCTCACACTAAACCTAACCCTAAACTTAACCCTCAACCTAGCCCTCAACCTAACCCGAATCCTAACCCTATACCTCATCCTAACCATCACCCTAAACCTAACCCTAAACCTCATACTAAACCTAACCCTCAACCTAACCCTCAGCCTAACCCTAAGCCTAAGCCTAACCCTAACCCTGACCCTCACCCTCACCCTAGCCCTCACCCTAACCCTAATCCTAACCCTAACCCTAACCCTAAACCTCACCCTCACCCTAAGGCTAAACATCACCCTAAGCCTAATCCTCTCCCCAACCATCACCCTCAACCTTACCCTAAGCCTAAGCCTAATCCTTATCCTAACCCTCACACTCACCCTCACCCTAAACCTAATGCTAAACCTAAACCTAACACTAACTTCACAGTAACCCTCACCCTAACCCTAACTCTAACCCTAATCCTCACTCTCAACCTAACCCTAAACCTCACCCTCATCCTCATCTTAAACCTAAGCCTAACACTAATCCTCACACTCACCCTCCCCCTAACCCTAAGCTTAATCCCAGCCCTAACCCTAACCCTCACCCTAACCCTAACTCTAACCCTAAACCTCACCCTCACCCTAACCCTAAACCGCACCCTCACCCTCAGCTTAAACCTAAGCCTAACTCTAACCCTAACCCTAAACCTAACACTAACGCTAACCCTAACCCTCACACTAACACTAAATCTAAACCTAAACCTCAACCTCACCCTAACCCTAACCCTAACCCTAAACCTCACCCTAACCCTAAACCTCACCCTCACACTAACCCTAATCCTAATCCTAAACCTAACAATAACCCTAAACCTAACACTAACCCTCACCCCAAACATAAACCTCACCCTAATCCTAACCCTCACCCTAACACTTACCCTCAAGCTAACACTTAACCTCACCCTAACACTAACCCTCACACAAACCCTAACCCTCACCCTAACCCTAAACCTCACCCTAACCCTAACCCTAAACTTCACCCTCACCCTAGCACTCAACCTAACCCAAATTCTAACCCTAACCCTCAACCTCAACGTCATCCTCATTCTCACCGTAACCATAACCCTAACACTAACAATAACCCTAACCCTACCCCTAAACCTCACCCTAAACAAAACCCTCAACCTAACACTAAACCTCAACCTAACACTTACCTCACCCTAACACTAACCCTCACACTATCCCTAAATCTCAACATAACCCTAAACCTAAACCTATCCCTAATCCTAACCCTCACCCTAACTCTAATTCTAAACCTAAACCTAACCCTAACACAAACCCTCACCCTAACCCTCACCATAACCCTAACCTTAAACTTCACACTCACACTATCCCACACACTAACCCTAATCCTAAACCTAAACCTCACCCTAACCCTAACCCAATACCTCTTCCTTACCCTCACCCTAACCCTAACACTAACCCTAAACCTAACTCTCACCGTAAACCTCAACCTAACACTAATCTCTAAACCTAAACCTCAAACTCAAACTGATCCTAACCCTAAAACTAACCCTAAACCTCACCCTAACACTAACCCTAAACCTCACCCTCACCCTAGCCCTCACCCTAAACCTAATCCTAACCCTAACCCTCACCCTAACCCTAAACCTCAACGTCAACCTAACCCTCAGCCTAACCATAAGCCAAACCCTAAACCTAACCCTAACCCACACACTCAATCTCACCGTAACCCTAATCTTAACCATAACCCTAACAATAAACCTCACCCTAATCTTAAACCTAAAACTAACCCTAAACCTAACCCTCATCCTAACCCTCACCTGATCCCTAAATCTAACCCTAAACCTCACCTTCACCCTAACCCTAACTCTAACCCTAAACCTAACTCTAACCCTAACCCTTACCCTAAACCTCACTCTAACCCTAACCCTCAACCTCACCCTCACCATAACCCTAATCCTCACCCTAACCAAAACCTTCATTCTAACCCTAACCCTCACCCTAACCACAACCCTCACCCTAACCCTAACCCTCACCCTAACACTTACCCTCACACTAACAATAACCCTAAATCTAGCACTAACACTCACAGCAACCCTAACTCTCACCCTAACCCTAAACCTCACCCTAAACCTAACCCTAAAACTCAGCCTCGCCCTAGCCCTCACCCTAACCCTAATTCTACTCCTAACCCTCAACCTAACCCTAACCCTCATCCTCGCCCTAAACCTCAAACTAACCCTAACAATAATGCTCAATCTAACCCTCACCCTCATCCTAACCCTCACCCTAACCCTTACCCTAACCCTCACCCTAAACCAAACCCTCATCCTTAGGGGAACACTGACCCTCAGCCTAAGCCTCACCTTTATTCTTACCGACACGCTCACCCTAATCCTCATTCTAACCCTAACCGTCATCCTAACACTTACCCTAACCCAGACCCAGTCCATCACCCTAACCATAACTCTCACCCTCACCCTCAACCTCAGCCTAAACCTAAGCCTAAGCCTAATATTAACCTTAACCCTCATCCTAACCCTCACCCTAACCCTAACCCTAACCATCACCCAAAACCTATTCCTCACCCCCAACCTCAACCTCAGCCTAACCCTAAGCCTAACCCTAACCCTCTCCCTCACCCTAGCCCTAATTATAACCCTCACACTCACCCTAACCTTAATCCTCATTCTCACCTTGAAACTCACATTAACCCTAACCCTAATCCTCAATTTAACCCTCACCCTAACCATATCCCGAAACATTAGCCTAACCCTCACCTTAACCCTAACACTCACCCTTATCTTAACCCTCATCCTCAGCCTAACCCTAATCCTCATCCCTACCCTAAACCTCACACTAACCCTAACACTAATCCTCAATCTAACCCTCACCCTAACCATAACCCGAACCCTTACCCTAAACCTCACCCTAACACTAACCCTAACAGTAGCTCTAACTCTAAAACTAACCCTAAACCTAAACCTCATCCTATCCCTAAACCTAAACCTCACCCTCACCATCACCCTCTGCCTAACCCTCAGCCTAATGCTAACCCGAACCCTAACCCTCACACTCAACCGCACCCTCAACCTCACCATATCTCTAACCCTAAACCTCTCCCTAACCCTAACCCTAAACCTCAACCTAAACCTCACCCTCACCCTAACCCTAACACTAACCCTAACCCTAAACCTCACACTAACCATCCCCCCTAACCCTAACCCTAACAATAACACTAACCCTAACACTAACACTAACCCTAACCCTAACCCTAAACCTAACCATAACCCTCACCCTCAGCCTCACCCTCACCACAACTTAACCGTAACCATAACACTAAAAATCACCCTGCCCCTAACCCTAACCCTAACCCTAACCCTCAACTCACCCTCACCGTAACGCAAATCCTAAACCTAACCCTATCCCTAACACTAAACCTCACCCTAACCCTCACGCTAGCCCTCACCCTAAACCTAATCCTAACCTTAAACCTCATCCTAACACTCACCCTAACCCTAACCCTAATCCGAACCCTAACCTGAACCCTAACACTTACCCTCATGCTCGGCCTAAGCCTAAGCCTAAGCCTAATCCTACCCCTAATCCTAACCCTCACCCTAACCCAAACCCTAACACTACCCCTAATTCTAACCCTAAATCTCACCCTCACCATAACCCTAACTCAAACCCTAACGCTAAACTGAACCTCATCCTAACCCTTACCCGAACTCTCAACCTCACACTAACCATAAACCTCACCCTAATCCTAACTCTCACCCTAAAACTTAACCTCACCCTAACACTAACGGCAATGCTAACACTAACGATCACACTAACCCAAACATCACCCTAACCCTAAACCTCACCCTAATACTAACCCTAACCCTCAACCTCACCCTAGCCCTCACCCGGACCCTAACACTCATCCTCACCCTAAACCTCACACTAACCCTTACTCTAATACTCAATCTAACTCTCACCCTCAACCTAACCCTAATCCTAACCCTCACCCTTACCATAACCCTCACCCTCAGCCTAATCCTCACCTTTACCCTTAGCATCACACCCACCCTAACCCTCACCCTAACCCTCACCCTAAACTTAACCCTCACTCTAATCCTAACTCAACCGCTAAACCTCACCCTCACCTTAATCCTAATTCCAACCCTAACACTAACACTAAACCTTACCCTAACGCTAAACCTAACCCTCACCTTCCCCCTAACCATAACCCTGACCCTAAACCTAACCCTCACACTAACACTTACCCTCACCCTAACCCTAACCCTAACCCTCACACTAATCCAAACCCTCACCCTAATCCTAAACCTCACCTTAACCCTAACTCTAACCCTCACCCTCACCCTAGCCCTCACCCTAACGCTAATTCTAACCCTCACCCTCACCATAACCCTAACCCTCATCCTCACCATAAACCTCACACTAACCCTAACCCTTACCCTAATCCTCAATCTAACCCTAAACCTAAATCTAACACTAACCCTTACCCTAACACTAAACCTAACCATAACCCTCAACATTATCTTAACCCTCACCCTCAGCCTAAACCTCACCTTTACACTTAACATCATCCTCACCCTAAACCTCACCCTAAACCTAAACCTCATCCTAACACTCACCATAACCGTAAACTTAACCATCACACTAACCCTAACCCTCACCCTCAACCTCACAGTCACCCTAACCCTAAGCCTAAGCTTAAACCTTACCCTAAACCTCACCTTCACCCTAGCACTCACCCTAACCCTAATCCTAACCCTAACCCTCATCCTAACCCTCACCCTAACCCTAACCCTAACCATAACCCTAAACCTAATCCTCACCCCAAACCTCACGCTCAACCTAACCCTAAGCCTAAGCTTAACCCTAACCCTAACCCTCACACTCACCCTCACCCTAAACCTAATGCTAACTCTAAACCTAACCCCAATCCTAAACCTCAACCTAACCTGCAACCTAACCTTAACCCTAATACTAACCCAGCCCTAACCCTAACCCTGGACATAAATCTCCCCCAAACCCTAAATGTAAACCTAAAACTAACCCTCACCCTAACCCAAATCCTAACCCTAACCCTCAACCTAACCCTAACCCTCCCCCTCACTGTAAATCTAACACTCATCTTAACCCTCACCCAAACCATAACCCTAACCCTAAACCTCACCCAAACACTAACATTAACCCTCACCCTCACCCTAGCCCTCACCATAACACTAATCCTAACCCTAATCCTCATCCTAACCCTCACCCTAATCCTAACCCTAACCCTCACCCTAATCCTAAGCCTAACCCGAACCCTAATTCTCACCCAGACTCTAACTTTAACTCTACCACTAACCCTAACCTTAACCCTCATCCTCAGCCTCACCCTAAACCTAACCCAAACAATAACTCTCACACTAACCCTAACCCTAAGTCTCACCCTAACCCTATCACTAAAAACCTCACCCTAAAACTAACACTAACCCTCAACCTCACCCTCTCAGTAACCGTAACCCTAACCCTAACCCTAACAATAACCCTAACCCTAACCCTACTCCTAACTCTCACCCTCACCCTAAACCTAATCCTCACCCTTACCATAACACTAACCCTCATCCTAGCCCTCACCCTAAACCTAAACCTCACCTTAACACTAACCCTAACCCTCACCCTCACCCTAGCCCTCATCCTAACCCTAATCCTAACCCTAATCCTCATCCTAAACCTCACCCTAACCCTAACCCTAAACCTCACCCTAATCCTAAGCCTAACTCTAAACCTCAACCTAACCCTAACCCTCAGCTCAACTTAACCCTAACCCTAACCCTAACCTTAACCCTAAACATAACCTGAACACTAACTCTCACCCTAATCCTAACCCTAAACCTCACCCTAAAACTAAAACTCACCCTCAGTGTAACCCTAAGCCTAACCCTAAACCTTACGCTAACCATCACACTCACCCTAAACCTTACTGTAATCCTATTCCTAACCCTAACACTAACCCTCACACTCAGCCTCAAATTAACCCTAACACTTACCCTAAAACTCACCCACAACCTGACCGTAAACTTAACCCTAACCATTAACCTCACCTTAACCCTCACCCTAAACGTAACCCTCACCCTAGCCCTCACCCTAACCCTAATCCTAACCCTACCCTGAATCTAACCCTCACCATAACCCTAACACTAACTCTCACCCTAAACCTAACCCTCACACTCAGCCTAACCCTAAGCCTAACCCTAAGCATAACTCTAAACCTAAACCTAACCCTCACACTCACCCGCACACTCACCCTAACTCTAAACTTAACCCTAACCCTAACCCATACCCTAACGCTCCCCCTAACTCTATATCTAACCCTAAACCTCACCCTCACCCTAACCCAAACCCTAACCGTAACCCTAAACCCCACCCTAACCTTAACCCTAACCATCACCTAAACCTAATCCTCACCCGCACCCTCACACTCAGCCTAACCCTTAGCCTAAGCCTAACCCTAACCCTAATCCTCACACTCACCCTCACCTTAACCCTAATTCTAACCCTCACCCTAACCCTAAACCTCACCTGACCCTTACCATCACTCAAACCCTAACCCTCACACTATCCCTAATCCTCATCCTAAACCTAAAAAAACCCTTCACGCTAACCCTCACTCTAAACCTAACCCCAACCCTAAAACTCACCCTCACCGTCAAACTAACACTCACCTTAACCCTCAACCTTACCCTCACCCTAACCGTAACCCTAACCCTAAACCTCACATTAACCCTAACACTCACCCTAACCCTAACCCAAACCCTCACCCTAACCCTGAGGCTAACTCTAACCCTCACCATTACCAGAACCATAAACCTAACCATAAACCTCACCTTAAGGCTAACTCTAAACCTAAACCTAACCCTAACCCGCACCCTAACCCTAACCCTCATATTCACCCTCATCCTCAGCCTAACCCTAAGCCTAAACCTAACAATAAACCTAGCCTTCATACTCACCCTCATCCAAACCCTAAACCTAATCCTAACCCTATCACTAACCCTAACCCTCACCCTAAACCTCACCCTAACCCTAACCCTAACACTAACCCTAAACTTCATCATAACCCTCATCCTAACCCTAACTGTAACCCTAAACCTCAACTTCAACCTAACCCTAAATCTAACCCTAACCATAACCCTAAATCTCACACTAATCCTAACCCTAAACATTACCCTCACCCTAACCCTCACCATAACCGTATCCCTAACCCTAACCCTAACAATAAACCTAACCCTAACCCTAAACCTCACCCTAACCATAACACTCACCCTAACCCTAAACCTCACCCTAACACTTACCCTCACCTTAACACTAAACCGCGCACTAAACCTAAACCTCACCATAACCCTAAACCTCACCCTAACCCTAAACTTAACAGAACCCTCACCCTAACCCTAATTCTAACCCTAACACTCACGCTAACTCTAACCTTCATCCCCACCCTAACTCTCACCCTAACCCTAAACTTAACCCTAAACCTCACCCTAACCCTAACCCTCACCCTCAGCCTAAACCTAAACCTAACCCTAACCCACACACTCACCCTCACCCTAACCCTAATCCTAAACCTATCCCTAACCCTAACCCTACCCCTAAGTCTCACCCTAACCCTCAACCTAACCCTCACCCTAACCATAACTCTAACCCTAAACCTCACCCTAACCCTAAACCTAATTCTAACCCTAACCCAAACCCTAAACCACACCCTATCCATCACCCTAACCCTAATACTCACACCCACCCTCACACTCAGCCTAACCCTAAGCCTAAGCCTAACCCTAAACCTTACCCTCACAGTCACTCTCAACCTAAGCCTAATCCTAACCCAAACCCTAACCCTTAACCTCAACCTAACCCTCACCCTAACCTTAACCCTAACACTCACCCTAACCCTAACCCACGAACTAACCCTCCCCCTAAACCTAAATCTAACCCTAAACCTCACCCTCCCCCTAACCCTAATCCTAACCCTATCCCTAACCCTCACCCTAAACCTAACCTTCACCGTCACCCTCACCTTCACCTTCACCGTAACTCTAACCATTACCCTAACAATAACACTAATCCTAAAGCTAAACCTAAACCTAATCCTAACCCTAACCCTAATCCTAACCCTAACACTCAGCCTAACCCTAACCCTCACCCTCACCATAACTCTAACCCTCATCCAAACCCTCACCCTAACCCTAACCCTAACCCTAAACCTCAGCCTAACACTAAACCTAACTGTAACCCTCACCCTAACCCTAAACTTAACCCGAACCCTATCTCTCACCCTAAACGTAACCTTAAACCTCAATCTAACCCTAACCCTACACCTCATCCTCAACCTCAGCCTAACCCTAAGCCTAAGCCTAACCCTAACCCTCACACTCACCCTATCCCTTACCCTAATCCTAATCCTAACCCTAAGCCTAACCCTCACCCTCACTCTAACCTTCACCCTAACCCTAACTCGAACATTAACCCTAACCGTAAACCTCACAAACAGCCTCACCCTAACCCTAACTCTAAACATATAGCTCACCCTCACCCCAACCCTAACCCTAAACCTCACCCTAACCCTAACCCTAAACCTCACCCTCATCCTAATCCTCAACCTAACCCTAATCATAAACCTAACCCTCATCATAACCCTCACCATAACACTAACCCTAAACCTAACCCTCACCCTCACTTTAACCTTTACCCTAACGCTCACTCTAAACCTAAACTTAACCCGAACCCCAACTCTCACCCTAACCCTATGCCTAACCCTCACCCTAACCCTCACCTTCACCCTCACCCTCAGCCTCAGCCTAATCCTAAGCCTAACCCTAAACCTAACCCTCACCCTTACCATCACCCTCACCATAACTCTAACTCTAACCCTAACAATAACACTAATTCTAACCCTAAACCTAACCTTAACCCTAACCCTAACCCTAATCCTAAGACTCACCCTCACCCTACCCTAATCCTAACCAAACCCTCACACTAACCCTCACCCTCACTCTCATTGTAACCCTAACCTTCATCCAAAACCTCACCCTAACCCTAAACCTAACCCTAAACCAAAACAAAACCCTAACACACACACTCACCCTCGCCCTAACTCTAATCCTAACCCTAACCCTATAACCCTGAACGTCCCCCTAACTCTCACACTAACTCTAACGCTAACACTAACCCTAACCCCAACCCTCAACCTAACCCTCAACCTAACCCTAACTCTAACCCTAACCCTAACCCTCACCCTCACCTTCACTGTAACTGTAACAGTAACCCTAACCCTACAATAAACGTAACCTAAACCCTAACCCTCACCCTAACCATAACCCTCACCCTAATCAAAACCTCACCCTAACCCTAACCCTAAACCTAACCCTCACCCTCACCCTAGACCTCACCCTAATTCTAACCCTCAACCTCACCCTAACCCTAACCCTTACCTGAACCCTAAACCTAACCCTAACTCAAACCCTTATCTTAACCATCACCCTTAGCCTAAACCTCAGCCTTAACATTAACATAATCCTCACCCTAACCCTCACACTAACCCTAAACCTAATTCTAACCGTCAACCTAAGCATCACCCTAAACCTAACCCTCAACCTCAAACACACACTCAGACTAAGCCTAAGCCTAATACTAAGCCTTACCCTAACCCTCACCTTAGCCTTCACCGTAACACTAACCCTAACCCTAACCCACAAACGTTAGTTTGTGGTTAACCTTAACCTTAACCTTAATGTTAACCCTAACCTTAACCATCACCCTAGCCCTAATCCTCACCCCCACCCTTACCCTCAGCCTAACCCTAGGCCTAAGCCTAAACCTATCACTAACCCTAACACTCACCCTCACCTTAACACTAATCCTAACCCTAACCCTAATCCTAACCCTAAACCTCAACCTCAACCTCACCCTAACCCTAATCCTAATCCTAACCCTAAACCTCACCCTAACCCTAACACTCACCCTCAACTTCAACCTCACCGTAACTCTAAACCTAACCCTAATCCTAAACCTAACCCTAAAACTAACCCTAAACTTCTGCATAACCCTCACCATAACATTAAGCCTAACACTAAGCCTAACGTTAACCTTCGACCTAACCCTCCCTCTAACCCTAAATCTAACTATAAACCTCACCCTCACCCTTACCCTAAACCTCACCCTAACCCTAACCCTAACCCTCACCCTCACCCTCACCCTCATGGTAACTCTAACCCTAACCCTAACAATAACACTAATCATAACCCTAAACCTAACCCTAACCTTAACCCTAACCCTAATCCAAAAACTCACCCTCACCCTAACCCTCACCCTAATCCTAACCCTCACCCTCACCGTAACCCTAACCCTCACCCTCACCGTGACCGTAACCCTAATCGTAACCCTCACCCTAACCCTAACTCTAACCTTAAACCTCTTGCTAACACTAACCCTAACCCTCTCCCTCACCCTAGCCCTCACCCTAACCCTAATCTTAACCCTAATCCTCATCCTACCCCTCACCCTAACCCTAACCCTAACTCTCATCCTAACTCTAAACCTAACCCTAACCATCAACCTAATCCTAACACTCATCGTCACACTAAACGTAACCCGAACCCTAACACACACCCTAACCCTAATTCTAACCCTCACCCTAACCCTAAACCTCACCCTCAGCCTAAACCTAAGCCTAACCCTAACCCTAACACTAACCCTCACACTCACCCTAACACTTACCCTAATCCTAATCCTAACCCTAAGCCTAACCCTCGCCCTCAACCTAACCCTCAACCTAACGCTAACTCTAATGCTAACTCTAACCCTAACCCTCACCTCACCCTCACCCTTACCCCAATTCTATCCCTAAACCTCACCCTCACCCTAACCCTAAACCTCACCCTCACCCTAGCCCTCATCCTAACCCAAATCCTAACACTAACCCTCCTGCTAACCCTCACCCTAACACTAATCCTAACCCTAACCCTCACCCTCACCCTAAACCTAACCCTAACCCTCAACATAACCCCAACCGTCACCCTCACCGTAGACCTTACCCTAACTTACACCCTAAGCCTAAACTTACCCTGAACCCTAACTCTCACCCTAAACATAGCTCTAACACTCAACCTAACCCTAAGCCTCACCCTCACCCTCACCCTCAACCTAAACCTAAGCCTAACCCTAACCCTCACACTCACCCTAATGCTAACACTAATCCAAACCTGAATCCGAACCCTAACACGATCCCTCACCCGAACCCTCACCTTAACCCTAACCCTAACATTAAACCTAAACCTAACCCACACCCTCAGATTCACCCTAACCCTAACAATAAACGTCACCCTGACCCTCACCCTAACCCTAAACTTAAACCTAAACCTCACCCTAACCCTAAAACTCAACCTCACCCTCAGCCTAGCCCTCACCTTAACCCTAATCCTAACCCTAAACCTCATCCTAAACCTCCCCATAATCCTAAGCCTAACCCTCACCCTAACCCTAACTTTCTCACCCTCAACCTCACCCTCAGCCTAACCCTAAGCCTAAACCTAATCCTAACCCTCACCCTCAACTTCACCCTCAGCCTAAACCTAACTCTAACCCTAACCCTCGCCCTAACACTAACCCTCATCCTCACCATCACCCTAACTCTAATCTTAACCCTAACCCTAACCCTTACCTTCACACTCACCCTCACTTTAACCCTTATCCTAAACCTAACCCTATCACTAATCCTCACCCCCACAGTAAACCTCACCCTAACCCTTACCCTAACACTAACCCTAAACCTAATCCTAACCGTCACCCTAACCCTAACTCTACCCCTTAACCTCACCCTCACCCTAACTGTAACCCTAACCATAATCCTAAACCCTACCCTAAACCTAAACCTTACCCTAAAACATACCCTCACCCTAACACTAACACTAACCGTAACACTAACCCTCACACTAATGCTAACCATCACCTTAAACCTAAACCTCACCCTAACCCTAACTCTAACCCTCAACTTCAACTTAGCCATCACCCTAACCTTAACCCTCATCCTCACACTAAACCTCACACTAACCCTAACAATAATCCTCAATCTAACCCTGTCCCTCACATTAACAATAACCCGAAACCTCACCCTTACCTTAACCTTCACCCTCAGCCTAACCCTCACCTTTATTCTTATTGTCACCCTCATCCTAACCCTCACCCTAACCCTAAGCCTTATCCTAACCCTCACCCTAACCATAACCCTAACCATCACCCTAACCCTAACCCTAACCCTCACCCTCACCTTCAACCTCAGCCTAACCCTAAGTCTAAGCCTAAACCTATCCCTAAACCTCACACTCACCCTAGCCCTCACCCTAACCCTAATCCTAACCCTAACCCTCATCCTAACACTAAACATAACCATAAACTAAACCAGGACTCTAAACCTAATCCTCATCCTAATCCTCACCCTCACCCCCAGCCTAACCCTAAGCCTAAGCATAAGCCTAACCCTATCCCTAACCCTCACACTCACCCTCACCCTAACCCTAATCCTAACCCTAACCCTAACCCTAAACCTAAACCTCAACCTAACCCTCACCCTAAACCTAACCCTAACCCTAAACCTCACCCTTACCTTAGTCCTCACCCTAACCCTCACCCCAAACCTAAGCCTCACCCTCACCCAAACCCGAACCTTAACCCTCACCCTAACCCTACGCTTAACATTAACCCTAAACCTCACCCTAACCCTAACAATAACCCTCACAATCACCCTAGCCCTCACCCTAACCCTAATTGTAACCCTAAACCTCATCCTAACCCTCACCCTAACCCTAACCCTAACCCTCACCCTAACCCTAAACCTAATTCTAACCCCCAAACTAGACCTAACCCTGACACTCACCATAACCTTAACCCTAATCCTCAGCCTAAATCCAAACCTAACCCAAACAATAAACCTCACCCTAACCCTATCCCTAATCCTCACGCTCACCCTAGCCCTCATCCTAAACCTAATCCTAACCGGAACCCTCATGCTAACCCTCACCCTAACCCTAACACTAACCCTAACCTTAAACCAAGCCCTAATGCTATCCCTCACCCTATTCCTAAACTTAACCCTAACCCTAATCCTCACCCTCACATTAGCCCTCACACTAACCCTAATCCTAAACCTAACCCTCATCCTAACCCTCACCCTCACCCTAACCCTAACCCTCACCCTCACCCTCAGCCTAACCCTTAAGCCTAACCCTAACATTAACCGAACCCTAAAAATCACACTCATCCTCACGCAAACCTTAATCCTACACCTAACCCTATCCCTAACCCTGAACCTCACCCTAAAACTCACGCTAAATCTAACCCAAACACTAACCCTAACACTAACCCTCACACTAAGCCTCACCTTAACACAAACTCTAAGCCTAAACCTCACCCTCACCCTAACCCTAAACCTCACCCTCATGCTCAGCCTAAGCCTAAGCCTAAGCCAAAACGTAAACCTGACCCTCATTCTAACCCTAACCCTAACACTAACCCTAACTCTAAACCTAAAACTCACCCTCACCCTCACCCTCAGCCTGAACCTAAGGCAAACCCTAACCCTAACATTAACCCTCACACTCACACTAACCCTCACCCTAACCCTAACCCTAACACTAACCCTAACCCCCTAAGCCTCACCCTCAGCCTCACCCTAACCCTAATTATAACCCTAAACCTCACCCTCACCCTAACCCTAACCCTAAACCTAACCCTAACCCTAATCCTAAACCTCCCCCTAATACTCACCCTAACCCTAACACTAATCACTAACCCTAACTCTAACCCTAACCCTAACACTAAACCTCACCCTAACCCTAATCCTAACCCTCACCCAAACCCTAACCCTCACCCTCACCCTCACCGTCAGCCTAACCCTAAGCCTAACAATTACCCTAACCCTAACCCTCACACTAATCCTAACAATAACCCTAATGCTAATCCTAACCCTAACCCTATCCCTCACCCTCACCCTAACCCTAACCCTAACACTAAACCTAACCCTAACCCTCACCTTCCACCTCACCCTCAGCCTAACTTTAAGCCTAACCCTAAACCTAACCCTAACACACACACTCACCCTTACCCTAACCCTAATCCTCACCCTAACCCTAACCCTAACCCTAACCCTCCCCCTAACTCTCACCCTTACCCTAACCCTAACACTAAGCCTAAACCTAACCCTCACCCTAACCCTAACTCTAACCCTAAATCTCACCCTCTCCCTAAGCCTAACTCTAACCCTAAACCAAACCCTAAACCTCACCCTATCCCTAAACCTAACCCTAACCCTAACATTCACCCTAACCGTAACTCTAATCCTAAACCTCCCCCTCCCCCTAACCCTAACCCAAAGCCTGATGTAAACGTCACCCTAAACCTAAACCTTACCCTAACACTTACCCTCACCCTAACACTAACAGTAACAATAACCCTCCACTTAACCCTAACCATCACCCTTACCGTAACCCTAACCCTCATTCTCACCCTCACCCTAAACCTAACCCTAACCCGAAATCTCACCCTAACACTAACCCTAACGCTCACCCTCACCCTAGCCCTCACCATAACCCTATACCTAACCCTAACGCTCAAACTAAACCTAACCCTCAAGCTCAACGTAACCCTAACCCTAACCCTCACCCTAACCCTAAACTTAACCTGAACCCTAACTCTCACCCTAAACATAACCCTAACCCTCACTCAAAACCTAACCCTCACCCTCAACCTCACCCTCAGTGTAACCCTAAGCCGAACCCTAACCCTAACCCTAACCCTCACACTGAACCTAACCCTTACCCTAATCCTAATCCTAACCCTAACTCTAACCCTAAGCCTCAACCTCACCCTAAACCTAACCCTAAACCTCACCCTATGCCTAACCCTAAACCTCACCCTCAATCTAGCCCTCACCCTAACCCTAATCCTAACCCTAACCCGCATCCTAACCCTCAAACTAACGATAACCTGAACCATCACTCTAAATCTAATCCTCAACCCCACCCTCACCATCAGCCTAACCCTCAGCCAAAGACTAACCCTAACCCTAACCCTCACACTCACCCTCACCCTAACCCTAATCCTAACCCTAACCCTAACCCTTAACCTAAACCTCAATCTAACACTCACCCTAAGCCTAACCCTAACCCTCATGCTCACCTTAGTCCTCACCTTAACCCTCACCCCAAACCTAACCCTCACCCTCACCCAAACCCTACCCCTAACCCTCACACTCAACCTAACCCTACCCCTATCCCTAATCCTAAACCTCACCCAACCCTAACACAAACCCTCACAATCACCCTAACCCTAACCCTAACCCTACCTCTAAAATCCATCCTAACCCTAAACCTGACCCTCAACATCACGCTCACGCTCAGCCTTACCTTAACCTTAACCCTAACCCTAAACCTAAAAATAACCCTAAATATAAACCTAACCCTAAACCTCATCCTAACCGTAACTCTAACCCTAACCCAAACCTTCACCCTAACCCTAACACTGACCCTCACCCTAACCCTAAACCTCATCCTAACCCTAAACCTAACCCTCACCCTAGCATATATCCTAACCCTAATCCTAACACTAACACTCACACTAACCCTCACTCTAATCCTAAACTTCACACTCAGCCTCAGACTCAGCCTAACCCTAAGGCTAACACTAACTCTAACCCTCACACTCACCATCACCTTAACCCTAATCCTAACCCTAAGCCCAACCCTAAACCTAAATCTAACAGTAACACTAACCCTCAACATCAACCTAACCCTAAACCTAACACTCACCCTAGCACATATTTTAACCCTAACCCTAACCCTAACACTCACCCTAACGCTAATCCTCACCCTACCCCTACCCCTAACCCTCACACTAACCCTAAACCTCACCCTAACCCTCACCCTAACCCTAACTCTAAACCTAAGACTCACACTCTCCCTAAACCTAACCATAACCCTAAACCTCAAACTAACACTAACCCTAAACCTCACCCTCACCCTAAACCTCACCCTCACCCTAATCCTAAACCTCACCCTCACCCTAGTCCTCAGCCTAAACCTAACCCTAGCCCTAACACTCACCCTAACCATAATCCTCAACATAACCCTAACACTCACACTAACCCTAACCCTAACCCTCACCCTCACCCCCACCCTAACCCTAACCCTAACCCTCCCCCTCACCCTAAACCAAACCCTAAACCTAACCCTCACCCTAACCCTAAGCCTAACCCTAACCCTAATCCTAACCCTCATACTCACCCTCAACCTACACCTAATCCTAAACCTAAACCTAACCCTCACAGTAACCCTCAAACTAGCGCTCACACTAACCCTAATCCTAACACTAAAACTCATCCTAACCCTCACCCTAACCCTAAACCTAACCCTCACCCTAACCCTAACCCTAACCTTCACCCTCATGCTCGGGCCTAAGCCTAACCCTAAGCCTAAACTTAAGCCTAAACCTAACCTTCACACTAACCCTCAACCTAACACTAACACTAACACAAAAGCTAATTCTAACCCTAAACCTCACCCTCACCCTAACCCTAACTCTAACCCTAACCCTAAACATAAACCTAACCCTCACCCTAACCCTAGTCCTAACCCTAAACCTCATCCTAACCGTCACCCTAACCCTAACCCTAACCCTCACACTCATGCTCGGCCTAAGTCTAACCCTAAGCCTAAGCTTAAGCCTAAACCTAACCCTCACACTAACCCTCAACCTAACCCTAACCCTAACACAAAAGCTAATTCTAACCATAAACCTCACCCTCACCCTAACCCTAACACTAACCCTAACACTAAACATAAACCTAACCCTCAACCTAACACTAAACCTCACACTCAACAGTAAAACTAATCCTAAGCCTAACAGTAACCCTAACCCTAAACCTAACATTCCTTCTAAACATAACACTCACGCTAACACTAACCCTCACCCTAACACTTAAATTCACCCTAACACTAAATCTAACCCTAAAACTAGCACTCACACTAACCCTAACCCTCACCCTCAACCTAGCCCTCACCCTAAACCTAACCCTCATCCTCATCCTAAACCTCACACTAACCCTAAAACTAATCCTCAATATAAACCTCACTCTCAACTTAACCCTAACCCTAACCCACACCCTAACCCTAACCCTCACCCTTAACTTAATCCTCACTCTCATCCTAACTCTCACCTTTACCCTTACCTGCACCCTCACCCTAACCCTCACCCTAAGCCTAACCCTCATCCTAACCCTAACCCTGACCGTAACCCTAAGCCTAACCCTAAACCTAACCCTCACCCTCACCCTAGACATCATCCTAACCCTAATCCTAACCCTAAACCTATCCCTAACCCTCACCATCACCCTTAACCTAATCCTAAACAACCCCACCCTCACCCTCAGCCTAACCCTAAGCCTAAGCCTAATCCTAACCCTAACCCTCACACTCAGCCTCATCATAACCCTAATCCTAAACCCAACTCTAACACTAACCCTAAACCTCAATCTAAACCTGCCCCTAACCCTCCCCCTAACTCTAACTCTAACCCTAAACTTCACCCTCACCCTCACCCTAACCCTCACCCTAAACCTAAATCTAACCCTCACCCTCACCATAAGTCTAACCTTAACCCTAACAATAACACTAACCATAACCATCTCCCTAACCCTAACCGTAACCCTAAACCTCACTCTAACCCTAAACCAAACCCTCAACGTCAGCCTCACCCTAACCGTAAACTTAACCTTAACCATAACACTAACAATAACCCTAACCCTAAACCTAACCCTGAAACTAACCCTAACCCTAACCCTCACAGTCACCGTAACCTAACCCTAACCCTCACCCTCAGGTTAACGCTAAGCCTTAACCCTATCCCTAAACCTAACACAATCACTCACCCTAACATTAACCCTAATCCTAAACCTAACCCTAACCCTAACCCTCATCCTAACCCTCACCCTAACCCTAACACTAACACTAACCCTAACCCTAACACTCAACCTAACCCTAACTCTAACCCTAAACCTCACCCTCACCTTCACCCTAACCCTAATCCTAACCCTAAACCTCAACCTAACCCTAACCTTTACCCTCACCCTCACTGTAACTCTAAACCTAAACCTAACAGTGACACTAACCCTAACACTAACCCTCACCCTCACCCTCACCGTAACCCTAACCCTAAACCAAACCCTCACCCTAACCCTAATCTTAACCCTAACCTAAACCTCACCCTAACCCTAACCCTAACCGTCACCCTGAGCCTCAACCTCACCATAAACTTAAACCTAAACATAACACTACAATAATCCTAACCCTAACCCTAATCTAACCCTCACTCTCACCCTAACCCTAACCGTAACCCTCACCCTCACCCTAACCCTCACCCTCACCTTAATCCTCACACTAACACTCACCCTAACCCTAAACTTAACGCTAACCCTAAACGTCACCCTAACGCTAACCATAACCCTCACCCTCACCCTAGCCCTCACCTTAGCCCTAATCCTAAAACAAAACCTCACCCTAACCCTCACCCTAACCCTTAAACTCTAACAATCACCCTAATCCTAACCCTTAACCTCACCCTCACGCTCGACCTAAACCTAAGACTAAGGCTAACCCTAACCCTAACTTTCACACTCACCCTCACCCTCATCCTCACAGTAACTCTAACCTTAACCCTAACAATAACACTAACCCTAACCTTAACCCTAATCCTAACCCTCACCCTGACAGTAAACCTCAACCTAAACCAAGCCCTCACCCTAACACTAACACTAACCCTAACCCTAAACCGCATCCTAACCCTAACCCTAAACCTCAAAATCACACTCACCCTCACAAAAACACTTATCATAATCCCAGGCCTAACCCTAAAACTCACCCTAACCCTAGCCCTCACCCTAACCCTAAACCTAACACTAACCCTAACCCTAACCCTCACCCTAACCCTAATTCTAAACCTAAACCTCACCCTCACCTTAACCCTAACATTAACCTTAACCCTAACCCTATAACTCACCCAAAACATAACCCCAAAACTTACCTTCAACCTAGCCCTCACCCAAACCCTAATCCTAACTCTAACCCTCATCCTAACCCTCACCCTAACCCTAAACATAACCATCACCCTAACCCTAACCCTCAGCCTCAACCTCACCCTCAGCCTAAATTTAACCCTAAACCTAAACCTAAACCTAACCCACACACTCACCCTCATCCTAATCCTAATCCTAATCCTGAACCTAAAAATAACCCTAACCCTAAACCTAACCCTTAAACTAATCATAACCCTCACCCTAACCCAAACCCTCACTCTAACACTTACCCTCACCTTAACAGTAACCCTCACACTAACACTGAAGCTCACAGTAACCCTAAACCTCTCCCTAACCTTAACCCTAACCCTAACCTAAACATCACCCTCGCCCTAGCCCTCACTTTAACCCTAATTCTAACCCTAACCCTCAACCTAAATCTATCCCTCAACCTCACCCTAAACCTCACACTAACCCTAACCCTAATCCTCAATCTAACCCTCACCCTAACCGTAACCCGAACCCTTATCCTAACCCTCACCCTAACCCTTACCCTCACCCTTATCTTAACCCTCACCCTCAGGCTAACCCTCACCTTTACCCTTACCATCACTCTCACCCTAACCCTCAACCTTAACCTAACCCTAACCAAAGCACTCACCCTAACCCTAACCCTAAACCTCACCCTCACCCTCAGATTTACACTAATCCTATCATTATTACTAACCCTAAACCTCACCCTCACCCTAGCAGTGATCCTAATTCTTACCCTCACACTAATCCTAACCCTAACCCTAAACCTAACTCTCACAATAAACCTAACCCTTACCCTAACCGTAACCCTACCTTTTACCCTAACCCTCACCTTAACCCTACCACTAACCCTCAACCTAACCCTCACCCAAAACCTCACTGTCACCCTAAATCTGACCTTAACCCTAATAACAACCCTAACCCTCACCCTCACCCTAACCCTCACCCTAAACCTCACCCTAAAACTCACCCTAATCATAACCCTAACCCTTAGTCTAACCCTCACCCTAACCCTAAGCATAACCCTCACCCTAACCCTCACCCAAACCCAAATCTTAACCCTAACCCTCACCCTCACCCTAAACCTCATCCTAACACTTACCCTCATCCTCACCCTAAACCTCACACTTAACCGAATCCCCACCGTAACTCTAAACCTAACCGTCACCCTCACCATCACCCTCACGCTAAGCCTAACCCTAACCCTCTCCCTAACACTAATGCTAAGTCTAACACTCACACTAACCCTCATGCTATCACTTATCCACACCACAAACCTAACCCTAACCTTAACCCTCACCCTCACCCTAAACCTCACCCTAACCCTAAACCTGATCCTAACCCTCACCCTCACTCTAACCCTAAAAATAACACTCACCTAACCCTAACCCTAACATTCTACCTCACCCGAACCCTCACCCTAACCCTAACGCTCACCCACACCCTAAACCTCAAGCTCACCCTTACCCTAACCCTCAACTAATCCTCACCCTAACCCTAACCATTACCTAACGAAAAGCCTAACCCTCACTCTCACCTTAACCATATCCCTAACCCTAAACCTCACCCTCACCCACACCCTCTAACTCAGCCTATCCCTAACCCTATCCCTAATCCTAACCCTAACCCTCACCCTCACCCTAACCCTCATCATAACCCTTAGCCTCACCCTCACTCTCACCCTAACCGTAACCCTCACACTAATCCTAACCCTCACACTAAACCTAAACCTACCCCTCACCCAAAACCTCACCATAAACTTAACCCTAACCCTAACCCTCACCCTCACGCTAGCCCTCAACCTAATACTAATTCTAACCCTAACCCTCACCCTAACCCTCATCCTCACCCTAAACCTCACACTAACCCTAACCCTAATCCCCAATCTAACCCTAACCCTAACCCTTACCCTAAACCTAACCCTAACCCTAACCCTAACCATCACCCTCACCGTAACAGTAACCCTAACCCTAACAATAACCCAACCCTAACGCTAACACTAACCCTAAACATAAACCTCACCCTAATGCTAACCCTCACCCTAAAACTAACCCTAATACTAACACTAACCGTCACACTAACCCTAACCATCACCTTAACCCTAAACCTCAACATAACCCTAAACCTAACCCTCACCCTCAACATAGCCCTCACACTAACCCTAACCATCATCCTCACCCTAAACTTCACACTAACCGTAACACTGATACTCAATCTAAACCTCGCCCTCACCATAACCCTAACCCTAATCCTCACCCTAACTCGCACCCTAACCCTAACCCTCACCTTTACCCTTACTGTCACCCTCACCCTAACCCTCACCCTACCCCTAACAATCATTCTAACCCTCACCCTAACCATCACGCTAACCCTAACCCTCAACCTCACACTCAGCCTCATTCTAAACCTAAGCCTAACCCTAACCCTAACTCTAACCCTCATCCTCACCCTACCCCTCACCCTAACCCTATTCCTAACCCTAACGCTAAAAATAACACTAACCATAACCCTAACCCTCTTTCTAACCCTAACCTTCACCCTAACCCTTACCCTCACCCTAACACTTACCTTAACCTAACAATAATCCTAACCCTAACCCTAACCCTCATTCTAACCCTAACCCTCACCCTAACCCTTACCCTCACCCTAATACTTACCTTACCCTAACAATAACCCTAACCCAAACACTAACCCTCACACTAACCCTAACCATCACCCTACCCTAACCCTAAACCTCATCCTAACCCTAACCCTAACCCTCACCCTCACCCTTACCCTCACCATAACTCTGACCCTAACCTTAACAATAACACTAATCTTAACCCTAAATCTAACCCTAATCCTAATCCTAACCCTAATACCCACCTTCAGCCTCACCCTAACCACAAACTTAACCTTAACCATAACACTAACAATAACCCTAACCCTTACCCTAACCCTAACATTAACCCTCACCTTAATCCTAACCCTAACCCTAATCCTAACGCTATACCTCATCCTAACCCTCACCCTAACCCTCACCCTAAACCTCAACCTAACCCTAACCCTCACCCCCACACTCAGCCTAAACCTAAACCTAACCCTAATACTAACCCTCACACTCACACTCAAGCTAACCCTAAACATAAATCTAACCCGCTCCCTAAACATAACCCTCACCCTATACCTCACCCTAACCCTAACCCTAACACCAATCCTAACATTAACCCTCACAATAACCCTAACTCTAACCCTAAAACTTACCCTCACCCTCACCTTAACCCTGACCGTCAACCTCAGCCTAAACCTAAGCCTGACCCTAACCCTAACCCTCACACTCACACTCACCCTCACACTAACACTAATCCTAATCCCAGCCCTAACCCGAACCATCACCCTAACCCTAACCCTCACAATAATCCTAAACCTAACACTAACCCTAACGCTAAACCTCACCCTAACAGTAACTCTAAACCTAAACCTCACCCTCAACTTAACCCTAAGCCTAACCCTAACCCTAAACCTAAACCTCACCCTAAACATAACCCTAAACCTCACCTTCACCCTAGCCCTCACCCAAACCCTAATCCTAACTCTAACACTCATCCAAACCATCACCCTAACCCTAACCCTAACCATCACCCTAACCCTAGCCCTCAGCCTCCCCCTCACCCTCAGCCTAACCTTAAGCCTAAACCTAAACCTAAACCTAAACCACACTCACCCTCACCCTATCCCTAATCCTAATCCTAATTCTAACCCTAACAATAACCCTAACCCTAAAGCTAACTCTCACCTTAAATATAACCCTCACCCTAACCTAAACCCTCACCCTAACACTTACCCTGACCCTAACACTAACCCTAACCATCACCCTAATGTTCACACTAACCCTAACCCTCACAGTAACCCTAAACCTCATCTGAACCTTAACCCTAACCCTAACTTAAACCTCACCCTCATCCTAGCCCTCACCCTAACCCTAATTCTAACCCTAACACTCACCCTCAACCTCACCCTAAACCTCACACTAACCCTAACCCTAATCCTCAATCTTACCCTCACCCTAACTGTAACCCGAAACCTTAACCTAACACTCACCCTAACCCTAACTCTCACCCTTATCTTAACCCTCACCCTCAGCCTAACCCTCACCTTTACCCTTACCATCACTCTCACCCTAACCCTCAACCTTACCCTAACCCTCACCCAAGCCCTCACCCTAACCCTAACCCTAAACCTCACCCTCACCCTCAGATTTACACTAATCCTATCACTATTCCTAACCCTAAACGTCACCCTCACCCTAACAGTCAGCTAATTCTTACCCTCACACTAATCCTAATCCTAACCCTAACTGTCACACTAAACCTAACCCTCACCCTAACCGTAACCCTAAACCTTACCCTAAACCTTATCTTAACCCTAACTCTAACCCTCACCCTAACCCTCACCCAAAACCTCACCGTCACCGTAAATCTGACCCTAACCCTAATAACAACCCTAACCCTCACCCGAACCCTCACCCTTACCCTCACCCTAACCCTCACCCTAACACTCACTCTAATCATAACCCTAACCCTCAGCCTAACCCTCACCCTAACCCAAACCTTAACCCTAAGCCTCAACCTCACCCTAACCCTCATCTTAACACTTAACCTCATCCTCACCCTAAACCTCACACTTAACCGAATCCTCACCGTAACTCTAAACCTAACCGTCACCCTCACTGTCACCCTCACACTAAGCCTAACCCTAACCCTCACCCTAACCCTAAAACTCACCCTAATCCTCACCATAATTCTAATGCTAAGTCTAACACTCACCCTAACCCTCATGCTATCACTTTTCCACAGAACAAACCTAACCCTAACCTTAACCCTCACCCTCACCCTAACCCTAATCCTAACCCTAACCCTCATCCTAACCCTCACCCTAATCCTAAGGTTAACCATCACCCTAAGCCTAATCCTCACACCCACCCTCACCCTCAGACTAACCCTAAGCCTAAGCCTAATCCTAACCCTAACCCTCACACTCACCCTCACCCTAAACCTAATCCTAACCCAAAACCTAACCCTAACCCTAAACCTCAACCTTACCCTCACCCTAAACCTAACGTTAACCCTAACACTAACCCTAACCCTAACACTCAGCCTTACCCTCCCCCTCAACTTAACTTTAACCCTAAACCTCTCCCTCACCCTATCCCTAATCCTAACCCTAACTCTAAACCTCACCCTAACCCTAACCCTAACCCTCCCCCTCCCCCTCACCCAAACCGTAAATCTAACCCTAACCCTAACATTAACACTAATCCTAACCCTAATACTAACCCTAACCCTAAGCCTAACCCTCATGCAAACACTCACCCTCACCCTAATCCTAATCCTAACCCTAACACTCAAACTAACCCTAACCCTCACCCTCACTGTAACCCTAACCCTCATCCAAAAGCTCACCCTAACCCTAACCCTAACCGTAAAACTCACCCTAACTCTAACCCTAACCCTCACCTTCACCCTAGCCCTCACCCTAACCCTAAGCATAACCCTAATCCTCATCCTAACCCTCACCCTAACCATAACTCTAACGTAAAACTCACCCTAACACTAACCCTAACTAAAACCCTAACCCTAGCCCTAAACCTCACCCTAACCCTAACCCTCACCCTCACCCTCACTGTAACCCTAACCCTAAACCTAACAATAACCCTAAACCTAACCCTAAATCTCACCCTAAACATAACACTCACCCTAACCCTAACCCTCACCCTAACACTTACCCTAAACCTTACCCTAACCCTAACTCTAACACTAATCCTCACAGTAACCCTAACTCTCACCCTAATCCTAAACCTCACCCTAACCCTAACCCTAACCCTAACCCTCACCCAAACCATAGCCCTCACTCTCACCCTAATTCTAACCATAAACCTCACCCTAACCCTAACCATCATCCTCAACATAAACATCACCCTAACCCTAACCCTAATCCTCAATCTAACCCTGACCCTCACCCTAACCCTCACCCTTACCCTAACCCTTATGCTAACCCTCACATTAATCCTTACCCTCTCCCTTATAGGAACACTCACCCTCAGCCTAAACCTCACCTTTACTGTTACCGTCATGCTCACCCTAACCCTCACCCTAACCCTTACACTCATCCTAACACTCACCCTAACCCTAACCCGATCCATCACCCTAACCCTATCACTCACACTCAACCTCACCCTCAGAATAAACCTATGCCTAAGCTGAACCCTAACCCTAACCCTCACCCTCACCCAAGCTCTCACCCTAAAACTTATCCTGACCCAACCCTCATCCTAAACCTCACCCTAACCCTAAACTTAACCATCACCCAAAACCTATTCCTCACCCCCACCCTCATCCTCACCCTAACCCTAATCCTAATCCTAACCCTAACAATAACCATAACACTAAACCTAACCCTCAACCGAAACATAACCCTCACCCTAAACCAAAACCTCACCCTAAAACTTACCCTCAAACTAACACTAACCCTAACTCTAACCCTAAACCTCACACTAACCCTAACCCTCACAGTAACCCTAAAACTCACCCTAACCTTAACCCTAACCCTAACCTAAACCTCACCCTCATCTTAGTCCTCACCCTCACCCTATTTCTAACCCCCTAAACCTAACGGTAACCCTCAATCTCACCCTAAACCTCACACTAACCCTAACCCTAATCCTCAATCTAACCCTCACCCTAACCGTAACCCGAACCCTTATCCTAACCCTCACCCTAACCCTTACCCTCACCCTTATCTTAACCCTCACCCTCAGGCTAACCCTCACCTTTACCCTTACCATCACTCTCACCCTAACCCTCAACCTTACCCTAACCCTCACCCAAGCCCTCACCCTAACCCTAACCCTAAACATCACCCTCACCCTCAGATTTACACTAATCCTATCACTATTACTAACCCTAAACCTCACCCTCACCCTAGCCATGACCCTAATTCTTACCCTCACACTAATCCTAACCCTAACCCTAAACCTAACTCTCACAATAAACCTAACCCTCACCCTAACCGTAACCCTACCCCTTACCCTAAAACTCACCTTAACCCTAACTCTAACCCTCAAACTAACCCTCACCTAAAGCCTCACCGTCACCCTAAATCTGACCATAACCCTTATAACAACCCTAACCCTCACCCTCACCCTAACACTCACCCTAAACATAACTCTAAACCTCAGCCTAACCCAAACCTTAACCCTAACCCTCACCCTCACCCTAACCCTCATCCTAACACTTAACTTCATCCTCACCCGAAACCTCATACTTAACTGAATCCTCACCGTAACTCTAACCCTAACCGTCACCCTCACGCTAAGCCTAACCCTAACCCTCACCCTAACCCTAAAACTCACCCTAATCCTCACCCTCACCCTCACCCTAACCCTAATGCTAAGTCTAACATTCAACCTAACCCTCATGCTATCACTTATCCACACCACAAACCTAACCCTAACCTTAACCCTCACCCTCACCCTAACCCTCACCCTAACCCTAAACCTAATCCTAACCCTCACCCTAATCCTAACCCTAACACTAACCCTCACCTAACCCTAAACCTAACCTTCTACCTCATCCTAACCCTCACCATCACCCAAACCTTCACCCCAATCCTAACGCTCACCCACACCCTAAACCTCAAGCTGACCCTTACCATAACCCTCAACTAATCCTCACCCTAACCCTAACCATTACCTAACTAAGACCCTCAACCTCACCCTCACCTTCACCCTAACACTCATCCTCACCCTAGACCTCACCCTAACCATAACCCTAACCCTAAACCTCACCCTCACCCTCACCCTCAACCTCAGCCTATCCCTAACCCTATTCTTAATCCTAACCCTAACCCTCATCCTCACCCTAACCCTCACCATAACCCTTAACCTCACCCTCACTCTCACCCTAACCATAACCCTCACACTAAACCTAACCCTCACCCTAAACCTAAACCTACCCCTCACCCTAAACCTCACCATAAACTTAACCCTAACCCTAACCCTCACCCTCACGCTAGCCCTCACCCTAACCCTAATTCTAACCCTAACCCTCAACCTAACCCACATCCTCCCCCTAAACCTCACACTAACCCTAACCCTAATCCCCCATCTAACCCTAACCCTAACACTTACACTAACGCTCACCCTAACCCTAACCCTCACCCTTACCCTAACTCTCACCCTTAGCCTAACCCTCAACTTTACTCTTACCATCACGCTCATCGTAACCCTCACCCTAACCCGATCCCTCATCCTAACCCTCACCCTAACCCTAACCTATCCATCACCATGACTCTAACCCTCACCCTCACCATCATCCTCAGACTAAACCTATGCCTAAGCCTAACCCTAACCTCAACCCTCCCCTCACCATAGCCCTCACCCTAACCCTAAACCTAACCCTAACCCTCATCCTAACCCTCACCCTAACCCTAAGGTTAACCATCAACCTAAGCGTAATCCTCACACCCACCCTCACCTCAGCCAAACCCTAAGCCTAAGCCTAATCCTAACCCTAACCCTAACACTAACCTTAACCCTAACCCTCACCCTAAACCTCACCCTCAACCTAAGTCTAACCCTAAACCTCAACCTCACCCTATCCCTAATCCTAACCCTAAACCTAAACCTCATCGTAACCCTAACAGTAACCCTCAACCTCACCCTCACCCAAATCGTAAGTCTAACCCTAACCCTAACATTACCACTAATCCTAACCCTAACACTAACCCTTACCCTAACCCAAAACTTCACTCTCAGCCTCACCCTCACTGCAAATGTAACCCTAACCATTACATTTACAATAACCCTAACCCTAATCCTAACCATCACCCTCATGCTAACCATAATCCTAACCCTAAATCTCGCCCTAAACTTAACCCTCACTATCACTGAAACCCTAACCCTCACCCTAACCTAAACATAAACCTCACCCTAACCATTTACCTCACCCTAATCCTAACACTAAGCCTGACCTAAACCTCCCCCTAAACCTCCCCCTCACCCTAACCCTAACACAAACCCTAACCTCAAACTAACACTCAACCTAACCCTAAACCTAACCCTAACCCTAAACCTCACATTAACCCTAACCCTCACCCTAACCCAAACCCTACCCCTCACTCTAACCCTCAAGCTAAGTCTAACCCTCACCCTCACCAGAACCCTAAACCTAACCCTAACCCTAAACCTCACCTTAAGGCTAATTCTAACCCTAACCCTAACCCTAACCGGCAATCTAACACTAATCCTCACCTTCACCCTCACCCTCAGCCTAACCCTAAGCCTAACCCTAACCCTAACCCTAACCCTCACATTCACCCTCACCCTAACCATAAACCTAAAACTAACCCAAGACCTAACCCTTACCCTCAACCTAACCCTCACCCTAACCCTAACCCTAACACTAACCCTAACCCTAACACTAACAATCACCCTAAACCTCAACCTAACCCTAACCCTCACCCTCACCCTAACCCTCACCATAACCCTTAGCCTCACCCTCACTCTCACCCTAACCGTAACCCTCACACTAATCCTAACCCTCAGCCTAAACCTAAACCTACCCCTCACGCTAAACCTCACCATAAACTTAACCCTAACCCTAACCCTCACCCTCACACTAGCCCTCAACATAATCCTAATTCTAACCCTAACCCTCACCCTAAACCTCATCCTCACCCTAAACCTCACACTAACCCTAACCCTAATCCCCAATCTAACCCTAACCCTAACCCTAACCCTGACCCTCACCCTCACCCTCACCCAAATCGTAAGTCTAACCCTAACCCTAACATTACCTCTAATCCTAACCCTTAAACTAACCCTTACCCTAACCCTAAACTTCACTCTCAGCCTCACCCTCACTGGAAACGTAACCCTAACCATAACATTTACAATAACCGTAACCCTAATCCTAACCATCACCCTCACCCTAACCATAACATTAACCCTAACCCTCCCCCTAGCCTTAACCCTCACTCTCACTGAATCCCTAACCTTCATCTTAACCCTCACCCTAACCTAACCTTAACCCTCACCCTAACCCTTAACCTCACCCTAATCCTAACACTAAGCCTAACCTAAACCTCCCTCTCCCCCTAAACCTAACACAAACCCTAACACAAACCCTAACCCTCAAATTAACCCTCAACCTAACCGTAACCCTAAACCTCACATTAACCCTAACACTCACCCTAACCCTAACCCTACCCCTCACCCTCAAGCTACCTCTAGCCCTCACCCTCACCAGAACCCTAAACCTAACCCTAACCCTAAACCTCACCTTAAGGCTAATTCTAACCCTAATCCTAACCCTAACCAGCACCCTAACCCTAATCCTCACCTTTACCCTCACCCTCAGCCTAACCCTAAGCCTAAACCTAATGCTAACCCTAACCCTCACACTCACCCTCACACTAACCATAATCCTAAACCTAATCCTATCCCTAATCCTTACCCTCAACCTAACCCTCACCCTAAACCTAACCCTAACACTAACCCTAACCCTAACCCTCACCCTAAACATCACCCTAACCCTAACACTAATCCTAAACCTGACCTTCACCCTAAGCCAAACTCTAACCCTCATCCTAACCCTAAACCTCATCCTAACCTTCACCCTAACCCTAACCCTCACCCTAACCCTAACCCTAACCCTAACCGTCAAGCTGGGCCTAGGACTAAGCCTAAGTCTAGTCCTAACCCTAACTCTCACCCTAACCCTAACCCTAACACTAACCATAACTCTAACCCTAAATCTCACTCTCACCCTAACCCTAACTCTAACCCTAACCCTAACCCTAAACCTCAACTTAACACTAAACCTAACCCTCACCTTCACCCTCACATTAAACATAACCTTAAACTTAACCCTAAAAATAACTCTAACCCTAACCCTAACCCTCACCCTTACTATAAGCCTCACCCTAACATTTACCCTTAACCTAACACCCTAATCCTAACACTAACCCTCACACTAACCCTAACCATCACCCTAACCCTAAGCCTAACCCTCACCCTAACCATAAACCTCACCCTCAACATCATCCTCAGGCTAACCCTAAGCCTAACCCTAAACCTAACCCTAACAATAAATCTAACCTTAATCCTAACACTCACACTAACCATAACCCTCACCCCAACCTAAACCCTTACCCTAACACTTACCCTCCCACTAACACTAACCCTAACCCTAACAATAACCCTCAAACTAACACTAACCTAACCCTAAACCTCAACCTAACCCTCAACCTCACCCTAACCCAAACACTAACCCTAACCCTAACCCTCCCCCTAACCCTCCCCCTAACCTTATATCTCACACTAAATCTCACCCTCACCCAAATCCTTACCCTAACCCTAACCCTAAACCCCACCCTAACCCTAACCCTAACCCTGACCCGCACCCTCAGCCTAACCCGAAGCCTAAGCCTAACCCTCAAACTAACCCTCACACTCACCCTCACCCTAAACCTAATCCTAAACCTAACCCTATCCCTAAACCTCAACCTAACCCTCACAATCACACTAAACCTAACACTAACCCTAACCCTAAACCTAAACCTAACAGTCCCCATAACCATAACTCTAACCCTAATCCTAAGCCTAAACCTAACCCTAACCGTCACCGTAACCCTAACCCTGACCCTCAACCTAAACCTAAACCTAAACCTAACCCTAAACCAAACCCTAACCCTCAGCCTCACCCTCACCCTAATCCAAACCCTAACCTTAACCTTCACCCTAACCCTAAGCTTAATCCTAAACCTAACCCTAACCCTCACACTCAACCTCAACCTAATCTTAATCCTAAATCTAACCCTATCCCTAACCCTAACCCTCAACCTAACCCTCACCCTAGCCGTAACCCTAACCCTAATCCTAACCCTAAACCTCATCTTAACCCTCACCCTCAACCTCATGCTCGGCCTAAGCCTAATCCTAAGCCTAAGCCTAACCCTAACCCTCACCCTAACCCTAAAATTAACACTAACACTAACTCTAAACCTAAACCTCACTCTCACCCTAACCCTAATTCTAACCCTAACCCTAACCCTAAACCTCATCCTAACCGTAACCCTAAACCTCACTCTAACCCTCACTGTAACCGTAACATTAACCCTAACCCTAACAATAACCCTAACCCTAACCCTAACCCTCACCCTAACTATAACCCTCACCTTAAACCAAGCCCTCACCCTAACACTTACCTTAACCCTAACACTAACTCTAACCCTAAAACTAACACTCACACTAACCCTAACAGTAACCCTAAACCTTAACCTCAACCTAACCCTCACCCTCACCCTAACCCTAACACTGACCCTAACCCTAGCCCTCCCCCTAACCCTCCCCCTAACCCTCCCCCTAACCCTGTATCTAACCCTAAATCTCACCCTCACCCTCACCCTAACCCTAATTCTAACCCTCACCCTCACCCTTACCCAGACCCTCATCCTCACCCTAAACCAAAACACTAACCCTAACCCTAATTCTCAATCTAACCCTCACCCTAAGCCTAACCCTTACCTAACCCTAAACCTAACCCTAACCCTCAGCCTTATCTTAAACCTAACCCTAAGTGTAAACTTCACTTTTACCCTTACCATCATCCTCACCCTTACCCTCACCCTAACCCTAAACCTCATCCTAACCCTCACGCTATCCGTAAACTTAACCATCAACCTAACCCTAACCCTCACACAAAACCTCACGCTCAGCCTAACCCTAAGCCTATGCCTAAGCCTTAACCTAACCCTCATCCTCACCCTAGCCCTCAAACTAACCCTAATCCTAATCATCACCATAACCCTAATACTGACCCCCACCCTCAGCCTAACCCTAAGCCTAAGCCTAACCCTAACCCTAACTCTCACAGTCACCCTCACCATAAACCTAACCCTAACCCTAACCCTAAACCTCAACCTAACCTTCACCCTAACATTAACCCTAACACTAACACTACCCCTAACCCTCGATCTAACCTTCCCCCTAATCCTACATCTAACCTTAAACCTCACCCTCACCCTAACACTAATCCTAACCCTAACCCTAAACCTCAACCTAAACCTAACTCTCACCCCCACCCTCACCTTCACTCTCACAGTAAATCTAACCCTAACCCTAACAATAACACTAATCCTAACTCTAAACCTAACTCTAACCCTAACAGTAATCCGAAGATCACCATCACCCTAACGCTAATTCTAACCCTAAGCCCCACCGTAACACTAACCCCCATGTCACCATAACCCTAACTCAAACTTTCCCTAACCCTAACCCTAAACCTCAAACTAACAGTAACTCTAATACTCACCTTCACCCTAGTTCTCACCCTAACTCTAATCCTAACCCTAATCCTCATTCTAACCCTCACCCTAACCCTAACACTAACCCTCACCATAACCCTAAACCTAACCCTCAACCTAACCTTAACACTCACCCTAACCCTAACCCTAAACCTCACCCTAACCCTAACTCTCACCCTCACCCTAACCCTCAGCCGAAACCTAAGCCTAATCCTAAATCTAACCCTAACACACACACTCACCCTCACCCTAACCCTAATCCTAAACCTAACAATAACCCTAAACCTCCCCCTACATCTCACCCTAAACCTAACTCTAACCCAAACCCTAATCCTCACCCTAACCCTAACCATAACCCTCACACTAACCCAAACCCTCACCCTAACACTTACCATGACCCTAACACTAATCCTAACCCTAACACTAACCCTCACACTAACTCTAAACCTAACCCTCACCCACAACCTCACCCTCATTGGAACTCTAACCCTATCTCTAACAATAACACTAATCCTAACCCTAACCGTCACCCTAACCCTAATCCTCAACCCCACCCTCACCCTCATCTTAACTCTAAGCCTAAGCCTAACCCTTACCCTATCCCTTACACTCAGCCTCACCCTAACCTAATCCTAACCCTAAACCTATCTCTAAACGTCATCCTAACCCTCACGCTCACCCGAACCCTAACACTCACCCTAACCCTACCGCAACCCTAACTCTAACCCTAAAACTCACCCTCACCCTAAACCTAAACCTAACCCTAAACCTCACCCTAAACCTCACCCTAACCCTAAACCCTCACCTTCACCCTCAACCTCACAGTAACTCTAACCCTAACAATAACACTAACACTAACCCTAACCCTAACCATAACCATAACCCTCAACCTCAGCCTCACCCTCACCGCAAACTTAACCCTAACCATGACGCTAACAATAACCCTAAACCTAACCCTAACCCTAATCCTCACCCCCACCCTCACCCTCAGCCTAACCCTAAGCCTAAGCCTAACCCTAACCCTAACCCTCACCATAACCCTAACCCTAACCCTAAACCTAATCCTAAATCTAACCCTAAACCAAACCCTAATCCTCAGCCTCACCCTCACCATAACACAAACCCTAATCTTAACCCTCATCCTAACCCTAAGCCTAATCCTAACTCTAACCCTAAACCTCACACTCAACCTCACCCTAACCTTAATACTAAACCTAACTCTCACCCTAACCCTAACCCTCAACCTAACCCTCAACCTAGCCCTAACCCTAAACCTCATCCTAACCCTCATCCTCAACCTCATGCCCGGCCTAAGCCTAAGCCTAAGGGTAAGCCTAACCCTAACCCTCACCCTAAGCCTAAAACTAACACAAAGCCTAACTCGTTTAAGTTTATTAAACCTCACTCTCACCCTAACCCTAATTCTAACCCTAACATAACCCTAAACCTCATCCTTACCCTAACCCTAACCCTCACTCTCTCCCTCACTGTAACCGTAACTCTAACCCTAACCCTAACAATAACCCTAAACCTAACCCTAACCCTCACCCTAACCATAACCTCACCCTATCCCAAACCCTCAACCTAACACTTACGCTAATCATAACACTAACCCTAACCCTAACACTAACCCTCACACTAACACTAACCCTAAATCTAACCCTTAACCTCAACCTAACCGTCACCCTTAACCTAAGCCTAATACTAACCCAAACCATAACCCTCACCCTAACCTTTCCCCTAACCCTACATCTAACACTAAATCTCACCCTCACCCTAACCCTAACCCTAAACCTAACCCTAAACCTCACCGTAAACCTCACCCTAACACTAATCCTCACCCTTACCCTCAACCTCACAGTAACTTTAACCCTAACCCTAACAATAACATTAACCCTAACCCTAACAATAACCCTCACCCGCAGCCTCACCCTCACCGCAAACTTAACCCTAACCATAACACTAACAATAACCTAAACCAAACCCTAACCCTAACCCTAATCCTCACCCTCAGCCTAACCCTAAGCCTAACCCTATCCCTAAACATAACCCTCAACATAACCCTAACCCTAACCCTAACCCTAAGTCTAAACCTAACCCTAACCCTAAACCTAACCCTAATCCTAAACCTAACCCTAATCCTCAGCCTCACCCTCACACTAACCCAAACCCTAACACTAATCCTCACCTTAACCCTAAGCCTAATCCTAACCCTAGCCCTAACTCTCACACTCACCCTCACCCTAAACCTAATCCTAAACCTAACCCTATCCCTAACACTAAATCTCACCCTAACACTCACCATAGCCCTCACCCTAACCCCAAACCTAAACCTCATCCTCACCCTAGCCCTCACCCTAACCCTAAATCTATCCCTCACACTCACCCTAACCCTAACCCTCATCCTCACCCTAAAAATCACACTAACCCTAAACCGAATCCTCAATCTAACCCTCACCCTAACCCTAACACTAACCCTTAACCTAACACGAAAAATAAACCTAAAACTCACCCTTATCTTAACACTTACCCTCAGCCAAAACCTCTCCTTTACCCCTACCATCATAATCACCCTAACCCACACCCTAACCCTAAACCTCATACTAAGCCTCACCCTAACCGAAACCCTCACCCTAGCCCTCACCCTAACCCTAATCCTAACCCTAACCCTCATTCTAACCCTCACCCCAACCCTAACCCTAAACATCACCCTAACCCTAATCCTCACTCCTACACTCACCCTCAGCCTAACCCTAAGTATAAGCCTAACCCTAACCCTAAACCTCACACTCACCCTCACCTAACCCTAATCATAACACTAACCCTAACCCTAACCCAAAACCTCAACGTAACCATCAACCTAACCTTAACCCTAACACTAAACCTAACCCTAACCTCGAACTAACACTCCCCCTAACCCTAAATCTAACACTAAACCTCACCCTCACCCTAAACCTAATCCTAACCCTAACCATAAACCTCAAACTAACCCTAACACTAACATTCACCCTCACCCTCACCCTTACCATAAATCTAACCCTAACCCTAACAATAAGACTAATCCTAACCCTAAACCTAAGCCTAACCCTAATCCTAACATTCACCCTCACCCTAACCCTAATCCTAACCCTAACCCTCAACCTAACCCTAACGCTCACACTCACAGTAATCCTAACCCTCATTCAAACCCTCACCCTAACCCTAACCCAAACCCTAAACCTCACCATAACACTAACCCTAACCCTCAACCTCACCCTAGACCTCACCCTAACCCGAATCCTACCCCTAAACCTCATCCTAACCCTAAACCTAACCATCACACTATCTCTAACCCTAACCCTCAACCTAACCCTAACCCTCACCCTAACCCTAAACTTAACCCCAACCCAAACTCTCACCCTAACCCTAACCCTAACCCTCACCCTAACCGTAACCCTCACCCTCACCCTCACCGTCAGCCTAATGTTCACCCTAACCCTAACCCTAACACTCACCCTAAACCTAACCCTCTCCCTCAGCTTAACCCCAAGCCGAAGCCTAACCCTAAGCCTAACCCTCACACTCACCCTAACCCTCACACTCACCCTAACCCTCATCCAAACCCTAAATCTAACACTAACCCTAACCCTAACACTCACCTTCAGCCTCACCCGAGACCTAACTCTAATCCTAAAAATAACTCTCACCCTAACCCTAACCCTAACCCTAAACCTCACTCTAACCCTAAATCTCACCATCACCCTAATCCTAACCCTAACCCTCATCCTAACCCTCATCCTAACACTAACCCTAATCCTCACCCTCACCCCCAACATCACCCTCAGCCTAACCCTAACCCTAACCCTAACCCTCACAGTAACTCTTAGCCTAACCCTAAACCTAACCCTAAATCTAACCCTAAACCAAACCCTATTCCTCAGCCTCACCCTCACCATAACACAAACCCTAAACTTAACCCTCACCCTAACCCTGAGCCTAATCCTAACACTATCCCTAACCCTTACACTAAACCTCACCCTAAACTTAATCCTAAACCTGAATCGATCCCTAACCCTAACCCTCAATTTAACCCTAACCCTAACAATAACACTAATCCTAACCCTAAACCTAACCCTAAACCTAAGCCTAACCCTAATCCTAACACTCACCCTCACCCTAACCCTAATCCTAACCCTAACCCTATACCTAACCCTAATCCTCAACCTCACTGTAAACCTAACCCTCATCCAAAACCTCACCCTAACCCACACCCTAACCCTAAACCTCATACTAACCCTCACCCTAACCAAAACTCTCACCCTCAAACTCAAGCTCAGCCTAACCCTAAGCCTAAGCCTTACCCTAATACTCACCCTCACCCTAGCCCTCACCCTAACCCTAATCCTAATCCTAACCCTCATTCTAACCCTCACACTAACCCTAACCCTAACCATCACCCTAACCCTAATCCTCACCCCCACCCTCACCCTCAGCCTAACCCTAAGCCTAAGCCTAAGCCTAACCCTAACCCTCACACTCACCCTCACCCTAACCCTAATCCTAAACCTAACCATAACCCTAACCTAAAACTTCAACGTAAAAATCAACCTAAGCTTAACCTTAACACCAACCCCAACCCTAACTTCGAACTAACACTCCCCCTAACCCTAAATCTAACCCTAAACCTCACCCTCACCCTAAACCTAATCCTAACCCTAACCATAAACCTCACCCTAACCCTAACCCTAACCTTCACCCTCACCCTCACCCTCACCCTTACCATAAATCTAAAACTAACCCTAACAGTAACACTAATCCTAACCCTAAACCTAAGCCTAACCCTAATTCTATCCCTCACCCTCACCCTAACCCTAACCCTTATCCTCACCTTAAACCTCATACTAAACCTAAACTGAATCCTCAATCTAACCCTCACCCTAACCCTAACACTAACCCTTACCCTAACCCTAAATCTAACCCTAACCCTCACCCTTAAATTAACACTCACGCTCAGCCAAAACCTCTCCTTTACCCTTACCATCATAATCACCCTAAACCTAAACCTCATACAAACCCTCACCCTAACCGTAAACCTAACCATCACGCTAACAGAAACCCTCACCCTCAACCTCAAGATCAGCCTAACCCTAAGCCTAAGCCTTACCCTAATCCTCACCCTCACCCAAGACCTCACCCTAACCTTAATCCTAACCCTAACCCTCATTCTAACCCTCAACCTAACCCGAAACCTAACCATCACTGTAACCCTAATCCTCACCCCCGCCCTCACCCTCAGCCTAACCCTAAACCTAAGCCTAACCCTAACCCTAACCCTCACACTCAACCTCACCCTAACCCTAATCCTAACCCTAACCCTAATCCTATCACAAAAACCTCAACATAACCATCAACCTACCCTTAACCCTAACCCTAACCCTAACCCTCGAACTAGCACTCCCCCTAACCCAAAATCTAACCCTAAACCTCACCCTCACCCTAACCCTAATCCTAATCCTAACAATAAATCTCACCCTAACCCTAAACCTAACCTTCACCCTCACCCTCACCCTCACCTTACCATAAATCTAACCCTAACCCTAACAATAACACTAATCCTAACCCTAAACCTAAACCTAACCCTAAGCCTAACCCTAATCCTAACACTCACCCTCAACCTAACCCTAATCCTAATGCTAACCCTCAACCTAACCCCAATCCTCACCCTCAATGTAACCCTAACCCTCATCCAAACCCTCACCCTAACCCTAACACTAAACTTCAACCACACCCTAGTCCTCACCGTAACCTTAATCCTAATTCTAATCCTAATCCTAACCCTAACCCTAACCATAATTCTAACCATCACACTATCCCTAAACATAACCCTCAACCTAACCCTAACCCTCACCCTAAATCTAAACTTAAGCTGAACCCAAACTCTCACCCTAATACTAACCCTAATCCTCACCCTAACCCTAAATCTAACCCTAAACCTCACCCTCACCCTAACCCTAATCCTAACACTAACCATAAACCTCACCCTAACTCTAACCCTAAACTTCACCCTCACCCTCAACATAAATCTAACCCTAACCCTAACAATAACACTAATCCTTACCCTAAACCTAACCCTAAACCTAAGCCTAACCCTAATCCTAACACTCACCCTCACCCTAACCCTAATCCTAACCCTAACCCTATACCTAACCCTAATCCTCAACCTCACTGTAACCCTAACCCTCATCCAAACCCTCACCCTAACCCACACCCTAACCCTAAACCTCATACTAACCCTCACCCTAACCAAAACCCTCACCCTCAAACTCAAGCTCAGCCTAACCCTAAGCCTAAGCCTTACCCAAATCCTAAACCCTCACCCTAGCCCTCACCCTAACACTAATCCTAATGCTAACCCTCATTCTAACCCTCACACTAACCCTAACCCTAACCATCACCATAACCCTAATCCTCACCCCCACCCTCACCCTCAGCCTAACCCTAAGCCTAAGCCTAAGCCTAACCCTAACCCACACACTCACCCTCACCCTAACCCTAATCCTAACCCTAACCATAACCCTAACCCAAAACCTCAAGGTAACCATCAACCTAACCTTAACCTTAACACTAACCCTAACCCTAACTTCGAACTAACCCTCCCCCTAACCCTAAATCTAACCCTAAACCTCACCCTCACCCTAAACCTAATCCTAACCCTAACCATAAACTTCACCCTAACCCTAACCCTAACGTTCACCCTCACACTCACCCTCACCCTTACCATAAATCTAAACCTAACCCTAACAATAACACTAATCCTAACCCTAAACCTAAGCCTAACCCTAATCCTAACACTCACCCTCACCCTAACACCTAATCCTAACCTTAAGCCTCAAACTAACCCTAACCCTCACCCTCACTGTAATCCTAACTCTCATCCAAACCCTCACCCTAACCCTAACGCTACCCATAAACCTCACCCTAACACTAACCCTACCCCTCAACCTCACCCTAGCCCTCATCCTAACCCTAAACCTAACCCTAATACTAATCCTAACCCTAACCCTCACCCTAGCCCTAACTCTAACACTAACCCTAACCCTAACCCTCACCCTCAGCCTCACCCTAAACCTAACTCTAATCCTAAACCTCACCCTCACCCTAACCCTAACCCTAATCCTAAACCTCACCCTAAACCTAAACCTCACCCTCACCGTAATCCTAACCCTAACCCTAATCTAATCTTAAAGCTCAAACTAAACCTAACGATCACCCTCAAATTAACCTGTACCCTAACCCTCACCCTAAACCTAAACTTAACCGGAAACCTAACTCTCACCCTAACCCTAAC
Organism: Dipodomys merriami; assembly: GCF_024711535.1. Classification (NCBI taxonomy): domain Eukaryota; kingdom Metazoa; phylum Chordata; class Mammalia; order Rodentia; family Heteromyidae; genus Dipodomys; species Dipodomys merriami. The sequence continues at coordinate 121,828 of NW_027206471.1, read as the reverse complement.
CCTAAACCTCACCTTAACACTAAACCTCAGCCTCACCATAACTCTTACCCTGACCCTAAAACTCACACTCATTCTAACCCTAAGCCTAATCCTAATCCTAACCCTAACACTAAACCTAACCCTCAACCTAACCATCAAATTAACCCTAACCCTAACAATAACCCTAACCCTAACCCTCACCCTCACGCTCAGCCTCACTCTAACCCTAACTTTAACCCTAAGCTTCACCCTCATCCTAACCCTAACCCTAACACTAACACTAAACCTCACCAAAACCATAACCTCACCCTAACGCAAACCCTCACCCTAACACTTAACCTCACCCAAACATTAACCCTAACCTTAACACTAACACTCACAATAACCCTAACCCTAACCCTAACCTTAAACCTTAACCAAACCCTCACCCTCACCCTAACACTAACACTAAGCCTCAGCCTAACCGTCCCCCTAACCCTATATCTAACCATAAACCTCACCTTCACACTAACACTAACCCTAACCCTAACACTAAACCCCACTCTAACCCTAAAACTAACCCTCACCCGCACCCTCACCCTCTCCGTAGCTCTGACCCTAACCCTAACAATAACACTAACCCTAACCCTAATCCTCACACTCACCCTCAACCTCAACCTAACCCTAATCCTAAACGTAACCTTATACCTTTCCTTAACCCTCACCCTAGCCCTCATCCTAACCCTAATCCTAATCCTAAACCGAATCCTAACTCTCAACCTAACCCTAACCCTAACCCTCATTCTAACCCTAACCCTAACCCTCACCCTCATGCTCGGCCTAAGCCTAAGCCGAGGCCGAAGCCTAAGCCTAACCCTAACCCTCACCCTAAACCTAAAACTAACGCTAAGCCTAACTGTAAACATAAACCTCAGTCTCACCCTAACCCTAATTCTAACCCTAACATAACACTAAACTTCATCCTAACACTAACCCTTAACCCTCACTCTCACCCTCACTGCAACCGTAACCCTAGCCCTAACCCTAACAATAACCCTAACACTACCCCTAACCCTCACCCTAAACATAACCCTCACCCTAACGCAAACGCTCACCCTAACACTTACCCTAACCCTAACACTAACCCTAACCCTAATACTAAACCTCACACTAACCCTAACCCTTAACCTCAACCTAACCCTCACCCTCATCCTAAGCCTAACATTAACCCTAAAACTAACCCTCCTCCTAACCCTCCCCCTAACCCTATATCAAACCCTAAACCTCACCCTCACCCTAACACTAAACCTAACCCTAAACCTAAACCTCACCCTAACCCTCACCCTAACCTTAACCCTCACCCTCACCCTCAACCTCACCGTAACTCTAACCCTAACCCTAATAATAACATTAACCCAAACCCTAACCATAACCATAACCCTCAACCTCAGCCTCACCCTCACTGCAAACTTAAACCTCACCATAACACTAACAATAACCTAAACCAAACCCCACCCTCACCCTCAGCTTAACCCAAAGCCTAACCCTATCCCTAACCCTAACCCTCACTGTAACCCTAACCCAAACCCTACCCCTAGTTCGCACCCTAACCCTAAGCCTAATCCTAACCCTCACCCTAACCCTCACACTCACACTCACCCTAAACCTAATCGTAAACCTAACCCTATGCCTAACACTAAACCTCACCCTAACACTCACCCTAGCCCTCACCCTAACCCTAAACCTAAACCTCACCCTCACCCTAGCCCCCACCCTAACCCTAATTCTATCTATCCCTCACCCTCAAGCTAACCCTAACCCTAAACCTCACACTAACCCTAAACTGAATCCTCAATCTAACCCTCACCCTAACCCTAACACTAACCCTTACCCTAACCCGAAAAATAACCCTAAACCTAACCCTTATCTTAACACTAACGCTCAGCCAAAACCTCTCCTTTACCCTTACCATCATAATCACCCTAAACCACACCCTAACCCTAAACCTCATACAAACCCTCACCATAACCGTAAACCTAACCATCACCCTAACCGAAACCCTCACCCTCAACCTCAAGCTCAAACTAACCCTAAGCCTAAGCCTTACACTAATCCTCACCCTCACCCAAGCCCTCACCCTAACCTTAATCCTAACCCTCACCCTCATTCTAACCCTCAACCTAACCCTAACCCCAAACATCGCCGTAACCCTAATCCTCACCCCCGCCCTCACCCTCAGCCTAACCCTACGCCTAAGCCTAAGCCTAACCCTAACCCTCACATTCACCCTCACCCTAACCCTAATCCTAACCCTAACCCTATTCCTAACCCAAAACCTCAACATAACCTACCCGTACCCTAACCCTAACCCTAACCTAACCCTCGAACTAATACTGCCCCTAACCCAAAATCTAACCCTAAACCTCACCCTCACCCTAACCCTAATCCTAACCCTAACCATAAACCTCACCCTAACCCTAACCCTAAACTTCACCATCACCCTCACCCTCACTTTACCATAAATCTAACCCTAACCCTAACAATAACACTAATCCTAAACCTAAACCTAAACCTAACCCTAAGCCTAACCCTAAACCTCACACTCACCCTCAGCCTAACCCTCATCCTAACCCTAACCATAACCCTAACCCAAAACCTCAACGTATCCATCAACCTAACCTTTACCTTAACACTAACCCTAACCCTAACCTCGAACTAACACTCCCCCTAACCCTAAATCAAACCCTAAACCTCACCCTCACCCTAAGCCTAACCCTCACCCTAACCCTCACCCTACTCCTCAGCCTAACCCTAATCCTAACGCTAAACCTCATCCTAATCCTCACCCTAACCCTAACCGTAACCCTCACCCTAACCCTTACCCTAACCCTCACCCACATGCTGCGCCTAAGTCGAAGCCAAAGCCTAAGCCTAAGCCTAACCCTAACGCTAACCCTAACTCTAACCTTAACACTCACCCTAACTCTAACTCTAAACCTCACTCTAAAACTAATCCTAACTCTAAACCGAAATGTAAACTTAAACCTCATCCTAACCCTAACCCTAATAATAACCCTAACAAAAACCCTTACCCTAACCTTACCCTAAACCAAACCCTAACCGTAACACTAAACTTAACCTAAACCTAGCCCAAACCCTAACCATAACCCTCACCCTAACCCTAACACTAAACCTAATCCTCACCCTCACCCTAGCCCTCACCCTAAGCCTAAACCTCATCCTCACCCTCAAACTCACACTAACCCTAACACTAATCATCAATCTAACCATCACCCTCACCCTCACCCTAACCCTAACCCTCACACTAACCTTCACCCTAACCCTAACTCTACCCCTAAACCTCACCCTCACCCCAATCCTATCTCTAACCCTAACCCTAACACTAAAAAGATCACCCTAACTCTAATCCTAACCCTCAACCTCACTGTAACGGTAACCCTAACCCTAACAATAACCCTAACCCTAACCCTCAACCTCACATTAACCCTAATCCTGACCCTAACCCTCAGCCTAACCCTAACCCTCACCCTTACCGTAACCCTAACCCTCATCCTAAACCTCACCCTAAAACTAACCCTAAACCTAAAACTCACCCTAACAATAAACATACCCCTCACCCTCAACCTCACCTTAACTCTAACCCTAACCCTAACATTAACACTAATCCTTACCTTAAACCTAACCCTAACCCTAATCCTAACACTCACCGTCAACCTAAACCTAACCCTAACCCAACCCTCACACTCAGCCTCACCCTAACCTAACCTCTAACCCTAAACCTCACCCTAACCTTAACCCTAAACCTCACCCTAATGCTAGCCCTCACCCTAACCCTAATCCTAACCCTGACACTCATCCTAAACCTCATCCTAAAAATAAACTTAACCCTAATCCTGACCCTCACCCTAACCCTAAACTTAACCCTAACCCTCAAACTAACCCTAACCCTCAACCTCACTGTAACCCCTACCCTAACCCTCACCCTAACCCTAAACTTAACCCAAACCCTAACTCTCACCCTAACCCTATCCCTCACCCTAACTCTAAGCCTCACATTCACCCTCACCCTCAGCCTAAACCTAAGACTATCCCTATCCCTAACCCTAACCCTCACACTCAACCTAACCTAAATCCCAATCAAACCCTAACCCTGACGCTCACCCTCACCCTAAGCCTCACCTTAAGCCTAACCCTAACATTAATCCTAACCCTAACCCCATCCCTAAACCTCACACTAACACTAACCCTAACCATCACCCTAACACTAACCCTCACCTTAACACTAACCCTAACCCTCACACTCACCCTACCCTCACCCTAACCCTAAGCCTCATTCTCACCCTAAACCCGACACTAACCCTAACACTAATCCTCAATCTAAGCCTCACCCTCACCCTAACCCTAACCCTAACCCTCAACCTAACCCTAACCCTCACCCTTAACGTAACCCTCACCCTCAGCCTAAATTTCACATTTACCCTTACCATCACCCCCACCCTAACCCTCACCCTAAACCTAACCCTCATCCTAACCCTAACTCTACCCCTAAACCTCACCCTCACCATAACCCGAACTCTATCCCTAACCCTAACACTAAACCTCAACCGAACCCTAAAGCTAATCCTCGCCCTCAACCACATGCTCAGCCTAAACCTAAGCCTAAGCCTAATGCTTACCCTAACCATCAACCTCACACTAGCCCTAATGCTAACCCTAATCCTAAACCTAACCCTCATCCTAACACTCACTCTATCCCTAACACTAAACCTCAACCGAAACCTAACCCTAAACCTCACTCTCACCCTAGCCCTCATCCTAGCCCTAACCCTCATACTAACCCTCCCGATAACCCTAACCCTAACCCTCAACATAACCCTAACACTCAGCTTCACCCTCACACTCAGACTAATCCTAAGCCTAAAACTAACCTTAACCTTAACCCTCAATCTCACCTTAACCCTCACCCTAACCCTAACCCTAACACTAAGCCTAACCCTAACCCTCACCCTCAGCCTCATCCTAACCCTAACTCTAACCCTAAATTTCACCCTCACCATAACCCTTAGCCTAACCCTAACCCTAAACCTGACCCTAACCCTAACTCTAAACCTACCCTTATCCTAGCCCTTACACTAACCCTAATCCTAACCCTAACCCTCATCCTAACCCTCTCACTAACCCTAACCCTAACACTCACCCTAACCCTAACCCTTACCCTCAACCTCACCCTCAGCCTAATCCTAACACTAACCCTAATCCTCACCCTCACCCTAGCCCTCACCCTAACCCTAACCCTCACCCTAGGCCTAACCCTCACATTTAACCTTATCATGACCCCCACCATAACCCTCAGCCTAATCTGAACCCTAACCCTAAACCACACCCTAACCCTCACCCTAACCCTAACTCTAACCCTAAATCCCACCCTCACCCTAAACTACTAAATCTCACCCTAACCTCAACCCTAATCCTAACCCTAACCATAACCATAACCATAACCCTCAGCATAACCCAAAACTTAACCCTAACAATAACCCTCACAGTAACCTGAACCTCACGCTAAATCTAACTCTAACCCTAACCATAACACTAAAAACCTCACCCTAACTCTAACCCTAAACCTCAACCTCACCATAATCGTAACCCCAACCCTATCCCTAACAATAACCCTAAACCTAACCCTAATCATAATCCTCAAACTCACACTAACGCTAATCCTAAACCTAAACCTCAACCTAACCCTAACCCTCACACTTATTCTAACCCTAAACCTCATCCTAATCCTCACACTAAGGCCTAAACCTAACACTAACAGTCACCCTAACACTAAACCTAACCCTCACCCTCAACCTATACCTCATCCTAACCCTAATCCTAACCCTACTTCTCATCCTAAAACTCACCCTAACCCAAACCCTAAACCTCACCCTAAACCTAACACTCAACCTAACCCTAATCCTCATGCTCAACTTAAAACTAACTCTAACCCTCACCCTAACCCTAAACTTTACCTGAACCCTAACTATCACCTTAACCCTAAACCTAACACTCACCCTAACCCTAACCCTCACACTCACCTTACCCTTACCTTAATCCTAATCCTAACCCTAACCCTAACCCACAACCTCCGCCTCACCTTATCCCTAACTCTAACCCTAAACCCCACCCTCACCCTAACCCGAACCGTAACCCTAAACCTAAACCTCACCCTGACCATAACCCTAAACATCACCCTCACCCTAGCCCTCACCCTAACCCTACTCCTAACCCTAACCCTCATCCTAACCCTCCCTATAACCCTATCCGAAACCCTCACCCTATCCCTAACCCTCACACTCACCCTCAGCCTCAGCCTAACCCTAAGCCTAACCACAAGCCTTACCTGAAACCTAACCTTAACCCTCAAACTCACCCGCACCCTCACCCTCACCATAACTCTAAACCAAACCCTAATCCTAACCCTAAACCTCACCCTAACCCTAACCCTAACCCTAACCCTCACCCTCACCCTAACCCTAACACAAACCCTAACCCTAACCCTCAACCTACCCCTCCCGCTAACCCTGTTTCTAACCGTAAACTTCATCCTCCACCTAACCCTAACCCTAACCCTAACCCTAAAACCCACCCTAACCTTAACACTAACCCTCACCCGCACCCTCACCCTCACCATAACTCTAATGCTAACTCTAAAAATAACACTAAGCCTAACCCTAACCATCACCCTAACCCTAATACTCACCCCCACCTTCACCATCAGCCTAACACTAAGCCTAAGCCTAACCCTCACCCTAACCCTCACACTCATGCTCACCCTAACCCTAATCTTAAACCTAACTCTATCCCTAAACCTCAACTTAACCCTCACCCTCACCCTAACCCTAACACTAACCCTAACCATAAACCTCCCCCAAAACCTCCCCCAAACCCTAACTCTAACGCTAAACCTCACCCTCACCCTAACCCTAAAACTCACCCTAAACCTAACGCTCACCCTCACCCTCTAACTCACCCTAACTCTAATCCTGTCCCTAACAACACTAACCCTAACCCTAACCCTAAACATAACCCTCACCCTCAGCCTCACCCTCACTGAAAACTTAACCCTAACCATAGCACTAACAATAGGACTAACCCTAAACTTAACCCTAACCCTAATCCTCACCCCCAACCTCACCCTCAGCCTAACCCTAACCCTAACCCTCCCTTTAACCCTAACTGTAACCCTAAACCTAACCCTAACCCTAACCCTAAAACAAACCTTAAACCTAACCTCAAACCTAAACCTAATCCTCAGCCTCACACTCACCCTAACCCAAACCTTAACCTTAACCCTCACCTTAACCCTAAGCCTAAACCTAACCCTTAGCCTAACCCTCACACTCACACTCAACGTACCCCAAATCCTAAACCTAACCATATTCCTAACCCCAACACTCACCCTAACCATCACCCTAGCCCTCACCCTAAACCTCATCCTAACCCTAAACCTCATCCTAAACCTCACTCTAAACCTAACACTTACCCTCCCCCTTATGCTCGGCCTAAGCCTAACCCTAAGCCTAAACCTAACCCTAAACCTAACCCAACCCTCACCCTCAGCCTTACCCTAACCCTAACTCTAACCCTAAAGCTCACCCTCACCCTAACCCTAACCCTTACCCTAACGCTAAATCTCACCATAAACTTAACCCTAAACCTCACCCTCATGCTAGCCATCACTCTAACCCTAATCCTAACCCTAACACTCACTCTAACCCTCACCCTAACAATAACCCTAACCCTCACCCTCAATCTCACCCTAACACTAACCCTAACCCTCACACTCAACTTCACCCTAACCCTAACCTAACCCTAATGCTCAACCTATCCCTAACCCTCAACCTCACCTTAACCGTACCCTAACCCTCACCCTAACCCTAAACTTAACCGGAACTCTAACTCTCACCCTAACCCTAACCCTAAACCTCACACTCACCCTAACCCTAAGCCTATTCCTAATCCTAAACCTAAGCCTCACCCTAACCATCACATTAACCCTAACCCTAAAAATAATCCTAGCCCTAACCCTCACCTTCAGCCTTACTCTGACCCTAAGCCGCACCCTAACCCTAACCCTACCCCTAAACCTAACACGAAACCTCATCAAAACCATAACACTGACCCTAACCCAAACCCTCACCCTAACACTTACCCTCACTCAAACACTAACCCTAACCTTAACACAAACCCTCACACTAACCCTAACCCTAAACCTCAACCTAAGCCTCACCCTCACCCTAACCCTAACAACTAAGCCTCACCCTAACGCTCACCCTAACCCTATATCTAACCCTAACCCTCACCCTCACCATCAACCTAACCCTAACCCAATCCCTAAACCCCACCCTAACCCTAAACCTAACCCTCACCCGCACCCTCACCCTCTATGTAGCTCTAACACTAATACTAACAATAACACACACCCTAACCCTAAACCTAATCCTCACCCCCACCCTCACCCACAGCCTAACCCTAAGCCTAAGCCTAACCCTCACCCTAACCCTCACACTTACCCTTACCCTAACCCTAATCCTAAACCTAATCCTAACCCTAAACCTCAAACTAACCCTCACAAACACCCTAACCCTAACCCTAACCCTAACCCTAAACCTCAACCTAACCATCCCCATAACCGTAACTCTAACCCTAAACCTCACCCTTACCCTAACCCTAACCCTCACCCTAAACCTCACCCTAAACGTCACCCTTACCCTAACTCTCACCCGCACCCTCAACCTCACCATAACTCTAACACTAAATATAACAATACCACTAAACCTAACCCTAACACTAACCCTAAACATAAACCTCACCTTCAGCCTCACCCTCACCTAAAACTTAACCCTAACCATAACACTAAAAATAACCCTAACCCTAACCCTAACTCTAACCCTAATCCTCACCCCCATTCTCACCCTCAGTCTAAACCTAAGCCTAAACCTACACCTAATCCTAACCCTCACTGTAACCCTAACCCTAACCCTAACCCTAACCCTCACACTCACCCTCACCCTAAACCTAATCCTAAACATAACCCTAACCTTACCCAAACCCTCACTATAAGCCTCACCCTAGCCCTCAACCTAACCCTAATCCTAACCCTAAACCTCATCCTAACTCTCACCCTAACCCTAAACCTAAACCTCACCCTAAACCTAACCCTAACCCTCACCCTCATGCTCGGCCTAAGCCTAAGCCTAAGCCTAAGCCTAGCCCTAACCCTAACCCTCACCCTAACCCTAACCCTTACACTAACCCTAACTCTAACCCTAAACCTCATTCTCACCCTAACCCTAACTCTAACCCTAACCCTAAACCTAAACCTCATCCTAACACTAAATCTAACCCTCACCCTCACCTTAACCATAACCCTAAACCTAACCCTAACAATAACCCTAACCTTAACTCTAAAACTAACCCTTATCTTAAGCCTCACCCTAACATTTACCCTCAACCGAACACTCACACTAATCCTAACACTAACCCTCACACTAACCCTAACCATCACCCTAACCCTAAACCCCACCTTAACCCTAACCCTAACCCTCACCCTCACCCTAGCCCTCACCCTAACCCTAACACTCATCCTCACCCTAAACCTCACACTAACCCTAACACTAATACTCAATCTAACCCTCACCCTCACCCTACCCCTAACCCTAATTCTCATCCTAACCCTAACCCTCACCCTTACGATAACCCACAACCTCAGCCTAACCCTCACGTTTACCCGGACCGTCACTCCCACCCTAACCCTCACCCTAACCCTAACCCTCAACTTAACCCTCAACCTAACCCTGACTCTACCCCTAAACCTCATCCTCACCCTAAACCTACCTCTAACCCTAATCCTAACACTAAATCTCACCATAATGCTAATGCTAATCCTCACCCTCACCCTCATTGTAACTGTAACCTTAACCCTAACCCTAACAATAACTCTAAACCTAGTCCCTAACCCTCACTGTAACCCTAACCATAACACTAACACTAACCCTAAACCTAAACCTAACCCTCAACCTACACCTAATCCTCAGCCTCATCCTCACCCTAACAAAACCCTAACCCCACCCTTCACCCTAATCCTAAGCCTAAACCTAACCCTAATTCTAACACTCACATTCACCCTCACCCTAAACCTAATCCTAAACCTAACCCTATCCCTAACCCTCAGCCTAATCCTCACCCTAGACCTCAGCCTAACCCTAATCCTAACCCTAAACCTCATCCTAATCCTCAACCTAACCCTAAACTTAACCCGAACCCTATACCGAACCCTAACCCTCACCCATATGCTGGGGCTAAGCCTGAGCCAAAGCCTAAGCCTAACCCTAACCCTAACGCTCACCCTAGCCCTAACCCTAACACTAACCCTAACCCTAACCCTAACCTCACACTCACACTAACCCTAACCCTAACCCTAAACCTAAACCTCATCCTAACCCTAACCCTAACCCTAACAATAACCCTAACCCTAACCCTAACTCTACACTAACCTTAACCTTAACCCTAACACTGAACCTAACCCTAATCCTCTCCCTCACCCTAGCCCTCACCCTAACCCTTACCCTCATCCTCACCCTAAACAACACACTTACACTAACACTAATCCTCAATTTAACCCTCATCCTCACCCTCAACCTAACCCTAACCCACACCCTAAACCTAACCCTCACCTACCGTTACCCTCACCCTAGGCATAACCCTCAACTTTACCCTTACCGTCACCCACCTTAACCCTCACCTTAACCCTAACCCTCAGCCTAACCTTCACCCTAACCCTAAATCTACCCCTAAACCTCACCCTCACCTTAACGCTATCTCTAACCCTAACCCTAACACTAAAAACCTCACCCTAATTCTAACACTAACCCTCAACCTCACTGTAACCGTAACCCTAACCCTAACAATAACCCTAACCCTAACCCTAATCCTAACCCTCACTCTCACATTAACCCTAATCCTAACCCTAAACCTCACCCTAACCCTAACCCTCACCCTTACTGTAACCCTAACCTTCATCCTAACCCTCACCGTAACACTAACTCAAACCCTAAACCTCACCCTAACAATAAACCGACCCCGCACCCTCACCCTTACCCTTAACCTCACCTTAACTCTAACCCTAACCCTAACAATAACACTAATCCTAACCCTAACCCTAACCCTAATCCTAACACTCACACTCAACCTAACCCTAACCCTAACCCAACCCTCACCCTCAGCATCACCCTAACCCTAACTCTAACACTAAACTTCACACTCACCCTAACCCTAACCCTAAACCTCACCCTAAACTTAACCCTAAACCTCACCCTCACGCTAGCCCTCACCCTAACCCTAATCCTATCCCTAACACTCATCCTAACCCTCACCCTAAAAATAAACCTAACCCTCAACCTCACCCTCACCCTAACCCTAACCCTAACCCTAACTCTCAACCTAACCCAAACACTCACCCTCACTATAACCCCTACCCTAACACTCACCCTAACCCTAAACTTAACCCAAAACCTAACTCTCACCCTATACCTAACACTATCCCTCACCCTCAACTTAACTCTCAACCTCACCCTAACCCTCACCCTTACCGTAACCCTAACCTTCATCCTAACCCTAACCATAACCCTCACCCTAACCCTAACCTCACCCTATCACTAATCCTAATCCTCACATTCACCCTAGCCCTAACCCTAAACCTAACCCTCACCCTCAGCTTAAATCTCACACTAACCCTAACACTAATCATCAATCTAACACTCAGCCTGAGCCTATCCCTAACCCTAACCCTCAACTAACTCTAACCCTCACCCTTACCGTAACCCTCACCCTAGGCCTAACCCTCACATTTAACCTTATCATGACCCCCACCTTAACCCTCAGCCTAATCTGAACCCTAACCCTAACCCCCACCCTAACCCTCACCTTAACCCTAAATCTAACCCAAAACCACACCTTCACCTTAAACCTAACTCTAAAGTAACCCAAACCATGAACCTCACCCTAACCCTAACCCTAATCCTAACCCTAACCCTCACCCTAACCCTAAGCCTAACCCTAACCCTAAGCCTAACCCTGACACTCACCCTCACCCTAACCGTAACAGTAAACCTAACCATAACAATAACCCTAACCCTAATCCTAACCCTAACTGTAACCATAACCCTCATTGTAACCCATACCGTAACGCTAACAGTAATCCTCACACTAACCCAAACAATAACCTCACCCTAACTGTAACTCTAACCCCAAGCGTAACACTAAAAACCTCACCCTAACCCTAACCCTAACCCTCACCCTCACCTTAACCTTAAACCTAACACTAACCCTAACAATAACACTAACCCTAACCCTAATCATAATCCTCAACCTTACACTAACCCTGATCCTAACTCTAACACTCACCCTTACCCTAACCCTCACACTTACCCTACCCCTAACCCTCAACCTAACCCTAACTCTAAACCTAAACCTCACACTAACACTAAACCTAACCCTCATCCTCACCCGAGCCCTCACCCTAACTCTAATCCTAACCCTAATCCTCATCCTAAGCCTCACCCAAACCCTAACCCTAAACCTCACCCTAACCCTAACCCTAAACCTAACCCTCAACCTAACCCTAATCCTCACGATCAACTTAACACTAACCCTAACCCTCAACCTAACCCTAAACTTAACCTGAACCCTAACCCTCACCCTAACCATAACCCTAACCCTCACCCTAACCCTAACCCTCACCCTCACCCTCACCCTCATTGAAAACCTAAGCCTAACCCTAACCCTAACCCTCACACTCACCCTAACCTTACCCTAATCCTAATCCTAACCCTAACCCTAACCCTCACCATCAGCCTCACCTTAACCCTAACTCTAACCCTAAAAATCACCCTCACCCTAAACCTAGCCCTAACCCTAAACCTAAACCTCACCCTAACCCTAACCCTTAACCTCGGCTCACCCTAGCCCTCACCCTAACCCTAATCCTAACCCTAACCCTCATCCTAACACTCCCTATAACCCTATCTGAAACCCTCACCCTAACCCTAACCGTCAAACTCACCCTCACCCTCAGCCAAACCCTAAGCCTATCCACAAGCCTTACCAGAACCCTAAACCTAACCCTCATACTCACCCGCACCCTCACCCTCACCATAACTCTAAACCTAACCCTAAACCTAACCCTAAACCTCACCCTAACCTTAACCGTAATCCTAACCCTCACCCTTAACCTAACCCTAACACAAACCCTAACCTTAACCCTCACCCTAACCTTCCCCTAATCCTATAACTAGCCCTGAACCTCACCCTCAACCTAACTCTAACCCTAGCCTTAACCCTAAACCCCACCCTAACCCTAACACTAACCCTGACTCGCACCCTCACTCTCACCGTAACTCTAACCCTAACCCTAAAACTAACACTAAGCCTAACCCTAACCATCACCCTAACCCTAATCCTCACCCCCACCCTCACCATCAGCCTCAAACTCACGCTCACCCAACCCTAAACCTAAACCTAAACCTGTCCCTTAATCTCACCTTAACCCTCACCCTCACCCTAACCCAAACATTAAACATAACCCTAAATCTCACCCTTACCCTCCCCCAAACCCTAACTCTAACCCTAAACCTCACCCTCACCCTTACCCTAAAACACCCTAACCCTAACCCTCAACCTCACCCTCAACCACACCGTAACACTAACCCTGTCCCTAACAATAACTCTAACCTTAAACCTATCCCTAAACATAACCCTCACCCTCAGCCTCACGCTCACTGAAAACTTAACCCTAACCATAACACTAAAAATAACCCTAACCCTAACCTTAACCCTACCCCTATTACTGACCCCCACTCTCACACTCAGCCTATCCATAACCCTAACCCTAACCCTAACCCTAACCCTCCCTGTAACCCTAACCCTAACACTAACACTAACACTAACACTAACCCTAAACCAAACACTAAAACTAAACCTAATCCTCAGCCTCACCCTAATCCAAACCCTAACCCTAACCCTCACCCTAACCCTAAGCCTAACCATAACCCTTAGCCTAACCCTCACCCTCACCCTTATCCTACCCCAAATCCTAAACCTAACCCTATCCCTAACCCTAACCCTCACCCTAACCCTCACCCAAGATCTCACCCTAAACCTAATCCTAACCCTAAACCTCATCCTAACCCTCACACTAAACCTATCCCTAACCCGAACCCTAACCCGAACCCTAACCCTCCCCCTCATGCTCAGCCTAAGCCTAAGCCTAAGCCTAAACCTAACCCTAACCCTAACCCTATCCCTAACCCTAACCCTAACCCTAACTCTAACCCTAAATCTCACCCTCACCCTAACCCTCAGTCTAACCCTAACCCTAAACCTAAACCTCATCCTAACCCTAACCCTAACGCTCACCCTCACCCTCACCCTAACCATAAACATAACCCTAACAATAACAATAACGCAAACCCTAACCCTAACCATCACCGTAACCATAACCCTAACCCTAACCCTAACCCTCACCCTAACATTTACCCTCACCCTAACACTAACCCTAGCGCTAACACTAACAATCACACTAAACCTAAACATCACCCTAACCCTTAACCTCACTCTAACACTAACCCTAAACCTCACCCTCACCCTAGCCGTCACCCTAACCCTAACACCCATCCTCACCCTAACCTCACACTAACCCTAACACTAATCCTCAATCTAAACCTCACCCTCACCCTAACCCTAAACCTAACCCTCACCATAAATGTAACCCTCACACTTACCGTAACCCTCACCCTCAGCCTAACCCTCACCTTTACCCTTACCGTCACCCGCACCCTAAAACTCACCCTAACCCCAACCCTCTCCCTAACCCTAAATCTACACCTAAACCTCACCCTCACCCTAAATCTAACTCTAACACTTACCCTATCACTAAACCTCAGCCTCACCCTTTCCTTAACGCTCACACTCACCCTCACTGTAACCATAAACGTAAACCTAACAATAACCCTAAACCTAAACCTAACCCTCACCCTCACCATAACCCTCACTCTAAACATCACCCTCAACCTAACACTTACCCTCACCCTAACACTAACCCTAACACTAACACTAACCCTAACCCTCACTCTAATCCTAAACCTCACCCTAACCCTAACCCTAACTCTAAACTTCACCCTCTCCCTAGCCCTCACACTAACCCTAATTCTAAACCTCCCCATCTCCCTAACCCTAGCCCTAATCCTCAACCTAAACCTCACACTAACCCTAACCTTAAACCTAATGCTCAATCAAACCCTCACCCTAACCTTAACCCTAACACTAAACCTAACCCTAACACACACACTCATCCTCATCCTAAATCTAACAATAACCCTAACCCTTACCCTAAATCTCCCCCTAACTCTCACCCTAAACCTAACACTAACACTAACCCTAAACCTAAACCTCAACCTCTCACCCTAAACCTAACTCTAAATCTAAACCTAACCCTCACCCTAAACCTAAATCTAACCCTAACCCAATCCCTAAACCTCACCCTAAACCTAACCCTAAATATCACCCTCTCCCTCACCATAACCGTAACTCTAAACCTAACCCTAACAATAACCCTAACCCTAATGCTAACCCTCACCATAACCATAACCCTCACCCTCACCCTCACCCTAACCCTCAGCCTTGCCCTCACCCTCACCCTCACCCTAACTCAAACCCTCACCATAACACTTACCCTGACCCTAACACTAATCCTAACCCTAACACTAACCCTCACACTAATCCTAACCCTAACCTCAACCTAAACCTAACCCGAACCCTAACCCTCAACCTAACCCTAACCCTCACGCTCAACATAACCCTAACCCTAACACTCACCCTAACCCTAAACTTAAACTGAACCCTAAATCTCACCCTAAACCTAACCCTAATCCTCACCCTAACCCTAACCCTCACCCTCACCCTCAACGTAACCCTAAGCCTAACCCTAAATGTTACCCTAAACCTCACACTCACCCTATCCCTTACCCTAATCCTAATCTTTACCCTAAATCTAACCTGACCCTAAGCCTCAACTTAACCCTAACTCTAACCCTAAACCTCACCGTCACCATAACCCTATCCCTAACCCAAACTGTAAACCTCACCTTAACCCTAACCCTCACCATAGCCCTCACCCTAACCCTAATCCTAACCCTAACCCTCATCTTATCCCTCCCCATAACCCTAATCCTAACCCTCACCCTAACCTTAACCCTCACCCTCACCCTCAGCCTAAACTTAAGCCTAACCCTAACCCTAACCCTAACCCTAATCATCACACTCACCCTAAACCTAACCCTAAACCTCACCCTAACCCTAACCCTCACCCTCACGCTCACCCTCAGCCTAACCCTAAGCCTAACCCGTACCCTAACCCTAACATTCACACTCACCCTAAACCTAACCTTAATCCTAATCCTAATCCTAACCCTAACCCTAACCCTCACCCTCAACCTAACCCTCACCTTAAGCCTAAACCTAACATTAATTCTAACCTATCCCTCACCCTCAGCCTGACCCTAACCCTAATTCTAACCCTAAACCTCACCTGACCCTAACCCTAACCCAAACCCTATCTCTAAGCCTCATCCGAACCATAACTCTAAACCTCACCCTCACCCTCACAGTAACCATAACCCTAACCCTAACGCTAACAATAACCCTAACTCTAACCCTAACCCTCGCCCTAACCATAACCCTCACCCTAAACCTAACACTCACCCTGACAATTACCCTCACCTTAACACTAACCCTAACCCTAATACTAACCCTCACACTAACCCTAGTCATCACCCAAACCCTAAACCTCACCCTACCACTAACCCTAAACCTCACCCTCTCCCTAGCCCTCACCCTAAACCTTAACCCTCATCCTCACCCTAAACCTCACAGTAACCCTAACACTAATCCTCAATCTAAACCTCACCCTCACCCAAACCCTAACCCTAATCCTCACCCTAACATTAACCCTGACACTTAACTTAACCCTCACCCTAAGCCTAACTCTCAACTTTACACTTACCATCACCCCCACATTAACCCTAACACTAAATCTCACCCTAACCCTAACCCTAACCCTCACCCTCAACCTCACGCTCAGCCTAACCCTAAGCCTAAGCCTAAGCCTAACCCTCAACCTCACCCTCACCCTCAGCCAAAACCTAAGGCTAACCCTAACCCTAATCCTAACCCTCACACTCACCCTGTCCCTAACCTTAATCCGAACCCTAACCCTAACCCTAACCTTCACCCTCAAACTCAGCCTAATCCTAACCCTACTTCTAACCCTAAACCTCACCCTCAGCTTAACCCTAATACTAACCCTAACCCTAACCCTAAACCTCCCCATAACTCTCACCCTAACCCTAACTGTAACACTAACCATAACCCTAAACCTCACCCTAACACTCACCCTAACTGTAACTCTAACCCTAAACGTCACCCTCACCATCACCCTAACCCTAACCCTCACCCTAACACTTACCCTCACCCTAATGCTCACGCTAACCCTTACACTCACCCTCAACCTAACCCTAATCCTAAACCTAACCCTAACCCAAAACCTCACCCTAACAATCCCCCTAACCCTAACTCTAACCCTAAACCTCACCCTCAAACTACCCCTAACCCTAGCCTTAAACCTCAACCTAAACGTCAGCCTAACCCTAACCCACACCCTCACACTCAACCTCACTGTAACTCTAAGCCTATCCCCAAAAATAATACTAATCCTAACCCTAATCCTCAGCCTCACCCTCACCGAAAACTTAACCCTAACCCTAATCCTTACAATAAGCCTAGCCCTAACCCTAACCATAACCCTCACCATAACCCTAACCCTAACCCTAATTCTAAACCTAACCCTATCCCTAAGCCTAACCCTAACCCTAACCTCACACTCACCCTCACCCTAATCCGAATCCTAACCCTAACCGTATGCCTAAACCTAACCCTCACCATAACACTCACCCTAGCCCTCACCCTCATGCTCGGCCTAAGCCTAAGCATAAGCCTTAGCCTAATCCTAACCCTAACCCTCATACTAACCCTAACCCTAACACTAACCCTAACTCTAATTGTAAACCTCACGCTCACCCTAACCCTAACTGCAACTCCAACTCTAAAACTAACCCTAAACCTAACCCTAAAATAACCCTAACCCCAACCCTAAATCTACCCCTAAATCTCATGCTCACCCTAAAGCTAACTCTAACCCTAACCCTAACACTAAAACTCACTGTAACCCTAACCTTAACTCTCAGGCTAAACCTAACCCTCACCCTCACCCTCACTCTCAGCCTAAACCTAAGGTTAACCCTAAGCCTAAACCTAACCCTCACACTCACCCTAACCCTAACCCTAATCCTAATCCTAATCCTAATCTTAACACTAACCCTCACCCTAACCCTCACCCTAACCCTCGCCCTAACACTAACCCTAAAACTAACACTCACCCTCAGCCTCAACCTAACCCTAATTCTAACACTAAACCTCAACCACACCCTAACGCTAACGCTAACCCTAACCCTAACCCTAACAATCCCCCTAATCCTCACCCTAACCCTAACACTAACATCCTAACCCTAAACCTCAACCTAACCCTCACCCTAAACCTAACTCTATCACTAAACCTCACCCTCACCCAACCCTCACATTAACTCTAACCCTCACCCTAACACTTACCCTCACCACAACACTAACCCAACATTAACACTAACCCTCAAACTAACCCTAAACTTAACCCTAACCCTAAACCTCAACCTAACCCTCACTCTCACCTTAACCGTAATACTAACCCTATGCCTAACCCTTACCCAAACCGTCGCCCTAACCCTATATTTAACCTAAAACCTCACCCTAACCCTAACCCTAAGCCTAACCCTAACCCTAACCCTAATGCTAAACCTAACCCTAACCCTAACCCTAAAAGTAAGCCTAATGCTCAGCCTCACCCTCACCTTAACCCAAACCCTAACCCTAACCCACACCCTAACCCTCACCGTAACTCTCAGGCTAACCCTAACCCTAACCCTAACCCTAACAATCACCCTCACCCTAAACCTAATCCTAAACCTAACCCATTTCCTAACCCTAACGCTCACCCTAACCCTCACCCTAGCCTCACCCTAACCCTAATCCTAACCCTAAACCTCATCCTAACCCTCAACCTAACCCTAACCCTCACCCTAACCCTAACTCTAAACCTCACGCTCATGCTCAGCCTAAGCATAAGCCTAAGCCTAAGCCTAACCCTAACCCTATACCTAACCCTCACCCTAACCCTAACCCTAACACTAACTCTAACTCTAACCCTAAATATCACACTCACCCTATCCCTAAATCTAACCCTAACCCTCACACTAACCATTACACTCGCCCTTACCCTAACCCTCACCCTAACACTTACCCTCACATTAACACAATAACACTAAGGCTCACCGTAACCCTAACCCTCATCCTCACCCTAAACCTCACACTAAATCTAATACTAATCCTCAATCTAACCCTCACCCTCACCCTAACCCTAACACTAACCCTCACCCTAACCCTAACACTAACTCTCACCCTAACCCTAATCCTCACTCTTACCGTAACCCTCACCCTCAGCCTAACCCTCAACTTTACCCTTAACGTCACCCCCACCCTAACCCGCACACTAACCATAACCCTAACCCTAACCCTAGCTCTACACCTAAACCTCACCCTCATGCTAACACTAACTCTAACCCTAACACTAAACCTCACCCTAAGCCTAACCCTAACCCTCACCCACACTCTCACCGTAACCGCAACACTAACCCTAACCCTAACATTAAACCTAAACCTAAGCCTAACCTTCACCATAAACATAACCCTCATCCGAACCCTAAACCTCACCCTAACACTTACCCTCACCCTTACACTAACCCTAACCCTAACACTAACCCTCACTCTAACCTTAAACCTCACCCTAATTCTAAACCTCACCCTAACCCTAACCCTAAACCTAACCCTCACCCTCACCCTAGCACTCACCCTAACCCTAATTCTAACCCTCACTCTCACCCTAAACCTAACCTTCCTCCTCACCCTAAAGCTCACACTAACCTTAAACCTAATCCTCAATCTAAAGCTCACCCTAACCCTTATCCTAACCCTAAACCTAAAACTAAACTTCACCCTTATCTTAAACCTCATCCTCAGGGTAAACCTCACCTTTACCATTACCATCATCCTCACCCTAACCCTCACCCTAACCCTAAATCCCATCCTAACCCTCACCCAAAGAGTAAACCTAACCATCACCCTAACACTAACCCTCACCCTCACCCTCACGCTCAGCCTAACCCTAAGCCTAAGCCTAAACCTTACCCTAACCTTACCCTAACCCTCACCCTCACCCTAGCCTTCACCTGAAACCTAATCCTAACCCTAACCCTCATCCTAACCCTCACACTAACCCTAACCCTAACCATCACCCTAAGCCTAATCCTCAACCCCACCCTCACCCTCAGCCTAAACTTAAGCCTAAGCCTAAGATTAACCCTAACCCTCACACTCACACTCAACCTAAACCTAATCCTAACCCTAACCCTAACCATAACCCTAAACCTCAACCTAACCTTAACCCTACCCTTAACCCTAACACTAACACTAACACTAACCCTCAACCTAACCCTCCAACTAACACTAAATCTAACGCTAAACTTCACCCTCACCCTAAACCTAATCCTATCTATAACCCTAAACCTCACCCTAACGCTAACCCTCACCCTCACCCTCAACCTCACCGTAAATCTAAAAATAACCCTAAGAATAACACTAACCCTAACCCTAACCATAACCCTAACAATAACTCACACCCTCAGCCTCAACCTCACAGCAAACATAACCCTAACAATAACACTAACAATAACCCTAACCCTAACCCTAATCTTAACTCTAATCCTCACAGCCACCCTCACCCTCAGCCTAACACGAAGCCTAATCCTAACCCTAACCCTAACCCTAAACCTCACTGTAACCCTAACCCTAACCCTCACCCTAAACCTAACACTAACCCTAACACTAAACCTAACCCTAATTCTCAGCCTCACGCTCACCCTAACCCAAAAACTAACCCTAACCCTCACCCTAACCCTAAGCCTATATCTAACCCTAAAGCTCACCCTCACCCTAACACTAACCCTAAACCTAACCCTTAACCCCACCCTAACCATAACACTAACCCTCAACCGCACCCTCACCCTCAAAGGAACTCTAACCCTAACCCTAACAATAACACTAACCCTAACCCTAATCATCACCTTAACCCTAATCCTCACCCCTACCCTCACCCTCAGCCTAACCCTAACACTAAACCTAACCATCATCCAAACCCTCACACTCACTCTCACCCTATCCCTAATCCTAAACCTAACCCTATCCCTAAACTTCAACCTAACCCTCATCTTCACCCTAACCCTAACACTAACCCTATCCCTAAATATCAACCTAACCCTCACCCTCACTCTAACCCTAACACTAACCCTAACCCTAAACTTCATCCTAACCCTCCCCCAAACACTAACTCTAATCCTAAACCTCACCCTCACCCTAACCCTAACCATAACCCTAACCCTAAACCTCAACCTAACCCTAACCCTCACCCTCAACCTCAATCTCACCGTAACTCTAATCCTATCCCTAACAATAACACTAACCCTAACCCTATCCTTAACCATAACCCTCACGCTCAGCCTCACCCTCACTGCAAACTTAACCCTAACCATAACACTAAAAATAACCCTAACCCTAACCCTAACCCTCAAACTGACCCTAACCCTCACCCTCACCCTCACCCTCAACCTAAACCTAAGGCTAACCCTAACCCTAACCCTAACCCTCACACTCACCCTAACCCTAACCATAATCCAAATCCTAACCCTAACCCTAATCCTCACCTTCACCTTCAGCCTCACCCTAACCCTAATTCTAAACCTAAACTTCACCCTCACCCTAACCCTAACGCTAACACTAACCATAACCCTAACCCTAACCCTTACCCTCCTTCAAACTCTCACTGTAACCCTAACCCTAACACTAACCCTAAATCTCAACCTAACCCTCACCAGAACCCTAACTCTAACCCTAAACCTCACCCTCACCCTCACACTCACTCTAACACTTACCCAAATCCTAAAACTCACCCTAACCCTAATCCAAACACTCACCCTAAACATAACCCTCACCCTAAACCAAACCCTCACCCTAACACTTACCATCACCCTAACCCTCACCCTAAACCTCACACTCACCCTCACCCTAACCCTAATCCTAAATCTAACCCTATCCCTAAACCTCAACCTAACCCTCACCCTCACCCTAACACTAACCCTAACCCTAAACCTCACCCTAACACTCCCCCTAACCATAACTCTAACCCTAAACCTCACCCTCAACCTACCCCTAACCCTAAACCTACACCTCAACCTAAAGGTCACACAAACCCTAACCCTCACCGTCACCCTCAAACTCACTGTAACTCTAACCCTAAACCTAACAATAACACTATACCTAAGCCTAACCCTAAACCTAAACATAAGCCTTAACCTCACCCTAAGCCTCATCCTCACCACAAACTTAACCCTAACCATAACACTAACAATAACCCTAGCCCTAACCCTAACTGTAACCCTCACCGTAACCCTAACCCTAACCCTAATCCAAAACCTAACCCTATCCCTAAGCCTAATCCTAACCCTAACTCTCACACTCACCCTCAACCTAACGCTAATCCTAAACCTAACCCTATACCTACACCTAAAACTCACCATAACCCTCAGACTAACCCTCACCCTAACCCTAATGCTAACACTAAACCTCATCCTAGCACTCACGCTAACCCTAAACCTAACCCTCACCCTCACCCTAACCCTAACCCTCACATTCACCCTCAACCTCTGCATAACCCTAAGCCTAACCCTAACCCTAAACTTAACCCTCACACTCACCCTATCCCTTACCCTAATCCTAAAACTAACACTAACCCTACCCAGCACACTCAGCCTCAACTTAACCCTAACTCTAACCTTAAACCTCACCCTCACCCTAACATTAACACTAAACCTAAACCTCAACCTAACCCTAACCCTTAACCTATCCCTAAACCTCATCCAAACCATAACCCTAACCGTGAGGGTGAGCCTCACCCTCACAGTAATTGTAACCCTAACCCTAACGCTAACATTAACCCTAACCCTAACCCTCACCCTAACACTTACCCTCACCCTAACACTAAACCTCACACTAACCCTAATCATCACCTTAACCCTAAACCTCAGCATAACACTAACCCTAAAACTTACCCTCACCCTAGCCCTTACCCTAAGCCTAAATCTCATCCGCACCCTAAGCCTCACACTAACCCTAACACTAATCCTCATTCTAAACCTCAACCTCACCATAACCCTAACCCTAACCCTAACACTAAACCTCACCCTAACCCTAACCCTAACCGTCAAACTAACCCTAACCCCCACTCTCACCCTCAGCCTAAACCTAAGGCTAAACCTAACCCTAAAACTAACCCTCATACCCACCCTAACCCTAACCCTAATCCAAATCCTAACCCTAACCCTAATCCTCACCTTCACCCTCAGCCTCACCTTAACCCTAATTCTAAACCTAAACTTCACCCTCACCCTAACCCTAACGCTAACCCTAACCATAAACCTAACCCTCCCCCTAACTCTCACCGTGACCCTAACCCTAACACTAACCCTAAACCTCAACCTAACCCTCACCAGAACCCTAACTCTAACCCTAAACCTCACCCTCACCCTCACCCTCACTCTAACACTCAAATCCTAAAACTCACCCTAACCCTAATCCAAACCCTCACCCTAACCATAACCCTCACCTTAAACCAAACCCTCACCCTAACACTTACCATCACCCTAACCCTCAACCTAAACCTCACGCTCATCTTCACCCTAAACATAATCCTAAACCTAACCCTATCCCTAAACCTCAACCTAACCCTCACCCTCACCCTAACACTAACCCTAACCCTAAACCTAACCCTAATACTCCCCCTAACCCTAACTCTAACCTTAAACCTCACCCTCAACCTACCGCTAACCCTAACCCTACACCTCAACCTAAAGGTTACACTAACCCTAACCCTCACCGTCACCCTCAAACTCACTGTAACTCTAACCCTCAACCTAACAATAACACTAAACCTAACCCTAACACTAACCCTAAACATAACTCTTACCCTCACCCTAAGACTTACCCTCACCACAAACTTAACCCTAACCATCACACTAACAATAACCCTAGCCCTAACCCTAACTGTAACACTCACCGTAACCCTAACCCTAACCCTAATCCTAAACCTAACCCTATCCCTAAGCCTAACCCTAACCCTAATTCTCACACTCACCCTCAACCTAACGCTAATCCTAAACCTAACCCTATGCCTAAACCTAAAACTCACCATAACCCTCAGACTAACCCTCACCCTAAACCTAATCCTAACATTAAACCTCATCCTAGCACTCACCCTAACCCTAAACCTAACCCTCACCCTCACCCTAACCCTAACCCTCACATTCACCCTCAACCTCAGCATAACCCTAAGCCTAACCCTAACACTAAACTTAACCCTCACACTCACCCTATCCCTTACCCTAATCCTAAAATTAACCCTAACCCTACCCCGCTCCCTCAGCCTCAACTTAACCCTAACTCTAACCCTAAACCTCACCCTCACCCTAACCCTAAAACTAAACCTAAACCTCACCCTAACCCTAACCCTAAACCTCACACTCACCCTAGCCCTCACCCTAACCCTAATCCTAAACCTAAACCTAATCCTAACCCTCCCCATAACCCTAACCATAACACTCACCCTAACGCTCACCCTCACCCTCACCCTCAGCCTATCCCTAAGCCTGACACTAACCCTAACCTTCACACTAACCCTAACCCTAACCCTAATCCTAATCCTAACCCTAAACTTAACCCTCACCCTCAACCTAACCCTCAACTTAAGCCTAACCCTAACATTAATCCTAACCCTAACCCTCAACTTCTGCCTCACCCTAACCCTAAATCTAACCCTAAACCTCACCCTAACCCTAACCCTAACCCTAACCCTATCCCTAAACCTCATCCAAACCATAACCCTAACCCTCACCCTCACCCTCACAGTAACCTTAACCCTAACCCTAATGCTAATAATAACCCTAACCCTAACCCTAAACCTCACCCTAACATTTACCCTCACCCTAACAGTAACCCTAACCCTAACACTAACACTCACACTAACTCTAATCATCACCTTAACCCTAAACCTCACCCTAACACTTACCCTAAACCTTACCCTCACCCTAGCCCTCACCCTAACCCTAACTCTCATCCTCACCCTAAACCTCACACTAACCCTAACACTAAATCTCAATCTAACCCGCACCCTCACAATAACCCTCACCCTAACCCTCACCCTAACATTAACACTCACCCTTACCGTAACCCTCACCCTCCGCCTAACCATCACCTTTACCCTTACCATCTCCTCCACACTAACCCTAACACTAAACCTCACCCTAACCCTAACCATAACCCTCACCCTTAACCTCACGCTCAGCCTAACGCTAAGCCTAAGCCTAACCCTTACCCTAACCCTCACCCTCACCTTAGCACTCACCCTAACCCTAATCCTAACCCTAACCCTCACCCTAACCCTAACCCTAATGATCACCCTAACCCTAATCCTTACCCCCACCCTCACCCTCAACCCTAAGCGTAAGACTAAACCTAACCCTCACACTCACCCTCACGCTAACCTTAATCCTAAACCTAACCCTAACACTAAACCTCAACCTAAACCTCACCCTAACCTTATCCCAAACACTAACCCTAACCCTAACCCTCGACCTAATCCTCCAACTAACCCTAAATCTAACTCTAAACCTCACCCTCAGCCTAACCCTAATCCTAAACCTAACCCTAAACCTCACCCGAACTCTAAGCCTAACCCTCACCCTAACCCTCACCATAACTCTAACCCTAACAGTAACAATAACACTAATCCTAACCATAATCCTAACCCTCATGCTCACCTTAACCCTAACCCTAACCCTCACGCTAACCCTAAACTTAACCGAACCCTAAATCTCTCCCTAACCCTAACCCTAAACCTCACCCCAACCCTAACCCTCACCCTCACCTTAAATCTAAACCTACCCCTAAGAATAACACTAACCCTAAACCTGACCATAACTCTAACCATAACCCTCACCCGCAGCCTCCCCCTCACTGCAAATTTAACCCTAACCATAACACTAAAAATAACCCTAACCCTATCCCTAATAGTAACCCTAACCTCACCCCCACCCTCACCCTCAACCTAACCCGAAGACTAAATTTAACCCTAACCCTAACCCTAACCCTAAACCTCACCACAACCCTAACCCTAACCCTAATCCTAAACCTAACCCTATGCCTAAACCTAACCCTCACCATAACCCTCACCCTAGCCCTCAACCTAACCCTAATCCTAACCCTAAACCTCATCCTAACTCTCACACTAACCCTAAACCTAACCTTCACCCTCATACTTGGCCTAAGCCTAAGCCTAAGCCTAATGCTAAACCTAACCCTCACCCTACCCCTAACCCTAACACTAACCCTAACTCTAACCCTAAAAATAACCCTAACCCCAACCCTAAATCTACCCCTGAACCTCATGCTCACCCTAACCCTAACTCTAACCCTAACCCAAACACTAAAACTCACCCTAATCCTAACTTTAACCCTCACCCTAAACCTAACCCTAACCCTCACACTCACGCTAACACTAACCCTAATCCTAATCCTAACCCTAAACGTAACCCTCACCCTCAACCTAACCCTCACCGTAAGCCTAACCCGAACACTAATCTTAACCATAAGCCTCAACTTCTGCCTCACCCTAACCCTAACTCTAACCCTAAAACTCACCCTAAACCTAACCCTAACCCTATCCCTAAACCTCATCTGAACCATAACCCTAACTGTCACCCTCACCTTCACAGTAACCGCAACCTTAACCCTAACGCTAACAATAACGCTAACCCTAACCCTCACCCTAACACTTACCCTCATGCTAACACTAACCGTAACCCTAACACTAACCCTCAAACTAACCCTAGCCTTAACCCTAAACCTAAACCTCAACCTAACCCTCACCATCACCCTAACCCTAACACTAACCCTATGACTAAGCCTTACGCTAACCTCCCCCTAACCCTATAACTAACCCTAAACCTCACCCTAACCCTAACCCTAAGCCTAACCATAACCCTAAACATAACACTAAACCTAACCCGAAACCCAACCCTAAAAGTAATCCTAATCCTCAGCCTCACCCTCACCCTAACCCAAACCCTAACCCTAACCCACACCCTAACCCTCACCCTACCTCTAAGCCTAACCCTAACTCTAACCCTAACCCTCACAAACACCCTCACACTAACCCTAATCCTAAACCTAACCCATTCCCTAACCCTAACCCTCACCCTTACCCTCACCCTAGCCTTCACCCTAACCCTACTCCTAACACTAAACCTCATCCTAAACCTCACTCTAACCCTAACCCTAACCCTCACCCTAACCCTAACTCTAACGCTCAACCTCATGCTCGGCCTAAGCCTAAGCCTAAGAATAATCCTAAACCTAACCGTATCCCTAACCCTCACTCTAACCCTAACCCTAACACTAACTCTAAGTCTAACCCTAAATCTCACCTTCACCCATTCCCTAACTCTAACCCTAACCCTACCCCTAACAATAAACCTAAACCTAACCCTAACCCTCACCCTAACCATTACACTCACCCTTACCCTAACCCTCACCCTACCACTTACCCTCACCCTAACACTAACCCTAACAATAACACTAAGGCTCACACTAACCCTAACCATCACCCTAACCCTAAACCTCACCCTAACACTAACCCTAACCCTCACCCTCACTGTAGACCTCACCCTAACCCTAACCCTCATCCTCACCCTAAACCTCACACTAACCCTGATACTAATCCTCAATCTAACCCTCACCCTCACCCTAACCCTAACACTAAACCTCCACCTAACCCTAACACTCACTCTTACCGTAACCCTCATCCTCAGCCTAACCCTCACCTTTACCCTTACCCTTACCCACACACGAACCCGCACCCTAACCCTAACCCTGACCCTAACCCGCACCCTCACTCTAACTCTACACCTAAAACTCACATTCACGCTAACAGTAACTCTAACCCTAACCCTAACACTAAACCTCACCCTAACCCTAACCCTAAACCTCACCCTCACCCTCACCGTAACCGTAACCCTAACCCTGACCCTAACAATAAACCTAACCTAAACCTAATCCTCAATCTAACACTCACCCTAACACTTACCCTAACTCTTACCCTAACCCTAAACATAACACTAACACTCACACTTATCTTTACCATCACCCTCAGCCTAAATCTCACCTTTACCTTTACGATCATCCTCACCGTAACTCTAAATCTCATCCTAACCCTCACCCTAACAGTAAACCTAACCATCACACTAACCCTAACCCTCACCCTCAACCTCACGCTCAGCCTAACCCTAAGCCTAAGCCTAAGATTAACCCTAACCCTAATCCTCACCCAAAACCTCAAACTCAGCCTAACCCTAAGCCTAAGCCATAGATTAAACCCTAACTCTCACACTCACACTCACACTAAACCTATTCCTAAGCATAACCCTAACCATAAACCTAAACCTCAACCTAACCCTCACCCTAAACTTAACGCTAACACTAACACTAACCCTAACCCTCAACCTAACCCTCTAACTAACCCTAAATCTAATGCTAAACTTCACCCTCACCCTAACTCTAATCCTAAATCTAACCCTAAACCTCACCCTAACCCTAACCCTAATCCTCACCCTCACCCTCAGCTTCACCATCACCAAAATTCTAACTCTAACCCTAACAATAACACTAATCCTAACCCTAAACCTAACCCTAACCCTAACCCTAATCCTAACACTCACCCTCACCCTAAACTTAATGCTAACCCTAACCCTAACACTAACACTAACCCTCACCCTAACCCTAACCCTCACACTCACTATAACCCTAATCCTCAACCTAACTCTCAACCTAACCCTAAACCTAACCCTAAAACTTAATCTAATACTAACCATAACACTGACCCTCAACCTAGCCCTCACTCTAACCCTAATTCTAAACCTAATCCTCATCCTAACCCTCACCCTAACCCTAACTCTAAAACTAACCCTAACCCTCACCCTCACCCTAACCCTAACCCTAACCCTCCACCTAAACCTAATCCTTAATCTCACCATAACCCTTACCCTAACCTTCACCCTAACCCTAAACTTAACCGAACCATAACTCTACCCCTAAACCTCACCCTCAACATAACCCTGAATCTAACAGTAAACCTAACAATAAACCTCAACCTAACCCTAATCCTAACCCTCAAACTAACCCTAACCCTCACCCTCACACTCTCCCTCAGCCTAAACCTAAGGCTAACCCTAACCCTAACCCTAACCCTCACACTCACCGTAACCCTAACCCTAATCCATATCCTACCCCTAACCCTAACCCTCACCCTCACCCTCAACCTCACCTTAACCCTAATTCTAAACCTAAACCTCACCATCACCCTAACCCTAACGCTAACCCTAACCATAATCCTAACTCTAACCCTAACCCTCACCTTAACTCTCAACGTAACCCTAACCCTAACCCTACCCTCAACCTCACCCTCAACCTCAACCTCATCCTAACCGTAATTCTAACTCCAAACCTCACCCTCACCCTAACCCAAACTCTAAACCTAATACTTACCCTCACCCTAACCCTCACACTAACCCTCATACTCACCCTCACCCTAAACCTAATCCTAAACTTAACCCTAACCATAACCCTCACCCTAACCCAAACCCTCACCCTAACACTTACCCTCACCCTAACCCTCACCCTTACCCTCACACCCACCCTCACCCTAACCCTAATCCTAAACCTAGCCCTATCCCTAAACCTCAAGCTAACTCTCACCCTCACCATAACACTAACCCCAACCCTAAACCTCACTCTCAACCTACCCCTAACCCTAACCGTAACCCTAAACCTCAACCTAAAGGTCACACTAACCTTAAACCCCAACCTCATCCTCAACCTGTAACTCTTAACCTAACCCTAACAATCACCCTAACCCTAACCTTAACCCTCACCCTCATGCTCGGCCTAAGCCTAAGCCTAAGCCTAATCCTAACCCTAACCCTCACCCTAACCCTAAACCTAACAGTAACCCTAACTCTAACTGTAAACCTGACTCTCACACTTACCCTAACTCTAAACCTAACACTAACCCTAACCCTAACCCGCAACCTAACATAACCCTCACCCTAACCCTAACGCTCACCCTAACTCTTACCCTCACCCTAACACTAAACCTAACCCTATCACTAACCCTAACCCTAACACTAACGCTCACACTAACCCTTACCATCATCCTAACGCTAAACCTCAACCTAAACCTAAACTTAAACCTCACCCTCACGCTAGACCTCACCCTAACCCTAATGCTCATCCTCACCCTAAACCTCACACTCACCCCAACACTAATCTTCAATCTAACACTCACCCACACACTTCTCCTAACCCTCACCTTTACCTTAACCCTCACCCTCAGCCTAAACCTCACCTTTACCCTTACCATCATTCTCAACCTAATCCTCCCCCTAACCCTAAAACTCAGCCTACCCCTCACCTAACGGTAAACCTAACTATCACCCTAACCCTAACCCTCACCCTCAACCTCACGCTCAGCCTAACCCTAAAAGCCTGAGCCTAACCCTTACGCTAACTCTCACCCTCACCCTAGTCCTTACCATAACCCTAATCCTAAACCTAACACACACACTCACCCTCCCCTTAAACCTAATCCTAAACCTAAAACTAACCCTCCCCCTAACTCTCACCCTAACACTAACCCTAGCACTAACGCTAACCCTAACCCTCACCATAAACCTAACTCTAACCCTAAACCTCACCCTCACCATAAACTTCACCCTAACCCTAAACCTAACCCTCAAACTATCACTAACCCTAAATCTAACCCTAAACCTCACCTTCACCCTCAATTAACCCTAACCCTAACCGTATACCCCACCCTATCTCTAACCCTAAATCTCACCCGCAACCTCACCCTCACTGTAACTCTAACCCTAACCCTAACACTAACCCTCACACTAACCCTAAACTTAACCCTAACCCTAAAACTCAACCTAACCCTCATTCTCACCCTAATCCTAACACTAACCCTGTACCTAACCCTTACCCTAACCCTCCCCTAATCCTATATCTAACCCTAAACCTCACCCTAACCCTAACCCTAAGCCTAAGCCTAACCCTAACCCTAAACATAACCCTAAACATAACATAAATCCTCAGCCTCACCCACACTCTAACCCAAACCCTAACCCTAACCCACACCCTAACCATCAGCCGAACCATAAGCCTAACCCTAAGCCTAACACCAACACTCACACTCAACCTCACCCTAACCCTAATCCTAAACCTAACCCTATCCCTAAACCTAACCATCTCCCTAACCCTCAGCCTAGCCCTCACCCTAACCCTAATCCTAATGCTAAACCTTATAATCACCCTCACCCTAACCCTAACCCTAACCCTCACCCTAACCCTAACCCTAACCCTCACCCTCATACTCGGCCTAAGCCTAAGCCTAAGCCTAAGCTTAACCCTAACCCTAACCCTCATCCTAACCTTAACCCTAACACTAACCCTAACTCTAAAAGTAAACCTCACCTTCACCCTAACCCTAACTCTAATCCTAACCCTAAACCTAAACCTCACCCTAACCCTAAACCTAACCATCACCCTAACCCTCACTGTAACCGTAAACCTAACACTAAGCCTAAAAATAACCCTAACCGTAACCCTAACCCTCAACCTATCCATAACTCTCACCCTAAACCTAACCCTCACCCTAACACTTACCCTCACCCTAACACTAACCCTAACCCTATCACTAAACCTCACACTAACCAGAACCATCACCCTAACCCTAAACTTCAGCCTGAACCTAAACCTAAACCTCACCCTCACCCTAGCCCTCACCCTAACCCTAACCCTCACCATCACCCTAAACCACACACTAACCCTGACACTAATCCTCAATCTAACCCTCACTCACATCCTTCCCATAACCCTAACCCTCCCCCTAAACCTAAAAATCATCCGACCATAACCCTTATCCTCAGCCTAACCCTCACGTTTACCCTTATGGTCACCCCACCCTAACACTTACTCTAACCCTAACACTCACACTAACCCTCACCCTAACCCTAACACTATCCCTAAACCTCATCCTCACCCTAACTCTAACTCTCACCCTGACCCTAACACTAAACCTCACCCTAACCCTAACCCTAACAATCACCCTCACCCTCAGCATAACCATAACCCTAACCCTAACCCTAACAATAACCCTAACCCTAACCCTCAACTTAACCATTAGCCTCACCCTAACCCTAACCCTCACCCTAACACTTACCCTAACACGAACACTAACCCTAAAACTAACACTAACCCTCACACTAACCCTAACCCTCACCCTAATCCTAAACCTCACCCTAACCCTAACCCTAATCCTCAATCTAACCCTCACCCTACTCCTAACCCTTACCCTTACCCTAACCCTAAACCTAACCCTAATCGTCACCCTTAACTTAAATCTCACCTTCAGCCTAAACCTCACCTTTACCCTTACCATCATTCTCACCCTAACCTTCCCCCTAATCCTAAACGTCAACCTACCCCTCACCCTAACTGTAAACCTAACCATCACCCTTAACCTAAACCTCACCCTCAACCCCACGCTCAGCCTAACCCTAAGCCAAAGCCTAACCCTTACACTAAACCTCACCCTCTCCCTAGCCCTCTCCCTAAACCTAATCCTAACACCCACACTCGCCCTCAGCCTAACGCTAAGACTAAGCCTCACCCTAACCCTAACCCTCACACTCACCCTCACCCTAACCCTAATCCTAACCCTAACCCTACCCCTACCCCTTAACCTCAACCTATCACTCACACTAGCCTTAACCCTAACACTAACACTAACGGTAACCCATGAAATAACTCTCCCCCTAACCCTAAATCTAACCATAAACCTCACCCTCTCCCTAACCCTAATCCTACTCCTAAACCTAAAACTCAACCTAAACCTAACCCTAACCCTCACCCTCACCTTAATTCTAACTCTAACCCTAACCCTAAACCTAATCCTAACACACACCCTCACCCTAACTCTAATCCTAAACCTAATTATCCTCCTAACCCTTACCCTAAACCTAACACTAACCAACACCGTAACCGTATCCCTAATCCTAACCCTAACCCTCAACCTAACCCTAACCCTCACGATCACCGTAACCCTAACCCTTAGGCTCACCCTAACCATAAACTTAACTCGAACCCTAACTCTCACCCTAACCCTAAGCCTAAACCTAACCCCAACCCTAACCCTCACCGTAACCCTCACCCTCAGCCTATCCCTAACCCTAACCCTAACCCTAACCTTCAAACAAACCCTAACCCTTTCCCTAATTCTAATCCTAAACCTAATGCTAACCCTCACCCTCAACCTAACCCTAACCCTAACCCTAAGTCGAACACTAAACCTAACTCTAACAATCACAATCAGCCTCACCCTAACCCTAACTCTAACCCTAAACCTCACCCTCACCCTAAACCTAAACCTAACCCTAACCCTAACGGTAAACCTCACCCCAACCCTAACCCTAAACCTCACCCTCACCCAAGCCCTCATCCTAACTCTAATCCTAACCCTAACCCTCATCCTAACCCTCACCCTAACACTAACTCTAAAAATAACCATTACCCCAACCCTAAACCTAACGCTAACGCTCAACCTAACCCTAACCCTCACCCTCACCGAAACCCTCACCCTAACCCTAAACTTAACCCTAACCCAAACCTCACCCTAACCCTAACCCTAACCCTCAAGCTAACCCTAACCCTCACACTCACCCTCACCCTCAGCCTAAGCCAAGCCTAAGCCTAACCCTAACCCTAACCCTCACATTCACCCTAAGCCTAATCCTAATCCAAATCCTAAACCTAACCCTAATTTGCACCCTTACTCTAACCATCACCTTAACCCTAACCCTAACACTAACACTAACCCTAACCCTCAACCTCAGCCTCACCCTAACCCTAACTCTAACAGTAAACCTCACCCTCCCTCTAACCCTAACTCTAACCCTAACCCTCACCATGAACCTCAACCTCAGCCTAACCCTAAGCCTAAACCTAAACCTAACCCTAACGCACACACTGACAATCATCCTAACCCCAATACAAACCCAATCCCTAACCCTAACCCTCCCACTAACTCTCACCCTAACCTTAACCCTAACACTAACCCTAACCCTAAACCTCAACCTAACCCTCACCCTAACCGTAACTCTAACATTAAACCTCACCCTCAAACTAAACCTAACTCTAAAACTAACCCAAACCCTAAACCTCACCCTAAACCTAACCCTAACCATCACACTAAACCTAATCCTCAGCCCCACACTCACCCCCAGCCTAACCCTAAGCCTAAGCCTAAAAATAAACCTAAAACTTACACTAACCCTCACCCTAACCCTAAGCATACCCTATCCCAAACCCTAACCCTTAACCTCAACCTAACCTTCACCCTAACCTTAACCCTAACACTAACCCTAACTCTAACCCACGAACTAACCCTCCCGCTAACCCTAAATCTAACCCTAAACCTCACCCTCAACCTAACCCTAACCCTAAACCTCACCCTAACCCTAAACTTCAACCTGACCCTCACCCTCACCCTCACCGTAAGTCTAACCATAAACTTAACAATAACACTAATCCTAACCCTAAACCTAACCCTAACCCTAACCCTAACCCTAATCCTAACACTCACCTTCAGCCTAACCCTCATCTTTACCCTTACCATCACCCAAACCCTAACCCTCACCCTCACCGTAACCCTAACCCTCATCCAAACCCTCACCCTAACCCTAACCCTAAACCTAAACCTCACCCTAACACTAACAGTAAACTCACCCTCACCTTAGCCCTCACCCTCACCCTAATTCTAACCCTAATTCTAATCCTAATCCTTACCCTAACCCTAACCCTAATCCTCACCCTAAAATTAAACCTAACCCTAACCCTAACACTCAAACTAACCCTAACCCTCAAGCTCACTGTAACACTAACCCTAACCCTCATCCTAACCATAAACTTACCCCGAACACTAACTCTCACCCTAACCCAAACCCTCAGTCTCAACCTAGCCCTAACTTTCACCCTCACCCTCACCCTCAGCCTAACCATAGGCCTAACCCTAACCCTAACCCTCACACTCACCCTATTACCCTAATCCTAATCCTAACCCTAAACCTAACCCTCACCCTCACCCTATTCCTCACCCTAACCGTAACCCTAACACTAACCCTAACTCTAACAATCTCAATCAGCCTCACACTAACCCTATCTCTAACCCTAAACCTCACCCTCACCCTAACCCTAACCCTAACCCTAAACCTCACCCTAACCTTAAACCTAAACCTCACCCTCAACCTAGACCTCACCCTAACCCTAATCCTAACCCTAACCCTCATCCTAAACCTCAAGCTAACACTAAGCCTAACCCTAACCCTCACCCTCACCGTAATCCTTACCCTAACCCTCACCCTAACCCTAAACTTAACTCGAAACCTAACTCTCACCCTAACACTAACCCTTACACTATCCCTCACCTTCATCCTAAGCCTAAGCCTAATCCTAATCCTAACCCTCACACTCACCATAAGCCTCACCTTAACCCTAACCCTAACACTAAACCTAACCTTAACTCTCACCCTCAGCCTCACCATAACCCTAACTCTAAACCTAAATCTCACCATCACCCTAACCCTAACCCTAAACTTCACCATCACCCTAGGCCTCTCCCTAACCCTAATCCTAACCCTAATCCTCATCCTAACCCTCAACCTAAACCTAACCATAACCCGCACCTTAACCCTAGCACTTGTCTCTCAACATCACCCTCAGCCTAACCCTAAGCCTAACCATAAACCTAACCCTAACACACACAATCACACTCACCCTAAACCTAATCCTAACCCTATCCCTAACCCTAAACCACCCCCTAACGATCACCCTAACACTAACCCTAACACTAACTCTAACCCTAACCCTCAACCTAACCCTCAACCTAACCCTAACTCTAACCCTAAACCTCACCCTCACCCTAACGCTCATCATAACACTTACCCTCAACCTAAACCTAACCCTAACCATAACCCTCCCCCTAAGCCTAAACGTCATCATAACCCTCACCCTAAACTTAAACCTAACCATAACCCTAACCCTAACCCTAAACCTCAACCTAAACCTCACCCTCACCCTAACCGTAACACTAACCCTAACACTAACCCTCCCCTTAACCCTCCCCCTAACCATATATCTAACCCTAAACCTCACCCTCACCCTCACCCTAAACCTAACCCAAACCCTCACACTAACCATAACCCTCACCCTAACCCTAACCCTCACCATAACACTTACACTCACCCTAGCACTAACCCTAACCCTAACACTCACCCTCACACTAACCCTCACCCTCACCCTAATCCTAAACCTCACCCTAACCCTAACACTAACCATAACCCTCACCCTCACCCTAGCCCTCACCCTAACCCTAAATCTAACCCTCAGCCTCAGCCTAACCCTAACCATCACCCTCACCCTAAGCCTCACACTAACCCTAACACTAATCTTCAATCTAACCAACACCTAACACTAACCCTAACCCTAACCTAACCCTAACCCTTATCCTAACCGAAAACCTAACCCTAACACTCACGCTTATCTTAAGCCTCAACCTCAGCCTAAACCTCACCATTACCCTTACCATCATCCTCACCCTAACCCTTACCCTAACCCTAACTCTAACCCTAAACCTCACCCTCTCCCTAAATCTAACTCTAACCCTAACCCAAAACCTAAACCTCACCCTAACCCTAACCCTAACCCTCACCCTCACACTCACCCTAGCCCTCAACCTAACCGTAATTCTAAACCTCACCCTCACCCTAATCCTAACCCTCATCCTCATCCTAAACCTCACACTAACCCTAACCTTTATCCTCAATCTAACCCTCACCCTCACCCTAAACCTAACACTTACCCTAACCCTAAAACTAACCCTAAACCTCAACCTTAACGTAAACCTCACCCTCAGCATAAACCTCTCCTTTACCCTTATCATCATCCTCACCCTAACCCTCAACATAACCCTAAACCTCATCATAATCCTCACCCTAACCATAAACCTAAACATCACCCTAACCCTAACACTCAACCACACCCTCACCCTCAGCCTAACCATAAGCCTAAGCCTAAGCCTTACCCTAACCCTCACCCTCACCCTAGCCCTCACCCTAACCCTAATCTTAACCCTAACCCACATCCTAACCCTCAACCTAACCCTAAAACTAACCATCACCCTAACCCTAATCCTAACGCCCACCATCACCCTCAGCCTACCCCTAAGCCTAAGCCTAACCCTCACCCTAAACCTCACACCCACCGTCACCCTAACACTAATCCTAAACCTAACACTATCTATCACCCTAACCCTAATCCTAACGCCCACCATCACCCTCAGCCTACCCCTAAGCCTAAGCCTAACCCTCACCCTAAACCTCACACTCACCGTCACCCTAACCCTAATCCTAAACCTAACACTATCCCTAAACCTCAACCTAACCCTCTCCCTCACCCTTACCCTAACACTAACCCTAGCCCTAAACTTCTCCCTAACCCCCCCTAACACTAAGTCTAACCCTAAACCTCACCCTCACCCTTACACTAACCCTAACCCTAACCCTCACACTTACCCTCAACCTCACTGTAAATCTAACCCTAAACCTAACAATAACCCTAACTCTAACCCAAACCCTAACCCTATACATAATCGTCACCCTCAGCCTCACCCTCACCGCAAAATTAACCCTAACCATAACACTAACAATAACCTTAACCCTAAACCTAAACCTAAACCTAACCCTAATCCTCACCCCCACAATCACCCTCAGCCTAACCCTAAGCCTAAGCCTAACCCTAACCCTAACTTTAAACCTAAACATAAACCTCACTGTCAGCCACACCCTCACAGCAAACTTAACACTAACCATAACATTAACAATAACCCTAACCATAAACCTAACCCTAATCCTCATCATAACCCTCACCCTAAACCTAACCCTAATCCTCACCCTAACCCTAATCCTAAAAATAATCCTCAACCTAACCCTAACCCTTACCCTAAATCTAATTCTAACCCTCACCCTCATCCTAACCCTAACCCTCATGCTCACCCTAACCCTAAGCCTAACCATAATCCTCAACCTATACCCTAACCCTCACCCTCACAGTAACCCTTACCCTAACCCTTACCCTAAACCTAAACTGAATTAACACTAACTCTCACCCTAAACCTAACCCTAACACTTACCCTAACCCTAACCCTCACACTCACCCTCACCCTCAGCCTAAGACTAAGCCTAAGCCTAACCCTAACACTAACGTTCACACTCACCCTAACCCTAACCCTAATCCTAAGCCTAACAATAACCCTCACCCTCACCCTTACCCTCACCTTAACCCTAACGCTAACATTAACCCTAACCCTAACCCACACCCTCAGCTTCATCCTAACCCTAACTATAACACTAAAGGTCACCCTGATCTGAACCCTAACCATAACCATAACCCTAAACCTCACATTAACCCTAACACTAACCCTTACCCTCACCCTAGCCCTCACACTAACCCTAATCCTAACTCTAAACCTCATCCTAACCCTAAGTCTAACCCTCACCCTAACCCTAACTTGCTCACACTCAACCTCACCCTCAGCCTAACCCTAAGCCTAACCCTAAACATAACCCTAACACACACACTCACCCTCAGCCTAACCCTAAGCCTAAACCTAAATCTAACCCTAACCCACACACTCACTCTCACCCTAACCCTAATCCTAACTCTAACCCTAACACTATCCCTCCCCCTAACTCTCACCCTAACCCTAAACCTAACACTAACCCTAACCCTAACCCTCAACCTAACCCTGAAACTAACCTTAAATCTCACGTTCACCCTAAACATAACTCTAACCCTAACCCAAACCCTAAACCTCACCCTAACCCTAACCTTAACCCACACCCTCACAGTAACCATAAACATAAACCTTAACCTAACAATGAACCTAACTCTAATCCTTAGCGTCACCATAACTCTAACATTAAAGTTAACCGTAAACCTAACCCTAACCCTCCCCTAAACCTAACTCTAAACCTAAAACTCACCCTAATCCTAAACCTCACCCTAACCCTCCCCGAAACCCTAACTCTCACCCTAAACCTCACCCTCACCCTAACCATAACCCTATCCCTAAACCTCACCCTAACCCTGATCCTAATCCTCACCCTCACCCTCACCCTCACCTAAACATAACCCTAACCCTAACTATTACACTAACCCTAACACTAACCCTAACGCTGACCCTCACCCTAACCCTAAACCAAACCCTCACCTTAACACTAACCCTAACCCTAAACCTCACCCTCATGGTAACCTTAACCCTAAACCTCAGCCTAACGCTAACCCTAACCCTCATCCTCACTCTACCCCTCACCCTAAACCTAATGCTAACCCTAAACCCTCACCTTCACGCTCGGCCTAAGCCTAAGCCTAAGGTAAGACTAACCCTGACCCTCACACTAACCCTCACCCGAACGCTAACTCTAACCCTAAACCTCACCCTCACCCTAACCCTAAACCTCACCCTCACCCTCACCCTCTGCCTAACATTAAGCCTAAATTAACCCCAACACTAACCCTAATAATAACCCTAACCCCCACCCTAACGCTCACCCTAACCCTAACCCTAACCCTCACCCTCACCATAGCCCATACTCAAAACCTAGGCCTAAGCCTAACCCTCAACCTAACCCTCACTCTAACCCTAACCCCAAAGCTCACGCTAACCATAACCCTCACCCTCACACTCACCCTAACTCTAATCATAACCCTAACCCTAAACATAACACTCACCCTCACCTTAACCCTAATCCTAATCCTAACACTAACCCTAACCGTAACCCTAACCCTAACCCTCACCCTAACCCTAACTCTAACCCTAAACCTCACCCTCACCCTAACCCTAACACTAACCATAATCCTAAACCTCACCCTAAACCTAAACCTTACCCTAACACTTACCCTCATCTTAAAACTAACACTAACCCTAACACTAACCCTCACACTAACGCTAACCATCACCCTAAACCTAAACCTCACCCTAACCCTAACCCTAACCCTCAACTTCACCCTTGCCCTCACCCTAATCCTAACCCTCATCCTCACCCTAAACCTCACACTAACCCTAACACTAATCCTCAGTCTAACCCTCACCCTCACGCTAACCCTAAACCACACCCTTACCATAACCCTCAGCCTCAGCCTAACCCTCACCTTTTCTCTTACAG
This sequence comes from Dipodomys merriami, assembly GCF_024711535.1. Taxonomy (NCBI): domain Eukaryota; kingdom Metazoa; phylum Chordata; class Mammalia; order Rodentia; family Heteromyidae; genus Dipodomys; species Dipodomys merriami. Next base: position 81,107 of record NW_027206471.1, on the reverse strand, counting down.
TCACCCTCATCCTAACCCTCACCCTAAACCACAACCCTCATCCTATCCCTCACCCTAACCGTAACCCTAACCATCACCCTAACCCTAACCCTCACCCTCAACTTCAGCCTCAGCCTAAACCTAACCCTAAGCCTAAACCTAACCCCAAACCTCACACTCACCCTAGCCCTCACCCTAACCCTAATCCTAACCGTAACCCTCATCCTAACCCCCAACCAAACCTTAACCAGAACCATCACTCTAAACCTAATCCTCATCCCCACACGCACCCTCAGCCTAACCCTAAGCCTAAGCCTAACCCCAAGCCTAACCCTCACACTCACCCTCACCCTAACCTTAATCCTAACCCTAAACCTAACCCTAAACCTAAACCTTAACCTAACCCTCAACCTAACGCTAACCCTAACTCTAAAACTCACCCTCACCTTGGTCCTCACCCTAACCCTCACCCCAAACCTAACCCTCACCCTCACCAAATCACGAACCCTAACCCTCACCCTAATGCTACCCCTAACCCTAAACCTAAACCTCACTTTAACCCTAACCCTAACCCTCACCCTCAACCTAGCCCTCACCCTAAACCTAATTTTAACCCTAACCCTCATCCTAACCCTCACCCTAAATCTAACCCTAATCTTCAACCTAACCCTAAACCTAATTCTAACCCTCAACCTAACCCTAACCCTAACCCTCACCGTAACCTGACCCTTACCCTCTCCCTAACCCTAAACCTAAACGGAACACTAAACCTCACCCTAAGCCTTACCCTAAACCTCAACCTCACCCTAGCCCTCATCCTAACCCTAATCCTAACCCTAACCCTCATGCTAACCCTCACCCTAAACCTAACCCTAACTCTAACCCTAACCCTAAATATAAAACTCACCCTAACCTTAATCCTAATCCTCACCCTCTTCCTCACTGTAACCATAACCCAAACACTAACACTTACAATAACCATAACCTAACCCTAACCCTCATCCTAACCATATCCTTCAACCTAACCTTAACCCTCATCCTAACACTTTCCCTCACCCTAACCCGAACCCCAAACCTCACACTCACCCTAACCCTCAACCTAACCCTAATTCTCACACTAACCTGAACCCTAATGCTAGGCTTCAGCCTGACCCTAAACGTAACTCTACCCTGCACCTCACCCTCACCATAACCGTAACCCTACCCATAACTCTAAAGCTCACCCTAACACTAACCATAATCCTCACCCTCACCCTAGCCATAACCCTAAACCGAATTCTCACCCTAACCCTCATCCTAACCCTGACCCTAACACTAACCTTAACCCTCACTCTCACCCTCACCCCAACCCTAAACCTAACGCTAACCTTCACCCTAATCCTAACTGTCTCCCTCACCAAAACACTTACCCTAAACCTCACTCTAACACTAACCCTCACCCTAACCCTAACTCTCACCATCAACCTCACCCTCAACCTAACCCTAACCCTAACCCTAAACGTTACACTCTCCCTAACCCTAAACCTCACCCTAACCCTAAATTTAATCCTAATAGTAACCATATCCCAAAGCCTCAACCTCACCCTAACCCTCACCTTAACCCTAACCCTAACACTAACCCTAACCCTAACCCTCACCCTCAGCCACATCCTAACCCTAACTCTAACCCTAAACCTCACGCTCATCCTAACCCTAACCATAAACCTAAACCTCATCCTAACCCTAACCCTAAACCTCACCCTCACCCTAGCCCTCACACTAACCCTAATCCTAATCCTAACCCTCATCCTAAACCTCCCCCTAACCCTAACCCTAACCATCACCCTAACCCTAACTCTCACCCTCAAACTCACCATCAGCCTAAGCCTAAGCCTAACCCTAAACCTAACCCTAACACACACAATCACCTTCAGCTTTACCCTTATCCTAACCCTAACCCTAAGCCTCGCTCTAACTCTCACCCTAACCATAACCCTAACACTAACCTAACCCTAATCCTCAACCTAACCCTCCCCTAACCCGAACTCTAATCCTAAACCGCACCCTCACCCTAAACCTAACTCTAACCCTAACTGAAACACTAAACCTCACCCTAACCCTCACTCTCACCCTCACCTTAACCTTAACCCTAAACCTAACCCTAACAATAACCCTAAACATAATGCTAACCCTCACTCTAACCATAACCCTCATCCTAACCCAAACCCTCACCCTAACACTTACCATCACACTAACACTAACCCTAACGCTAAAACTAACCCTGACACTACCCCTAACCCTAAACCTAACCCTAAACTTCCACCTAACCCTCACCCTTACCCTATCCTTAACACTATCCCTAACCCTAAACCTCACTGTCACCCCCCTTAACCCTATATCTAACTGTAAACCTAACCCTCACCCTAATCCAAAAACCCACCCTAACCATAACAGTAATCCTCACCTGCACCCTCAACCTCACCTTAACTCTAACCCTAAACATACCAAAAACACTAACTCTAACCCTAACCATCACTCTAACCCTAATCCGCACCCCCACCCTCAGCCTCACCCTCACCTCAAACTTAACCCTAACCATAACACTAACAATACCCCTAACCCTAACCGTAATCCTCACCCCCATACTCATCCTCATCCTCAGCCTAAACCTAAGCCTAACCCTAACCCTAACCCTAATCCTCACCCTCACCCCAGCCCTCAACCTAACCCTAACACCCATCCTCACTCTAAACCTCACCCTAACCCGAACACTAATACTCAATCTAACCCTCACCCTCACCCTACCCTTAACCCTAACACTCACCCTAATCCTAACCTTCACCATTACCGTAAATCTTGCACTCAGACTAAAACTCATGTTTACCCTTACCGTCATCCCCACCCTAACCCTCACCCTAAACCTCTCCCTCACGCTATTCCTCAACCTAACCCTTACTCTACCCCTAAACCTCACCCTCACCCTAACCCTAACTCTAACCCTAACCCTAACACTAAAACTCACCCTAACCCTAACCCTAACCCTCACCCTAACCCTAAACCTCACCCTCACCCTCAGCCTCAGCCTAACCCTAAGCCTCACCATAAACATATCCCAAACACACACACTCACCCTCACCCTAACACTAATCCTAACCTAACCCAAACCCTAAACCTCCCCTTAACTCTCACCCTAACCCTAACCTTAACACGAACATTAACCCTAACCCTCAACCTAACCCTCAACCTAACCCTAACTCTAACCGAAACCTCACCCTCACCCTAAACCTAACTCTAACACTAACACAAAACCTAAAACTCACCCTAACCCTAACCCTAACCCTCATCCTCACCCTCACCATAACCATAACCCTAAACCTAAACCTAAGAATAACCCTAACTCTATTCCTAACCCTCACCCTAACACTTACCGTCACCCTAACACTAACCCTAACCCTCCCTCTAACCCTCACCCTAACCCTATATCGAACCCTCAACCTCACCCTCACCCTAACCCTAACCCCTAACCCCACCCTAACCCTAAAGCTAACCCTCACCCTTTGCTCGGCCTAAGACTAACCCTAAGCCTAAGCCTAAAACTAAACCTAAACCTCACCCTAATCCCAACAATAACACTAAACCTAACTCTAATCCTAAACTTCAACCTCACCTTAACCCTAACTCTAACCCTAACCCTAAACCTAAACCTCACCCTAACCCTAAACCTCACCCTCACCCTCACCCTCACCTTAAACGTAACCCTAACCCTAACCCTAACAATAAACTTAACCATAACCATAACCTTCATCCTAACCATAACTTTCACCATAACAATAACCCTCACCCTAACATTTACCCTCTCCCTAACACTAACCCTAAACCTAACACTAACCCTCACACTAACCCTCACCATCACACTAATCCTAAACCTCACCCTGATCCTAACCCTCACCCTCAACCTAACCCTCAACCTAACGCTAACCCTCATCCTCACCCTAAACCTCACACTAACCCTAACACTAATCCTCAACCTAAACCTAACCCACACGCTAACCCTAACCCTCACCCTTACCTTACCCCTCACCCTCAGCCTAACCCTCACCTTTACCCTTACCGTCACCCTCAACCTAACCCTCACCGTAACCCTCACCCTAACCCTAATCCTCATCCTAACCCTCACCCTAATGGTAACCCCAAACATCACCCTAACCCTAACCCTCACGCTCACCCTCAGCCTCAGCCTAACACCAAGCTTAAGCCTAAACCCAACCCTAACCCTAACCCTCACCCGAACACTAATCTTAACCCTAACCCTCATCCTTACCCTTAACCTAACCATAAACCTAACCAACTTTCTATACCTAGTCCTCATCCCAATACCATACCTTCAGCAAAACCCTAAGCCTAAGCCGAACCCTAACCCTAGCCATCACGCTCACCCTCACCGTAAACCTAATCCTAAATGTAACTTTAACCCTAACATTAAACCTCAACTTAACCCTCACCCTAACCCTAATACTAACACTGACCCTAACCCTAACGCTCACACTAACCCTCCCCCTAACAAGAACTCTAACCCTAAACCTCACCCTCACCCTAACAATAACCCTATCCCTAAACCTCACCGTAAACCTGATCCTAACACTCACCCTCACCCTCACTCTCACAGTAACTCTAACCATAACCCTAATCCTAACCTTCACCCTCACCCTAACCCTAACACTAACTCTAACCCTAACCCTCTCCCTCACCGTAAACCTAACCCTAACCCTAACCCTAAACCTCATCCTAACCCTAACAATAACACTCACCCTCACCCTAGAGCTCACCCAAAACTTAATTGTAATCTTAACCCTCATCCAAACCCTAACCCTAACCCTAACCCTAAAACTAACCCTAACCCTAAACCTCACCCTATTCCTCACCCTAACCCTAACTCTAACCCTAAACCTCACCCTCACTCTAACCCTAACCCTAAATCTCACCCTCACCCTAGCCCTCAACCTAACCCTAATGCTAACCTTAGCCCTCATCCTAACATTCACCCTAACCCTAAACCTAACCCTCACCCTAACCCTAACCCCCACCCTCAACCTCACCCTTAGCCTAACCCTAAGCCTAACCCTAAACCTAACCCTAACCCACACACTCACCCTCACTCTAACCCTAAACCTAAAACTAACGCTAACCCTAACCCTCACCCTCACCTTAGCCTTCACCCTAACCCTAATCCTAATCCTAACCGAAAATCTAACCATAACCCTAACCCTAAACCTAATACTATCCCTCACCCTCAGTGTAAGGGTAACCCTAACCCTAACCTAACAATAACCGTAACCCTAACTCTAACCCTCACCCTAAACTTAACACTCACCCTAACCCTAACCCTCACCCTAACACTTACCCTCACCCTTATCTTAACCCTCAGCCTTAGCCTAATCCTCACATTTAGGCTTACCATCACACTCACCCTAACCCTAATTCTAACCCTCACCCACACCCTAACCCTCACCCTCATCTTCCCCCTAAACCTCACACTAACTCTAACCCTAATCCTTAATCTAACCCTCACCCTAATCTGAAACCTAACCCTTACTCTAACCCTAAACTTAACCTTAAACCACACCCTTATCTTAACCCTCACCCTCAGACGAAACCTCACCTTTACCCTTACCATCATCCTCACCCTAACCCTCCCCCTAAACCTAAACCTCATCCTAAAACTCACCCTAACAGTAAACCTAACCATCAGCCTAACCCTAACCCTCACGCTCAACCTCAAGCTCAGCCGAACCCTAAGCCTAAGCCTAACCCTTACCCTAACCCTCACCCTCTCCTGAGCCCTCACCCTAACCCTAAATCCTAACCCTAAGCCTCATCCTAACCCTCACCCTAAGCCTAAACCTAACAATCACCCTAACCCTAATCCTCAGGCCCACACTCACCCTCAGCCTAACCCTAAGCCGAAGCCTAACCCTAACCCTAACACTCTCACTCACCCTCATCCTAACCCTAATCCAAATCTTAACCCTACCCCTAACACTTAACCTCAACCTAACCCTCACCCTAACCTGAACCCTAATATTAACCCTAACTCTAACCTACGAACTAACCCTCTCCCTAACCCTAAATCTAAACATAAACGTCACCCTAACCCTAACCCTAACCCTACCCCTAACACCAAACCTAACCCTCACCCTCACAATAACCCTCACCCTCACTGTAACTCTAACCCTCACCCTAGCCCTCACCCTAACCCTATTCCTAACCCTAAACCTTATCCTAACCCTCACCCTAACCCTAACCCTAACCCTCACCCTCATGCTAGGCCTAAGCCTAAGCCTAAGCCTAAGCCTAACTCTAACCGTAACCCTCACCCTGACCCTAACCCAAACACTAACCCTAACTCTAATCCTAAATCTCACTCTCACCTTAACCCTAACTCTATCCCTAACCCTAAACCTAAACCTCACCCTGACCCTCACCGTGACCATAACCGATACCCTAACCCTAACAATAACCCTAACCCTAACCCTAACCCTCACAATAAACATAATCCTCACCCTAAACCTAACCCTCACCCTAACACTTACCCTCACCCTAACACCTACCCTAACACTAGATAACCCTCAAACTAACCCTAACCATCACCCCAACCTTAAACCTGACCCTAACCCTAACTCTAACCCTCACCTTCACCCTAGCCCTCAACCTAACCCTAACCCTCCTCCTCACCCTAAACCTCACCCTAACCCTAACACTAATCCTCAATCTAACCCTCACCCTCACCCTACCCCTACCCCTAACACTCACCCTAACCCTAACCCTCACCATTACCGTAACTCTCACCCTCAGCCTAAACCTCACGTTTACCCTTACCTTCACCCCCACCCTAAACCTCACCGTAACCATAACCCTCTCCCTAACCCTCACCCTAACCATTACCCTAACCCTCACCCTAACGCTAACTATACCCCTAAACCTAACCCTCAACCTAACCCTAACTCTAACCCTAACCCTAACACTAAACCTCAACCTAACCCTAACCCACACCCTAACCCTAAACCTTAACCGTAACCCTAATCCTAAGCCTAACCATAAACCTATCCCTAACACACACACTCACCCTCACCTTAACACTAATCCTAACCCTAACCCTAATCCTAACCCTCTTTTGAACTCTCACTCTAACCCTATCCTTAACACAAACACTAACCCTAACCCTCAACCTCACCTTCACTCTAACCCTAACCCTAAACTCCACCCTAACACTAACCCTAACCCACACCCTCATGCTCAGCCTAAACCTAAGCCTAAAACTAACCCTACACCTCACCCAAACCCCAACAATAACACTAAACCTAACTCTAACCCTAAACCTCACCTCAACCCTAACCCTAACTCTAACCCTAACCCTAAAGGTAAACCTCACACTAACCCTAACCCTTCACCTCACCCTCACCCTCACTGTAACCGTAAGCCTAACCCGAACCCTAACAATAACCCTATCCCTAACCCTAACCCTCATCCTAACCATAAGCTTCACCCTAACACTAACCCTCACCCTAACACTTACCCTCACCCTAACACTAACCCTAACACTAACACTAACCCTCACACTAACCCTAACCATCACCATAACCCTAGACCTCACCCTAACCCTAACCTTAATCCTCACCGTAAATCTCAAACTAACCCTAACCCTAATCCTCAATTTAACCCTCATCCTCACCCTAACCCTAACCCTCACCCTCAGCCTAATCCTCACCTTTACACTTATCGTCACCCACACCCTAAAACTCTCTCTAACCCTAACCCTCACCCTCACCCTCACCCTCAGCCTAAACGTAAGCCTAAGCCTAAACCTAACCTTAACCCTCACCCTCACCCTAGCCCTCACCCTCACCCTAATTCAAAACCTAAACCTCATCCAGACCTTAACCTAACCATAAACCTAACCAACATTCTAAACCTAATCCTCATCCCCCACCCATACTCTCAGCCTAAACCTAAGCCTAAGCTGAACCCTAACCCTCACACTCACCCTCATCGTAAACCTAATCCTAAAGGTAACCCTAACCCTAACATTAAACGTCAACCCAACCTTCACCCTAACCCTCACCCTAACCCTAACTCTAACCCTAAACCTCACCCTCACACTAACCATAACCCTAAACCTAAACCTCACCCTAAACCTGATCCTAACCCTCAGCCTCACCCTCACCCTCACTGTAACTCTAACCCTAACCCTAATCCTAACCCTCACCCTCACCCTAAACCTAAACCTAACCCTCACCCTAACCCTAACCTTCACCCTCACCGTAACCCTAACCCTAACCCTAATCCTAAACCTCACCCTAACCCTAACAATAACACTCACCCTCACCGTAGCCCTCACACTAAACCTAATTGTAACCCTAACCCTCATCCCAACTCTCACCCTAACCCTAACCCTAACCATCAACCTAACCCTAAACCTAATTCTAACCCTCAACTTAACCCTAACCCTGACCACACTGTAACCCTAAACCTAACCCTCACCCTAATCCTAACCCTAATCCTCACCCTCAAGCTGGACGTAAGCCTAAGCCTAATACAAAGCCTAAGCCTAACCCTAACCCTCATCCTAACCCTAACCCTAAAACTAACCCTAACTCCAACCCTAAACCTCACCCTAAACCTAACCCTAACACTAATCCTAACCGTAAACCTAAACCCTATCCCTCACCTTAACCCTAACTTTATCCCTAAACCTCACCCTCACCCTAAACCTAAACCTAACCATAACTCTAACCCTCACCCTCAACCTAACACTCAACTAAACCCTAACCCTCATCCTCACCCTAAACCTCACCCTCACACTAGCCCTCACCCTAGCCCTCACTCTAACCCTAATTCTAACCCTAATCCTCATACTAACCCTTAACCTAACCAGAACCCTAACCATCATTCTAAACCTAATCCTCATCCCCACCCATACACTCAGCCTAACCCTAAGCCTAAACGAACCCTAACCCTAACCCTCACACTCACCCTCACCGTAAACCTAATCCTAAAACTAACCCTATCCATAATTTTAAACCTCAACTTAACCCTCAACCTAACCCCAAGCCTAACATTAACCCTAATCCTAACCCTCACCCTAACCCTCCCCCAAAGCATAAAACTTACCCTAAACCTCACCTTCACCCTAACCATAACCCTATCCCTAAACCTCACCCTAACTCTTATCCTAATCCTCACCTTCACCCTCACCCTCACTGTAAATCTAACCCTAACCCTAACTATTACACTAACCCTAACCCTAACCCTGACTCTCACCCTAACACTAACCCTAACCCAAACCCTCACCTTAACCCTAACCGTAACCCTAACCCTCACCCTCACCGTAACCCTAAACCTAAACCTCATACTAACCTTAACCCTCATTCTCACTCTAGCCCTCACCCTAAACCTAATGCTAACCCTAAACCTCACCCTCACCTTCACGCACGGCCTAAGCATAAGCCTAAGCCTAAGACAAACCCTGACCCTCACACTCACCGTCACCCTAAACCTAAACGGAAGCCTAACCCTAAACCTAACCCTCACACGAAAACTAACTCTAACCCTAAACCTCACCCTCACCCTAACCCTAAACCTCACCCTCACCCTCAACCTCTGCATAACATTAAGCCTAACCCTAACCCCAACCCTAACCCTAATACTAACCCTAACCCGTACCCTAACGCTCACCCTAACCCTAACCCTAACCCTCACCCTCACCATAGCCTATGCCAAAACCCTAAGCCAAAGCCTAACCCTCACCCTAACCCTCACTCTAACACTAACCCCAACGCTCACCCTAACCATAACCTCACCCTCACCCTCACCCTAAATCTAATCCAATTCCTAACCCTAACCCTAACACTCACCCGCACCTCAACCCTAATCCTAATCCTAACCCTAACTCGCAACCTCACCCCCACACTAAATTCCACCCTAACCCTCACCCTCAAACTAATCCTAACCCTAACCCTAATCCTAAACCTCACCCTAAACCTAAACCTTACCTTAACACTTACCCTCAGCTTAAAACTAACACCAACCCTAACCCTAACCCTCACACTAACGATAACCATCACCCTAAACCTAAACCACACCCTAACCCTAACCCTAACCCTCAACTTCACCCTTGCCCTCACCCTAATCCTAACCCTCATCCTCACCCTAAACCTCACACTAACCCTCACACTAATCCTCAATCTAACCCTCACCATCACCCTAACCCGAAACCTCACCCTTACTATACCCCTCACCCTCAGCCTAACCTCACCTTTTCTCTTACAGTCACCCTCATCCTAACCCTCACCATAAACCATAACCCTCATCCTATCCCTCACCCTAACCTTAACCCTAAACATCAACCTAAACCTAACCTTCACTTTCAAATTCAGCCTCAGCCTCAGCCTAACCCTAAGCCTAAACCTAACCCCGAAACTAACACTCACCCTAGCCCTCGCCCTAACCCTAATCCTAACCCTAACCCTCATCCTATCCCTCAACCTAACCTTAACCAGAACCATCACTCATCCCTACACTCACCCTCAGCCTAACCCTAAGCCTAAGCCTAACCCTCAGCCTAACTCTCACACTCAGCCTCACCTTAACCTTAATCCTAAACCTAAACATAACCCTAAACCTAAACTTAACCCTCACCCTAACGCTAACCCTAACCCTAACCCTCACCCTCACCTTAGTCCTCACCCTAACCCTCACACCAAACCTAACCCTCACCCTAACCGAAACATGAACCCTAACCCTCACGCTAACCCTACCCCTAACCCTAAACCTAATACTAACCTAATACTAACTTAAACCTAACCCTCACCCTCACCGAAACATGAACCCTAACCCTCACCCTAACCCTACCCCTAACCCTAACCCCAATACTAACACTCATCCTCACCCTAGACCTCACCCTAACCCTAATTGTAACCCTAACCCTCATCCTAACCCTCACCCTAACCGTAACCCTAACCCTCAACCTAACCCTAAACCTAATTCTAACCCTCAACCTAACCCTAACCCTAACCCTCACCGTAACCTAACCATAACCCTCACCCTAACCCTAAACCTAACCCAAACCCTAAACCTCACCCTAAGTATAAACCTAACCCTCACTGTCACCCTATCCCTCATCCTAAACCAAATTCTAACCCTAACCCTCATGCTAACCCTCACCCTCACCCTAACACTCACACTAAACCTAGCCCTAATCCTAACCCTCAACATAACCCTAACCCTCACCCTCACCATAACCCTAACGCTAACACTCTCTCTATGCCTAAACTTAATTCTAACTCTAAACCTCACCTAACCCTAACACTAACCCTCACCCTCATGCTAGACCTCATCCTAACTCTAATCCTAACCCTAACCCTAACCCTAAACCTCACACTCACCCTCACCTTAACACTAGTCCCAATCCTAACCTTAACCCTAGCCTCACCCTCACCCTAAACCTCACCCTAACCCTAAACCTAACACTAACCCTAACCGTAAACATAACCCTAACCCTCACCCTCAACCTAGCCCTCAACCTAACCCTAACCCTCATCCTCACCCTAAACATGACACTAACATCAACACTAATCCTCAATCTAACCTTCACCCTCACACTAACCCTAAGCCTCACCCTGACCATAACCCTCACCCTCAGCCTAACCCTCAACTTTACCCTTACCGTCACCCTCTCACTAACCCTCACCATAACCCTAATCCTCATTCTAACCCTCACCCTAAAGGTAACCCCAACCATCACCCTAAACCTAACCATCACCCTCACCCTCAGCCTCAGCCTAATCCTAAGCATAAGCCTAACCCTAACCCTAACCCTCACCCTCACCCTAGCCCTCATCCTAACCCTAATTCTAACCCTAACCCTCATCCTAATGCTTAACCTAACCAGAAACCTAACCATCATTCTAAATCTAATCCTCATCCCCACCCATACACTCAGCCTAACCCTTAGCCTAAACGAACCCTAACCCTAACCCTCACAGGTATCCTCACCGTAAACCTAATCCTAAACCTAACCCTAACCCTAATATTAATCCTCAAACTAACCCTCACCCTAACCCCAAGCCTAACATTAACCCTAATCCTAAACCTCCCCGAAACCCTAACTCTAACACTAAACCTCACCCTCACCTTAACCATAACCCTTACCCTAAACGTAACCCAAACCTGATCATAACCCTCACCCTCACCCTCACTGTAACTCTAACCCTAACCCTAACTATTACACTAACCCTAACCCTAACCCTGACCCTCACCCTAACCCTAACCCTAACCCAAACCCTCACCATAACCCTAACCCTAACCCTAACCCTCACTGTAACCCTAACCCTAAACCTCACCCAAACGCTAATCCTAACCCTCATACTCACTCTAGCCTTCACCATAACACTAATTCTAACCCTAAACCTCACCCTCACCTTCACGATCGGCCTAAGCCTAAGCCTAAGCCTAAGACTAACCCTGACTCTCACAATCACCCTCAAACTAACCCTAACCCTAACCCTATCCCTAACCCTAACTCTCACACTAACCCTCACCTGAACGCTAACTCTAACCCTAAATCTCACCCTCACCCTCACCCTAAACCTCACCCTCACGCTCACCCTCTACCTAACATTAAGACTAAACCTAACCCCAACCCAAACCCTAATACTAACCCTAACCCCCAGCCTAACGCTCACCCTAACCCTAATCCTAACCCACACCCACAACATAGCCCATACCAAACACTAAGCCTAAGCCTAACCCTCACCATAACCCTCACTCTAACCCTAACCCCAACACTCACCCTAACCATAACCCTCATCCTCACCCTCACTCTAACTCTAATCCTAACCCTAACCCTAACCATAACACTCACCTCATCTTAACCCTAATCCTAATCTAAACCCTAACTCCAATCCTCACCCCCACCCTAAGTCTCACCCTAACCCTAACTCTAACCCTAAACCTAACCCTCACCCTAACCCTAACTCTAACCCTTAACATCACCCTCACCCTAACCCTAACCCTAACCCTAATCGTAAACCTCACCCTAAACCTAAACCTTACCCTAACACTTAATCTCACCTTAAAACAAACATTAAACCTAAAAATAACCCGCACACCAACGCTAACCATCACCCTAAACCTAAACCTCACCCTAACCCTGAGGTTAACTCTCAACTTCACACTAGCCCTGACCCTAACCCTAACCCGAACCCTAAACCTCACACTCACCCTGTTACCCTAATCCTAATCCTAACCCTAAGCCTAACCCTCACCCTCACCCTAAGCCTAACCCTAACCCTAATTCTAACACTAACCCTAAACCTAACGCTAGCCTTCAGCCTCACCCTAACCCTAACTCTAACCCTAAACCTCACTCTCAACATTACTGTAACCCTAACCATAACTCTAAATCTCACCCTAACAATAAACATAAACCTCACCCTCACCCTAGCTCTCACCCTAACCCGAATCCTCACCATAACCCTCATCCTAACACTCACCCTAACACTCACCCTAACCCTCACTCTCACCCTCACCCTAACCCTAAACCTAACCCTAACCCTCACCCTAACCCTAAGTGTTACCCTCACCATAACCCTTACCCTAACCATCACCCTAACCCTAAACTTATCCCGAACCCGAACTCTCACCCTAACCCTAACCCTAACCCTCACCCTAACCCTCACCCTCACCCTCACCCTCAGCCTAACCGTAAGCCTAACCCTAACACTAACCCTAAACGTTACCCTCACCCTAACCCTAACCCTAACGCTAAACCTCACCCTAACCCTAAACTTAAAACTAAAACTAACCCTAACCCTAAACCTCAACCTCACCCTAACCGTCACATTAACCCTAACCCTAACACTAACCCTAACCCTAACCCTCACCCTCAGCCTCATCCTAATCATAACTCTAACCCTAAACCTCACCCTCATCCTAACCCTAAACCTCATCCTAAACCTAACACTAAGCCTCACCCTCAACCTAGCCCTCACCCTAACCCTAATCCTAATCCTAACCCTCATTCTAACCCTCCCCCTAACCCTAACACTAACCCTCACCCTAATCCTATCCATCACCCTAAACCTCACCCTCAGCCTAACTGTAAGCCTAACCCTAACACACAAACAATCACCTTCAGGTTTACCCTAATCCTAACCCTAAACCTAACCCTAAACCTAAGCCTCCCCCTAAGTATCACCCTAACCATAACCCTAACAATAACCCTAACCCTAACCCTCAACCTAACCCTCACACTAACACTAAACCTAATCCTAAACCTCACCCTCACCCTAGACCTAAATCTAACCCTAACTGAAACCCTAAACCTCACCCTAACCCTAAACCTAACCCTCACCCTCACCCTCACCTTAACCTTAACCCTAAACCTAACCCTAACAATAACCCTAACCATAATCCTAACCCTCACTCTAACCATAATCCTAACCCTAACCCAAACCCTCACCTAACACTTACCCTCACACTAACACTAACCGTAACCCTAAAACTAACCCTCACACTAACCCTAACCCTAACCCTAACCCTAAACTTCAACGTAACCCTCAACCTCACCCTAACCCTAACACTAACCACAACCCTAAACCTCACTGTCACTCTCCCCCTAATCCTATATCTAACTGTAAAACTCACGCTCACCCTAACCCTCTCCCTAACCCTAAACCCCTCCGTAACCCTAACCCTAATCCTCACCTGCACCCTCAACCTCACCTTAACTCTAACCCTAACCCTAACAATAACACTAACCCTAACCCTAATCATCACTCTAACCGTAATCCTCACCCCACCCTCAACCTCACCCTAACCTCAAACTTAACCCTAACCATAACACTAAAAATAACCCTAACCCTAACCCTCACCGTAATCCTCACCCCCACCCTCATCCTCAGCCTAACCCTAAGCCTAACCCTAACCCTAACCCTCACCTTCACCCCAGCCCTCAACCTAACCCTAACCTTCATCCTCACTCTAAACCTCACCCTAACCCTAACACTATTCCTTAATCTAACACTCACCCTCAACCTACCCCTAACCCTAAAACTTACTCTAAACCTAACCTTCAACATTACCATAACTCTCACCCTCAGCCTAACCCTTATGTTTATCCTTACCGTCAACTCAACCCTAAACCTAAACCTACCCCTAAACCTAACCCTAACTCTAACCCTGACCCTAACTCTAACCCTAAACCTCACCCTCAACCTAACCCTAACTCTAAACCTAACCCTAACACTAAACCTCACCCTAACATTAACCCTAACCCTCACTCTAACCCTCAACCTCAACCTCACACTTAGCCTCAGCCTAACCCTAAGCCTCACCATAAACTTATCCCTAACACACACTCACCCTCACCCTAAAACTAAACCTAACCTTAACCCTAACCCTAACCCTCCCCTTAACTCTTACCCTAACCCTAACCTTAACATGAACACTAAACCTAACCCTCAACCTAACACTCACCCTAACCCTAACTCTAACGGAAACCTCAACCTCACCCTAACCCTCACTCTAACACTAACCCGAACACTAAACCTCACCCTAACACTAACCCTAACCCTCACACTCACCCTCACAGTAACCGTAACCCTAAACCTGACCCTAACAATAACCCTAAAGCTAATCCTAACCCTCACCCTAACCATAACCGTCACCCTAACCCAAACCCTCACCCCAACACTTACCCTCACCCTAACACTAACTCTAACCCTAGCACTTACCCTCCCACTAACCCTAACCCTAACTCTAACCATAAACCTCATCTAACCCTCACCCCCACCCTAAACCTAAAACTAGCCATATTCCTATCCCTTAACCTAACACTCCCCCTAACCCTATATCTAACCCTAAACCTCACGCTAACCCTAACCCTAAGCCTAAGCCTAAAACTAAACCTAACCCTAACCCTAACCCTAACCGTAAGCCTATCCCCAAACCACACACTCAAGCTCAGCCTAAACCTAAGCTTAACCCTAACCCTAACCCTAACCATCACATTAACCCTAACCCTATCCCTAACCTTAACACTAAACCTAAACTTAATCCTCAGCCTTACCCTCACCCTAAACCAAACCCTAACCCTAACCCTCACCGTAAACCAAAGCCTAACGCTAACCCTAACCCTCACACACACCCTCACACTAACCTTAATCCTAAACCTAACCCTACCCCTAAAGCTAACCCTCATATTAACCCTCAGCCTAGCCCTCACCCTAACCCTAATCGTAACCCTACAACTAATCCTAACCCTCCCCCTAACCCTAACCCTAACACTAAACCTAACCATAACCCTCACACTCAGCCTCACCCTAACCCTAACTCTAAACCTAAACCTGCCCCTACACCTAACCCTAACCCTAACCCTCACCCTAACACTAAACCTCACCCTCACCCTCAACTTCAGCCTAACCCTAAGCCTAACCCTAAACCTAAACCTAACCCTAACATACACACCCACACTCACGCTAACTCTAATCCTAACCCTATCCCTAACCCTAACCCTCCCCCTATCTCTCACCGGAACCCTAACCCTAACACTAACCGTAAACCTAAACTTCAACCTAACCCTCACCCTAACCCTAACTCTAACCCTAAATCTCACCCTCACCCTAACCTAACTCTAACCCTAACCCAAACCCTAACCCTCACCCTAACCCTAACCTAACCATCAAAATAACCCTAAACCTCAACCCCACGCTCATCTTCAGCCTAACCCGAAGCCTAAGCATAACCCTAACCCTAATCCTCACATTCACCCTCACCCTAACCCTAATTCTTAACCTAACCATAAACCTAACCCTTAACCTCAACATAACTATCACCCATAACCATAACCCTAACCCTAACACTAACACTAACCCACGATCTAACCCTCCCCCTAACCCTAATCAAACCCTAAACCTCACCCTCACCCTAACCCTTACCCTAAACCTCATCCTAACTCTAAAAGTCACCCTGACCCTCACCCCCACCCTCAACTTAACTCTAACCATAACCTTAACAATAACACCAATCCTAACCCTAAACCTAACCCTCATGCTAACCCTAGCCCTAATCCTCACACTCACCCTCACCCTAACCCTAATCCTAAACCTAACCATAAACCTAACCCTTAACCTCAACCTAACTGTCAACCTAACCTTAACCCTAACACTAACCCTAACACTAACCCACGAACTAACCCTCCCCTTAACCCTGAATCTAACCCTAAACCTCACCCTCACGCTAACCCTAATCCTAACCCTAACCCTAAACCTCACTCTAACCCTAAAACTCACCCTCACCCTCACCGTAACTCTAACCCTAACCCTAACAATATCACTAATCCTAACACTAAACCTAACCCAACAACAACCCTAATCCTAAAACTCACCCTCACCCAAAACCTAATAATAACCCTAACCCTCACCCTAACCCTAAACTTCATCCTCACTGTAAACCTAACGCTCATTCAAACCCTTACCATAACTCTAACCCTAACCATAAACCTCACCCTAACACTAACCTTAACACTCACCCTCGCCCTGGCCCTCACCCTAAACCTAAACCTAACCCTAATCCTCAACCTAACCCTCACCCTAACCCTAACCCTCACCCTCACCCTAAACCGAACCCTCAACCTAACCCTAACCTTCACGCTCACCTAAAACGTAACCCTAACAATAACCCTAAGCCTAACCCTCACCTAACCATAACCCTCACCCTAATCCTAACCCTCACCCTAACCCTAACTCTAACCCTCACCCTCACCCTAACCCTAACCCTCATCCTCACCCTAAACCTCACACTAACCCGAATCCTAACCCTTACCCTAACACTAAACTTAACCCTAAACCACACCCTTATCTTAACCCTCAACCTCAGCCTAAACCTCAACTTTACCCTTACCATCATCCTCACCCTAACCCTCCCCCTAAACCTAAACCTCATCCAAAAACTCACCCTAACAGTAAACCTAACCATCACCCTAACCCTAACCCTCACCCTCAACCTCAAGCTCAGCCGAACACTAAGCCTAATCCTAACCCTTACCCTAACCCTCACCCTCTCCCTAGTCCTCACCCTAACCCTAATCCAAACCCTAACCCTCATCCTAACCCTCACCCTAAGCCTAAACCTAACAATCACCATAACCCTAATACTCACGCCCACACTCACCCTCACCCTAACCCTAATCCGAAACCTAACCCTACCCCTAAAACTTAACCTCAACCTAACCCTCACCCTAACCTTAACCCTAATATTAACCCTAACCCTAACCCACGAACTAACCCTTTCCCTAACCCTAAATCTAACCATAAACCTCACCCAAACCCTATCCCTAAACCTACCCCTAACACTAAACCTCACCCTCACCCGAATCCTAACCCTCACCCTCACTGTAACTCTAACCCTCACCCTAGCCCGCACCTTAACCCTATTCCTAACCCTAAACCTCATCCTAACCTTCACCCTAACCCTAATCTTCACCTTCATAGTAGGCCTAAGCCTAAGCCTAAGGCTAAGCCTAACCCTAACCGTAAGCCTCACCCTAACCCTAACACTAACACTAACCCTAACTCTAACCCTAAACCTCACTCTCACCCTAACCCTAACTCTAACCCTAACCCTAAACCTAAACCTCACCCTAACCCTAACCCTAACCCTCAGCCTTACCCTCACTGTTCCCATAACCGATACCCTAACCCTAAAAATAACCCTAACCCTAACCCTAACACTCACCCTAAACATAACCCTCACCCTAACCCTAAAACTCACCCTAACACTTACCCTCACCCTAACACTAACCCTAACAATAACACTAACCTTCACCCTAACCCTAACCCTCACTCTAACCCTAACTCTCACACTCATGCTTGTCCTAAGCCTAAGCCTAAGCCAAAAACTAACCCTGAACCTCACCCTAACCCCAACAATAACACTAAAACTAACTTTAACCCTAAACATCACCCTCACCCTAACCCTAACTCTAACCCCAACCCAAAACCTAAACCTCATCCTAACCCTAACCCTCAACCTCACCCTCACCCTCACTGTAACCGTAACCCTAACACTAACAATAACAATAACCCTAACCCTAACCCTAACCCTCATCCTAAACATAACCTTCACCCTAACCCTAAACCTCACCCTAACACTTACCCTCACCCTAACACTAATGCTAACCCTAACACTAACCCTCACACTAAACCTAACCATCACCCTAACCCTAAATCTCACCCTAACCCTAACCCTCGTCCTCACCCTAAACCTCACACTAACCATAACACTAATCCTCAATCTAACTCTCACCCTCACCCTAACCCTAACCCTCACCCTTAACCTAACCCTCACCCTCAGCCTAATCCTCACATTTACCCTTACTGTCACCCTCACCCTAACTCTCACCCTAACACTAATCCTTATCCTGACCCTCACCCTAACAGTAACTCCAACCATCAACCTAACCCTAACCCTCACCCTGAACCTTAGCCTCAGCCTAACACTAAGCCTAAGCCTAAACCTAACCCTAACCCTCACCCTCACCCTAACCCTAACCCTAACCCTAATCCTAACACTAAGCCTCATCCTAACCCTTAACATAACCATAAACCTAACCATCTTTCTAAACCTAATCCTCATATACACCCATACCCTCAGCATAATCCTAAGCCTACGCTGAACACTAATCCTAACCCTCACACTCACCCTTACCTTAAAACTAATCCTAAACGTAACCCTAATCACAAATGTAACCCTAACTCTAACATTAACCTTCATCCTAACACTCACCCTCACCCTAACCCTAACCCTAAACCTCACCCTAACACTAACCCTAACCCTCACCCTCACCCTAGCCCTCACTCTCACCCTAATCCTAACGCTAAGCCTAATCCTAACCCTTAACTTAACCATAAACCTAACCATCTTGCTAAACCTAATCCTCATATACACCCATACCCTCAGCATAACCCTAAGCCTAAGCCGAACCCTATCCCTAACCCTCACAATCACGCTTACCGTAAACCTAAACCTAAATGTAACCCTAACCCTAACATTAATCCTCAACCTAACCCTCACACTAACCCCAACCCTAACCCTAACCCTAACCCTAATGCTCACCCTATCCCTCCCCATAACCCTAACTCTAACCCTAAACCTCACCCTCATCCTAACCATAACCCTAACCCTAAACCTCACCCTAAACCTGATCCTAACCCTCACCCTCACCCTCACCTCAATGTAACTCTAACCCTAACCCTAATCCTAACACTGAACCTCACCCTAACCCTAACCCTAACCCTAACCCTCACCCTAAACCTAACCCTCACCCTCACCGTAATCCTAACCCTAACCCTATACCTCACCCTAACCCTAACAATAACCCTCATCCTAACCATAACCCTAACCCTAAACCTCACCCTAAACCTGATCCTAACCCTCACCCTCACCCTCACCTCACTGTAACTCTAACCCTAACCCTAATCCTAACACTGAACCTCACCCTAACCCTAACCCTAACCCTAACCCTCACCCTAAACCTAACCCTCACCCTCACCGTAATCCTAACCCTAACCCTATACCTCACCCTAACCCTAACAATAACCGTCACTCTCACCCTAGCCCTCATCATAAACCTAATTGTAACCCTAAAAGTCATCCAAACCCTAACCCTAACCCTAACCCTAACCATCAACCTAACCGTAAACCTAATTCTAACCCTCAACCTTAACCCTAACCCTGACCCTACCCTAACCCTAAACCTAACCCTCACCCTAAACCTAACCCTCATCATAACCCTAACCCTCACACTAACCCTAACCCTAACACTAAACCTAACCCTAAAACTAAACCGTATCCCTCACCCTAAACCTAATTCTAAACCTAAAACTCATCCTCACTCTAACCCTAACCCTAACCCTAAACCTCACCCTCACCCTAGCCCTCACTCTAACCCTAATGCTAAATTTAACCCTCATCCTAACACTCACCCTAACCCTAAACCTAACCCCCACCGTAATCCTAACCCTCACCCTTAACCTCACCTTTAGCCTACCCTAAGACTAATCCTAAACCTAATCCTAACCCACCCACTCACCCTAACCTAACCATTACCCTAACCCTCAACCTAACCGTAACCCTCACCCTCAACCTCACCCTTAGCCTAACCCTAAGACTAACCCTAAACCTAACCCTAACCCACAAACTCACCCTCAGCCTAAACCTAATCCTAACCCTAACCATAAACCTAACCCTAACCCTCACCCCCACCCTAGCCTTCACCTTAACCCTAATCCTAACCCTAACCCAAACTCTAACCATACCCCTAACCCTAAACCTCACCCTAAACCTAACCCTAACCCTCACGCTCACTGTAAGGGTAAACCTAACCCTAACACTAACAATAACCCTAAAACTAACTCTAACCCTCACCCTAACCATAACACTCACCCTAACCCTAACCCTCACCCTAACACTTACCCTCATCCTTACAGTAAGCCTAACCCTAACATTAACCCTCACACTAATCTTAACACTCAACCCTAAACCTCACACTAACCCTAATCCTAACCCTCACCCTCACCCTAGCCCTCAAGCTAACCCTAATTGTAACCCTAACCCTCACCCTAACCCTCACACTAACCTAACCTTAATTCTCAATCTAACCCTCACCCTCACCCTAACCCAAACCATAACCCTTGCCCTAACCCTCACCCTAACCTTCACCCTTACCCTTTTCTTAACTCTCAGCCTCAGCCTAATCCTCACCTTTCCACTTACCATCACCCTCACGCTAAACCTCACCCTAACCGTAACCCTCATCCTAATCCTCACCCTAAGCTTAACCCTAACCATCAACCTAACCCTATCCCTCACTCTCAACCTCACCCTCAGACCAATCCTAATCCTAAGCCTAAACCTAACCCTAACCCTCACCCTAACCCTAACCCTCACCCGAACCCTAACCCTAACTCTCACCCGAACCCTAACCCTAACCCTAAAATTAAGCCTAACCCGCACGCGCACCCTCACCCTCACTATAACTCTAACCCTAACACTATCAATAACACTAAACCTATCCCGAACCATCACACTTACACTAACCCTAACCGTCACCCTCACCCAACCCTAACTCTAACATTAACCCTAACTCTAATCCTAAACCTCAATCTCACCCTAACACTAATTCTAACCCTAACCCTAAACCTAACACTCACCCTCACCCTTAGCCTAAAGCTAAGCCTAACATTAACCCTAACCCTAACCCTCACACTCACCCTCACCCTAAATCTAACTCTACCTCTAAACTTCACCCTCAACCTAACCCTAACTCTAACCCTAAACCTAACACTAAAACTCACCCTAACCCTAACCCTAAACCTCTCCCTAAACCTAACCCCCACCCTCATCCTCACCCTCAGCCTAAACCTAAGACTAACACTAACCCTAACATGAAACCTCACACTCACCCTAGGCCTAACCCTAATCCTAATCTTAACCCTAGCCCTAACCTTCACCCTAACCTAAGCCTCAGCCTAACGCTAAACCTAAAACCAACCCTAACCATAACCCGCCCCCTAACCCTCACCCTAACTCTGACACTAACATTAACCAAACCCTAAACCTCAACCTAACCTCACCCTAACCCTAACTCTATCCCTAAACCTCACCCTCACCCTAACCCTCACTCTAACCCTAACCAAAACACTAAACCTGACCCTAACCCTAACCCTCACACTCAGCCTCACATTAACCGTAACCCTAAACCTAACCCTAACATTAACCCTAAAGCTAATACTAACCCTCACCGTAACCATAACCCTCACCCTAACCCAAACCCTAAACCTAACACTTACCCTCACCCTAACACTTACCCTACCCCTAACACTAACCCTCACACTAACCCTAACTCTAACCCTAATCCTAAACCTCAACCTAACCCTCACCCTCACCCTAACCCTAACACTAACCCTATTCCTAATCCTTACCATAACCCTCCCCCTATCCCTACATCTAAACCTAAACCTCAGGCTAACCCTAACCCTAAGCCTAATCCTAACCCTAACCCTAACCCTAAACATAACCCTAACCCTAACCCTAAACGTAACCCTAATCCTCAGCCTCACTCTCAACCTAACCCAAACCCTAACCCTAAACCAAACCCTCACCCTCAACCTAACACTAAGCCTAAGCCTAAGCCTAACCCTAACAATCACCTTAACCCTAACCCTAACATTCAACCTAAGCCTAACCCTAACCCTAACCCTCACCCTAAACCTTACCCTAATACTAATCCTAACCCTAAGCCTAACCCTCACACTCACCCTAACCCTTAAACTAACCCTAAATCTAACACTATCCCTAACCCTAACCCTCACAATCAGCTTCACCCTAAACCTAAAATGAACCCTAACCCTCACCCTCACCCTAAACCTAACCATAAACCTAACCCTAAACCTCAACACAACCCTAACCCAAAACCTCACCCTCACCCTAGCCCTCAACCTAAACCTAATCCTAACCCTAACCCTAACCCTAACCCTAACCTAACCTTAACCCTCACCCTCACATAACCCGTACGCTAACCCTCACCCTAACCCTAAATTTAACCCGAACCCTAACTCTCACCCTAACCCTAAACCCTACCCTTACGCTAATCCTAACCCTCACCCTCACCGTCAACCTCAGCCTAACCCTAAGCCTAACCCTAAAACAAACCCTAACACACACACTCATCCTCACCCTAACCCTAATCCTAACCCTATCCCTAATCCTAACCTTCCCCCAAAATCTCACCCTAACCCTAAAAATAACAATAATCCTAACCCAAACCCTCAACCTAAACCTCACCCTTACCATAACTCTAACCCGAAACTTCACGCTCACCCTAAACCTAACGCTAACACTAACCCAAACCCTAAACCTCACCCTAACCCTAACACTAACCAACACCCTAAATCTAATCCTCACCCCCACCCTCCCCCTCAGCCTAACCTTAAACCTAAGCCTAACCCTAGCCCTAACCCTAACACTCACCCTCACCCTAAACCTAATCCTAACCCTAACCCTAACCCTTACCCACGAACAAACCTTCCCCCTAACCCTAAATCTAATCTTAAACCTCACATTGAACCTAACCCTAATCCTAAACCTAACCCTAATCCTCACCCTGAACCTAACCATAACCTTCACCCTCATCCTTACCCTCAGTGTAACTCTAACCATAACCCTAACAATAACACTAATCCTAACCCTAAACCTAACCCTAACCCTAACCCTAATCCTAACACTCACCCTCACACTAACCCTAATCCTAACCCTAACCCCCACCCAAACCCTAACCCTCACCCTCACCGTAGCACTAACCCTCATCCAAACCCTCACCCTTACCCTAAACCTAACCCTAAACCTCACCCTAACACTAACCCTAACATTCACCCTCACCCTGGCCCTCACCCTAACCCTAATCCTAAACCTAATCCTCATCGTAACGCTCACCCTAACCCTAACCCTAAACCTAAACCTAACTCTAACCCTCAACCTAACCCTAACCTTCACGCTCACCATAACCCTAACCCTAACCCTCACGCTAACCCTAAACTTAACCCGAACCATAACTCTCACCCTAAACCGAACCCTAACACTCACTCTAACCCTAAACCTCACTCTCACCCTCAGCATAACCCTAAGCCTAACCATAACCCTAATCCTCACATTCACGCCAAAACTTACCTTAATCCAAATCCTAACCCTAAGCCTAACAGTCAAACTCACCTAATCCTAACTCTAACACTAACACTAACCATAACCCTCACAATCAGCCTCAACCTAATCTTAAATCTAACCCTAAACCTCACCCTCACCCTAAAACTAACCCTAACTCTAAGCTAAACCTCACCCTAAACCTAACCCTAAATATCACCCTCACTCTAGCCCTCACCCTAACACTAATCCTAACCGTAACACACACCCTAACAGTAAACCTAAACCTAAACCTCACCCTAATCGTAAACCTTACCTAACGCTCACCCTAACCCTAAATTTAACCCGAACCCTAACTCTCAACCTAACCCTAAACCTAACACTCATCCTAACCCTAACCCTCACCCTCACCCTCACCCTCAGGCTAAGGCTAAGCCTATCCCTAACTGTACCCCTAACCCTTACACTCAGCCGAAACTTAACCCAAAACATAATCCTAAACCTAACACTAACCCTCACCCTCACCCTAACCATAACCTTAAACCTAACCCTAACGCTAAACTTAACCCTAGCATTCACCCACAGCCTCATCCTAAACCTAACTCTAACAATAAATCTTACCCTCACCCTAACCTCAACCCTAACCCTTACCCTAAACCTCACCCTAACCCTAACACTAAAACTCAACCTCACCCTAGACCTCACCCTAACCCTAATCCTAACCCTATCCCTAATCCTAACGCTCCCCCTAAATCTCACTGTAAACCTAACCCCAACACTATCCCTAACCATAACCCTCAACCTAACTCTCACTCTAACATTAACTCTAACCCTAAACCTCACCCTCAGCCTAAACCTAACACTAACGCTAAACCAAACACTAAACCTCACCCTAACCCTCACCCTCACCCTCATGATAACCAAAACCCTAAACCTAACCTTAACAATAATCCTAACCCTAATCCTAACCCTCACCCTAACCAAATCCATCACCTTAACCCAAACCCTAACTCTAACACATACACTCTCCCTAAAACTAACCCTAACCCTAACACTAACACTCACACTAACGCTAACCCTAACCCTAAACCTAAACCTCAACCTAAACCTAACCCTCACCCTAACCCTAACACTAACACTAAACCTCACCCTAACCCTCCCTCTAACGCTAAATCTAACACTAAACCTCAACCTCACCCTCACCCTAACCCTAACCCTAAACCTCACCCTAACCATAAACCTCACCCTAAACCTAACCCTCAACATAACACTTCCCCTCACCCTAACACTAACCCTAAACCTAACACTCACCCTCACAATAACTCTAACCCTCACCCTAATCCTAACCCTCACCCTAACCCTAACCCTAACGCTAAACCTCACCCTAACCCTAAACTTAAACCTAATACTAACCCTAACCCTAAACCTCAACCTCACCCTAACCCTCACCTTAACCCTAACCCTAACACTAACCCTAACCCTAACCCTCACCCTCAGCCTCATCCTAATCATAACTCTAACCCTAAACCTCACCCTCATCCTAACCCTAACCCTAACACTAAACCTCATCCTAAACCTAACACTAAACCTCACCCTCAACCTAGCCCTCACCCTAACCCTAATCCTAATCCTAACCCTCATTCTAACCCTCCCCCTAACCCTAACACTAACCCTCACCCTAATCCTATCCATCACCCTAAACCTCACCCTCAGCCTAACTGTAAGCCTAACCCTAACACACAAACAATCACCTTCAGGTTTACCCTAATCCTAACCCTAAACCTAACCCTAAACCTAAGCCTCCCCCTAAGTATCACCCTAACCATAACCCTAACAATAACCCTAACCCTAACCCTCAACCTAACCCTCACACTAACACTAAACCTAATCCTAAATCTCACCCTCACCCTAGACCTAAATCTAACCCTAACTGAAACCCTAAACCTCACCCTAACCCTAAACCTAACCCTCACCCTCACCCTCACCTTAACCTTAACCCTAAACCTAACCCTAAACCTAACCCTAACCATAATCCTAACCCTCACTCTAACCATAATCCTAACTCTAACCCAAACCCTCACCTAACACCCTCATACTAACACTAACCGTAACCCTAAAACTAACCCTCACACTAACCCTAACCCTAACCCTAACCCTAAACTTCAACGTAACCCTCAACCTCACCCTAACCCTAAAACTAACCACAACCCTAAACCTCACCGTCACTCTCCCCCTAACCCTATATCTAACTGTAAAACTCACCCTCACCCTAACCCTCTCCCTAACCCTAAACCCCTCCGTAACCCTAACCCTAATCCTCACCTGCACCCTCAACCTCACCTTAACTCTAACCCTAACCCTAACAATAACACTAACCCTAACCCTAATCATCACTCTAACCGTAATCCTCACCCCACCCTCAACCTCACCCTAACCTCAAACTTAACCCTAACCATAACACTAAAAATAACCCTAACCCTAACCCTCACCGTAATCCTCACCCCCACCCTCATCCTCAGCCTAAACCTAAGCCTAACCCTAACCCTAACCCTCACCTTCACCCCAGCCCTCAACCTAACCCTAACCTTCATCCTCACTCTAAACCTCACCCTAACCCTAACACTATTCCTTAATCTAACACTCACCCTCAACCTACCCCTAACCCTTAAACTTACTCTAAACCTAACCTTCAACATTACCATAACTCTCACCCTCAGCCTAACCCTTATGTTTACCCTTACCGTCAACTCAACCCTAAACCTAAACCTACCCCTAAACCTAACCCTAACTCTAACCCTGACCCTAACTCTAACCCTAAACCTCACCCTCAACCTAACCCTAACTCTAAACCTAACCCTAACACTAAACCTCACCCTAACATTAACCCTAACCCTCACTCTAACCCTCAACCTCAACCTCACCCTTAGCCTCAGCCTAACCCTAAGCCTCACCATAAACTTATCCCTAACACACACTCACCCTCACCCTAACACTAATCCTAACCCTAACCCTAACCCTCCCCTTAACTCTTACCCTAACCTAACCTTATCACGAACACTAAACCTAACCCTCAACCTAACACTCACCCTAACCCTAACTCTAACGGAAACCTCACCCTCACCCTAACTCTAACACTAACCCGAACACTAAACCTCACCCTAACACTAACCCTAACCCTCACACTCACCCTCACAGTAACCGTAACCCTAAACCTGACCCTAACAATAACCCTAAAGCTAATCCTAACCCTCACCCTAACCATAACCGTCACCCTAACCCAAACCCTCACCCCAACACTTACCCTCACCCTAACACTAACTCTAACCCTAGCACTTACCCTCCCACTAACCCTAACCCTAACTCTAACCATAAACCTCATCTAACCCTCACCCCCACCCTAAACCTAAAACTAGCCATATTCCTATCCCTTAACCTAACACTCCCCCTAACCCTATATCTAACCCTAAACCTCACGCTAACCCTAACCCTAAGCCTAAGCCTAAAACTAAACCTAACCCTAACCCTAACCCTAACCGTAAGCCTATCCCCAAACCACACACTCAAGCTCAGCCTAAACCTAAGCTTAACCCTAACCCTAACCCTAACCATCACATTAACCCTAACCCTATCCCTAACCTTAACACTAAACCTAAACCTAATCCTCAGCCTCACCCTCACCCTAAACCAAACCCTAACCCTAACCCTCACCGTAAACCAAAGCCTAACGCTAACCCTAACCCTTACACACACCCTCACCCTAACCTTAATCCTAAACCTAACCCTACCCCTAAAGCTAACCCTCATATTAACCCTCAGCCTAGCCCTCACCCTAACCCTAATCGTAACCCTACAACTAATCCTAACCCTCCCCCTAACCCTAACCCTAACACTAAACCTAACCATAACCCTCACCCTCAGCCTCACCCTAACCCTAACTCTAAACCTCAAACTCATCCTCAGCAAACCCTAAGCCTAAACCTAACCCTAACCCTCACATTTGTCCTAACCCTTACCCTAATCCTAATCCTCACCCTATGCCTAACCCTCACCCTAATCCTCACCCTAACCCTAATTCTAACACTAACCCTAAACATAACCCTCACAATCAGCCTTAACCTTACCCTAAATCTAACCCTAAACCTCACCCTCACCCTAAACCTAAGCATAACCCTAATCTTAAAACTCACAACAACCCTAACCCTAAACCTCACCCTTTACCTAGCCCTCACCCTAACCCTAATCCTAACCCTAACCCTCATGCTAACCCTCACCCTAAACCTAACCCTAACCCTCACCCTCACCATCACCGTATCCCTAACCCTAACCTTAACGCTCAACCTAACTCTAACCCTCAACCTCACCGTCACCTTTAACCTAACCCTCACCCTAACCCTAAATTTAACCCGAACCCTAACTCTCACCCTAACCCTAAACCTAACCCTCACCCTAACCCTAACCCTCACTCTAACGCTCACCTTCAGACTAAGCCTAAGCCTAATCCTAACCCTAAACCTCACACTCACCCTAAGCTTAACCCTAAACCTAATCTTAAACCTAAGCCTAACCCTCACCCACACACTAACCCACACCCTATCCCTAACTCTAAGACTAACCCTAAGCCCAACGCTCACAATCACCCTCAACCTAACCATAACTCTAACCCTAAACCTCACCCTCACCCTAACGTTAACCCTAAACCTAACCTTAACCCTAAACCTCACCCTCAACCTCAACCTCAGCCTAACCGTTAGCCTAACCCTAAACCTAACCCTAACACAAACACTCACCCTCACCCTAACCCTAATCCTATCCCTATCCCTAAACCTAACCCTCCCCTAAACTCTCACCCTAACCCTAATCCTAAACCTAACCCTAACCCTTAACCTCAACTGAACCCTCACCCTAACCTTAACCCTAACACTAACCCTAACCCTTCCAGGAACTAACCCTTCCCCTAACCCTAAATCTAAACCTAAGCCTCACCCTCAGCCTAACCCTAATCCTAACCCTAACCCTCTCCCTAACCCTAACCCTAACCCTAACCCTCATTCTTACCCTCAGCATAACTCTATCCATAACCCTAACAATAACACTAAACCTAATCCTAAACCTAACGCTAATCCTAACCCTAACCCTATTTCTAACACTCACCCTCACCCTAACCATAATACTAACCCTAACCATCACCGGAACCCTAACCCTCACCCTCACTGTAACACTAAACCTCATCCAAACCCTCACCCTTACCCTAACCCTAACATTTAACCTCACCCTAACACTAACCCTAAACCTCACCCTCATCCTAGCCCTCACCTTAATCCTCATCCTAACCCTCACCCTAACCCTAACCCTAACCCTCACCCTAAACCTAAACCTAACTCAAACCCTCAACCTAACCCTAACCCTCATGTTCACGGTAACCCTAAAATAACCCTCACGCTAACCCTAAACTTAACCCGAACCCTATCACTCACCCTAAACCTAACCCTAACACACATCCTAACCCTAACCTTCACTCTCACCCTCAGCATAACCCTAAGCCTAACCATAACCCTAAGCCTCACACTCAACCTAAACCTTACCCTAATCTTAATCCTAACTCTAAGCTTAACCCTCTCTCTCACCCTAACCCTAAATCTAACACTAACCCTAACCCTGACCCTCACAAGCAGCCTCACCCTAACACTAACTCTAACCCTAAACCTCAACCTCACATTAACACTAACCCTAAACCTAAGCAAAACCTCACCGTAACCCTAACCCTAAAACTCACCCTCACCCTAGCACTTACCCTAACCCTAATCCTAACCCTAACCCTCATCCTAACCCTCACCCTAACAATAAACCTAAGCCTAACCCTCACCCTCAGGGTAAACCTTACCTTAAAACTCACCCTGACCCTAAACTTTAACTGAACCCTATCTCTCACACTAACCCTAACCCTCAACTTCAACCTCACCCTCAGCCTAAGAATAAGCCTAACAGTAACTGTAACCCTAACCCTTACACTCAGCCTAATGTTAAGCCTAATCCTAATCCTAAACCTAACCCTAAGCCTCACCCTCACCCTAACTCTCACCTTAACCCTAACCCTAACCCTCACCCTCAGCCTCATCCTAACCCTAACTCTAACCTTAAATCTCAACCTCACCCTAACCCTAACCCTAAACCTAACCCTAAACTTCACCCTAAACCTAATCCTAAACCTCACCCTAACCCTAGCCCTCACCCTAACCCTAATCTTAACCCTAACCCTCATCCTAACCCTCCCCCTAACCCTAACCTTAACTCTCACCCTAACCCTAAACCTCACCCTCAACCTCACCCTCAGCCTAACCCTTAACCTAACCCTAAACCTAACCCTAAAACACACACTCACCCTCACCCTAACCCTAATCCTAAACCTATCCCTAACCCAAACGCTCCCCCTATGTAGTGACCGTCTACTCGACCAGCGAGGAAAAACGACCACCACTCCAGGAGTCTTCTCAGATCACGCTTTATTGGAGAGCCTTTTAGTTGTAGGAGAGCTTGGGCGCGAGAGAGCGTGCACCCGAAACACAGCCGCTTATATATGAGAATCGGAACGCGGGTCTTTCTATTGTTGGTCGCCTGCCTTTCTCTGTCACCAGGTGTCATGGGATTGGCTGGGAACTCTACCTGGCTCGTGCACGCGCACAGCCCAGGCCTCCCACCAAGCACCGTCTGGGGTGGAAACCTCAAAGCTGCAAGGGAGTGGGCGGAGTCTCGCCTCGGCTCCCTACAGTTCCCCCTTCTTTGTTTTATGGCAACAGGCAAGAGTAGAGGTTGGGCCTCTGTCTAAGACATTAATGAGAGGACCTTGCACTGGCCTTCACCTGAGGGGCGCGCCTTCCCCAGTGATGACCAGGCCCGTCCGATGCCTTTTTTGCAGAGGTGGGATCTTGGGCATCAACCCACTTGCAACCCAGCATGCTCTTCTTGAGGAGATGAGAACCATCTCCTCAAGTGCAGTGCACTTGCCTTGCACCCTGTCCCAAATTGCAAATTGCATACCTGATCCCTCGGGGTGCTAAGGCTATGCAGAATGGTAAGGCTTAACTGCCTCTTAGGGCCGACAGCCAAATCTGGGGTGAGGATCCACTCTCCAAAGCGGCTAATGCTTGCGAGATAACAACCTTGTCCCTTCTGGTTTGGGCTCGAAGGCGACAGACCAACCATAGGCAGACCACGCATCCTCCCAAGCAGCAGGCTAAAAACATTCCGACTCCCACCCGCTCTTTGGAAAAGGACACCGCAGAGGCAATCCAGTCAGTAAATTGTAACAGTCCACAGCATCATCGGTTTAGCTATCACAGGGATTGCTATTAGCACTGTTGCTAACAGCAAGAAGATCAGCTGTATCAGGAGACGAGTGGATGGCATCTTCAAGATGGGGTTCTTCTGCAGTCTCCACCGGCCTGGTCAGTCTCGTTGGCACCCAGTGAGGTACTTCTTGACTCTGTGGAAAAACACAAACAGCTCCCCTGGATCTCGTTATTACCGGATCCGGTCCATACCATTTATTATTAATAACATCCTTCCACATGACCATGTCTTTAGTATCCATGGAGTCTCTTGTCATATGCCGATCTGCGGCAGACTGATCGTTGTCATTTAGAATTAAAAAATTAAGGGTAAAGAGCGCAAGAGAAAGTCTTTCCCTGGGGGACGCGGACTCAGCAACTCCCCCTTTTTGTTTTTGAAGCATTTCTTTTATGTTTCTATTAGTTCTTTCCACTATACCTTGTCCTTGAGGATTGTAGGGCAATCCGGTGGTGTGGGCAACCTGCATTTGTGCGCAAAAGGCGCGAAAACCATGGGAAGTATAAGCAGGGCCATTATCCGTCTTAAGTCTAAGGGGCTTTCCCCAAGCTGTCCAAGCTTCTAAGCAGTGTATTCTGACGTGAGACACCTTTTCTCCTGCCAGAGGTGTGGCATGAATGACACCAGAAAAGGTGTCCACAGACACATGTAAATATTTCAACTTACCAAATTCCGTCAGATGAGTAACATCCATTTGCCATAGGGCGTTTGGTCTCAACCCCCTGGGGTTTACCCCCACATGGGGAGGATGAAGAAAGGTAACACAAGATTTACAGGCTTTAACAATATCTCTTGCCACATGCCTGGACAAATTATATCTTTTCCTAAGGGTATTAGCAGGTACATGATACAATCTATGAAAGTCTTTTGCCAATTCTACAGGATCAGCAGCAACCAGAGCCATAGCCCGAGTTGCCTGGTCCACCAAATCATTACACCTTGCCATCGGGCCCGGCAACATAGAGTGGGCACGAATATGTCCAATATAAAAAGGATGTTTTCTGTTTAAGATAAGGGATTGAATCTGTAACAAAACATTAGAAATTGTACTGGCCTGCTTAACTGAAGCAGCAACTTCAAGAGAAGCAAAGGCATTTACAACATATAATGAATCAGAAAATAAATTAAAAGGTTGATCAAATCTTTTAAAAACTTCAAGCACAATTAAACATTCAACAGCCTGTGGGGCATTCGGCCGAAAATTAAAGACTACCGGCTGTTTGTGTCCTTGAACAAAAAAGGCACCTTGTCCAGATTTTGATCCATCCGTAAAGATGGTTAGAGCATCAGCCAAGGGCTCCTTTGAAGTGACAACAGGAAAATACACTAAATTTTTGTTAACTATGGCAAGCAGAGGATGCTTAGGATAATGATTATCAATTACATTTGGAAATGAGCAAACAAGAATTGCCCACATATCCATTGTGGCTGCTAAAATTTCAACTTGCTCACGGGTGTATGGAATAATTAATTTATCTGGAATTTTTGCAAAGTGCATCAAACAATACTTTATACCCAAAATTGCCTCTTTTTTATTTTTTTTTATTTTTATTATTTTTATTTATTTATTTATTTATTTATTTATTTATTTTTTCAGAATCAAAATTGCCTGTTTGGCCACTAATTCAGGAAAATATTGAACAGTTTTTGCTCCCACAGAATCATAGCATTAATAGTTAGCCTTTGAACCAAGGCAGTGGTATAATTGGCCGTCACTCCATAAGTCCGGACTGCCTCAACTAAATCCTTAAGCTGGAAGTAGGAAACCGGCTCAAGAATTCTCTCATTAGTAATGGGATTTAAAAAAAATAAATAAATAAAAATAAAAATAAAAATAAAAAAAATAAAAAAGAGGCAATTTTGGGTATAAAGTATTGTTTGATGCACTTTGCAAAAATTCCAGATAAATTAATTATTCCATACACCCGTGAGCAAGTTGAAATTTTAGCAGCCACAATGGATATGTGGGCAATTCTTGTTTGCTCATTTCCAAATGTAATTGATAATCATTATCCTAAGCATCCTCTGCTTGCCATAGTTAACAAAAATTTAGTGTATTTTCCTGTTGTCACTTCAAAGGAGCCCTTGGCTGATGCTCTAACCATCTTTACGGATGGATCAAAAACTGGAAAGGCGGCCGCTAAGGGCGACCAGGTTTTGCCTTTTATAAAGTGACTCTTCCCTGCCGGCGGGCACGGCGGGGGGGCCGACGGGTGAGGGGCAGCTCTGTTTCCTCTCCCTGGCTGCTGCGGTACTCCCACCCCTAGGGGGCGCCACCCTCCATATCTGTCTGCCATGTGCTCCGCCGCAGCCTCTTCTAACTCTTCACTATCAGCTGGATTGAGCTGCTCTCCCTCCTCCTCTAACATTTCTTCCTCTGAGTCACTCACAAGATTACTATATTCTTGGTCCCGCCCTTCCACATGTAGGGCTGAGAACCGGTTTGCTTTTAAAGAAGGGCGCGGGGGTCTCCTCGAGAGCCCCTCCCTAAAACCCTTCTCCTTTTGTGAGGGCTGCAGCCCCTCTTGCTTTAATTATTTAGGATCCTTTTGTCTTTTTTCCCTTTTTCTTTTAGGCCTATTTTCCTCCCCCTTACTGTATGCTGACTCTGATAGACTATCCTGATGCCGCGTTAGTACTTTGCATCCTTCCTTGATTAAATCAAACCCTCCCTCCTCGAGGCAAGTGCGCACCATCAAAAAGACAAGCCACAAGGGAAGAAGCAATGCAAGCAACCAATAAATATCTAAATCTACAGTGAACAGCATACCGGGGGATACTTACCGACATCCCCTCTCCGCGTGTTGAGTTCTGGCTCCAATTCGGCCTCTCGCGCGGGTCCCGTCCCAGGTTCGTTCCCGGGTTTCAGCACCAGTTGTAGTGACCGTCTACTCGACCAGCGAGGAAAAACGACCACCACACCAGGAGTCTTCTCAGATCACGCTTTATTGGAGAGCCTTTTAGTTGTAGGAGAGCTTGGGCGCGAGAGAGCGTGCACCCGAAACACAGCCGCTTATATATGAGAATCGGAACGCGGGTCTTTCTATTGTTGGTCGCCTGCCTTTCTCCGTCACCAGGTGTCATGGGATTGGCTGGGAACTCTACCTGGCTCGTGCACGCGCACAGCCCAGGCCACCCACCAAGCACCGTCTGGGGTAGAAACCTCAAAGCTGCAAGGGAGTGGGCGGAGTCTCGCCTCGGCTCCCTACACCCCTAAATCTCACCCTATCCCTAACCCTAACACTAACCCTAACCCTAACCTTCAACCTAACCCTCATTCTAACCCTATCTCTTACCCTAAACCTCACCCTCAGGCTAAACCTAACAATAAACCTAACCCAAACACTAAACCTCAACCTAACCCTAACCTTAACCCTCACCCTCACCATAACAGAAAACCTAAACCTAACCCTAACAATAATTCTAACCCTAATCCTAAACCTCACCCTAACCATAACCCTCACCCTAACCCAAAACCTCACCCTAACACTTACCCTCACCCTAACACTAACCCTAACACTAAACCTCACACTAACGCTAACCATAACCCTAACCCTAAAACTCAACCTAAACCTCACCCTCACCCTAATACTAACCCTAACACTAAACCTCACCCTAACCCTCCCCCTAACCCTAAATCTAAACCTAAACCACACCCTCACCTTCACCCTAACCCTAAACCTAAACCTCACCCTAACCATAACCCTCACCCTAACCATAACTCTCAACATAACACTTCCGCTCACCCTAACACTAACCCTAAACCTAACACTCACCCACACACTAACTCTAACCCTCAACCTCATCCTAACCCTCACCCTAATCCTAACACTAACCCTAACCCTCACCCTCACCCTAGCCCTCACCCTAACCCTAATTCTAACCTTCATGCTCACCCTAACCCTAACCCTCATCCTCACCCTAAACCTCACACTAACCCTAACCCTAATCCTCAATCTAACCCTCACCATAACCATAACCCTCAATCTTACCATAACCCTAAACCAAACGCTAACACTCACCCATATTTTAACCCTCAGCCTCAGCCTAAACCACACTTTTACACTTACCATCATCCTCACCCTAACCCTCCCCCAAACCTAAACTTCATCCTAACCCTCACCCTAACCGTAAACCAAAATATCACCCTAAACTTAAACTTCACCATCAACCTCACCCTCAGCCTAACCCTAAGCCTAAGCCTAAGCCTAACCCTCACACTCACCCTCACCCTAACCCTAATCCTAACCCTAACCCTAAACCTAACCCTTAACCTCAACCTAACCCTCACCCTAACCTTAACCCTAACACTAACCCTAACCCTAAAACATGAACTAACCCTCCCCCTAACCCTAAATCTAAGCCTAAACCTCACCCTCACCCTAACCCTAATCCTAACCCTAACCCTAAACATCACCCTAAACCTAACACTAACCCTCCCTCTCACCCTCACCCTCACTGTAACTCTAACCCTAACACTAACAATAACACTAACTCTAACCATAACGCTCACCCTAACACTAACCCTATCCCTAAACGTCAACCTAACCCTCACCTTCACCCAAACCCTAATATTAAACCTAACACTAACCCTCACCCTAACCCTCCACCTACCCCTAACTCTAACCCTAAAACTTACCCTCAACCTACCCTAACTCTAACCATAAACCTCACCATAAACCTCACCCTACCCTCACCCTCACCCTCACCCTCAACCTCAACCTCACTGTAACTCTAAACCAAACCTTAAAAATAAGACTCACAATAATCCTAAACCTAACCCTAACCCTAAACATAACGATAACCCAAACCCTGAGCCTCACACTTCCCGCAAACTTAACCCTAACCATACCATAACAATAACAATAACCCTAACCATAATTCTAACCCTAACCCTAACCCTAACCCTTACCTAAAACTCACCCCCAACCTCACCCTCAGCCTAACCCTAACCCTAACCATAACACTAACCCTAACACTCACCGTGACCCAATCCCTAACCATAAACCTAACCCAAATCGAAATACTAAACCTAACCCCAAACTTAAGCCTAACCATTTCCCTAACCCTAACCCTAATCCTCACCCTCATTGTCACCCTAACCCAAACAATAACCCTAACCCTCACCCTAACCCTACGCCTAACCCTAACCCTAGTCTTCACCCTGACCCTAATCCTAACCTTAACCCTCATCCTAACCCACAGCCTAACTTTAAACCTAACCCTCACCCTAACTCTAACCCTCACTCTTAACTTCACCCTTAGCCTAACCCTAAGCCTAATCCTAAACCTCACCCTAACCCACACACTCACCCTCAACCTAACCCTAACCCTAACCCTCACCCTAACCCTAACCCTCACCCTCAACCTCACCCTGAGCCTAACACAACCCTAACCCTAACACTAACCCACACACTCACCCTCACCATAACCCTAATCCTAACCCTAACCCTAACCCTAACCCTAAAACTCACCCTCACCCTAGCCTTCACCCTAACACTAATCCTAAACCTAACCCTCACCCACACCCTCATCCTGACCGTAACTCTAACCCTAACCCTATCAATAACACTAATCCTAACCCGAACCATCACCCTAACTTAACCCTAACCCTCACCCTCATGCTCAGACTAAGCCTAAGACTAAGCCTAACCCTAACCCTCACCCTAACCCTCAACTTTCACTAACCCTAACTCTAACCCTAAACCTCACTCTCACCCTAACACTAATTCTAAACCTAACCCTAAACCTAAACCTCATCCTAACCCTAACCTAAAACTCACCCTCAGCCTCAGCCGAAACCTAAGCCTAACATTAACCCTAACCCTAACCCTCACACTCATCCTCACCCTAAATCTAACTCTACCCCTAAACCTCACCCTCACCCTAACCCTAAACCTAACACTAAACCTCATCCTAACCCTAAAGCTAACCCTCACACTAAACATAACCCTCACCCTCACCCTCACGCTCAGCCTAAACCTAAGGCTAAGCCTAACCCTAACCCTAACACTCACACTCATCCTAACCCTAACCCTAATCCTAATCCTAACCCTAGCCCTATCCCTCATCCTCACCCTAACACTCACAGTAACCCTAACATAAACCTAAAACTAACCCTCACACTCAGCCTCACCCTAACCCTGATTCTAACACTGAACCGCACCCACACGCTAACCCTAATGCTAACCCTAAACATAATCCTAACCCTAACCCCCCCAACTCTCACCCTAACCCTAACACTAACCCTAACCCTAAACCTCAACCTAACCTCACCCTAACCGTAACTCTATCCCTAAATCTCACCCTCACCCTAACCCTCAGTCTAACCCTAACCCAAACACTAAACCTCACCCTAACCCTAACCCCAAAACTCACACTCACCCTCACAGTAATCGTAACCCTAAACCTAACCCTAACAATAACCCTAAAGCTAATCCTAACCCTCACCCTAACCATAACCCTCAGCCAAAACCAAACCCTCAACCTTAAACTTACCCTCACCCTAACACTAACCCTAACACTAACACCAACCCTCACACTAACCCTAACCCTAAACCTAAACCTAAACCTCAACCTAAACCTCACCCTCACCCTAACCCTAACACTAACCCTATTCCTAACCCTTACCCTAGCCCTCCTGCTAAACCTATATCTAAACCTAAACCTCATGCTAACCCTAAGCCCAAGCCTAAGCCTAAGCCTAACCCTAACCCTAAAAGTAACCCTAATCCTCAGCCTCACCCTTACCCTAACCCAAACCCTAACCCTAACCAACACCCTCACCCTCAGCATAACCCTAAGCCTAACAATAAACCTAAACCTAACCATCACCTTAAACCTCACACTAACCCTAACCCTAACCCTTAACCAAACCCTAATCCTCAGCCTCCCCCTCACCCTAACCCAAACACTAAATCTAACCCTCACACTCACACTCAACCTAAACCTAATCCTCAACCTAACCCTATCCCTAAACCTAACCCTCATATTAACCTTCAGCCTAGCCCTCACCCTAACCCTAATCCTAATCCTAAAACTTATGCTAACCCTCAGGTAAACCCTAACCCTAACCCTCACCCTAACCCTAACCCTCAACGTAAGCTTCAACCTAACCCTAACTCTATAGCTAACCTTAACCCTCACCCTCATTGTCACCGTAACTGTAACCCAAAACCTAAGCCTAAAAATAACCCTAACACTCACCCTCACCCTAACGCTAATCATAAATCTAAAACTACCCCTAACCCTTAACGTCAACCTAATCCTCACCCTAACTTTATCGCTAACACTAACCCTAACTCTAACTCACGAAATAACCCTCCCCCAACTCTAAATATAACCATAAACCTGACACTCACCCTAACCCTAATCCTAACCCTAACCCTAAACCTCACCCTAACACTAACCCTAAGCCTCACCCTCACCCTCACCCTCAATTTAACTCTAACTCTAACCCTAACAATAACACTAATCCTAAACCTAAATCTAACCCTAAGCCTAACCCTAACCCTAATCCTAAAACACACCCTCACCCTAACCCTAATCCTAACCATTACCCTAACCCTCACCCTCACCATAACCTTAACCCTCATCCAAACCCTCACTCTAACCCTAATCTTAACCATAATTCTCCTCCTAACCCTCACCCTAAACCTAACACTAACCCTGACCCTAACCCTCAAAATCAGCTTCAACCTAACCCTAACTCAAACCCTAAACCTCACCCTCACCATAAACCTAACCATAACCCTAACCATAAAACTCACCACAACCCTAACCCTAAAGCTCACCCTCCCCCTAGCCCTCACCCTAACAATAATCCCAACCCTAAGCCTCATCCTAAACCTCATCCTATCACTAACCCTAACCCTCATCCTTAGCATCACCCTAAGCCTAACCCAAACTCTCAAACTAACTCTAAACCTCACCCTCACCATAACCCTTACCCTAACCCTTACCTTAACCCTAAATTTAACCCGGACCCTAACGCTCACCCTAAACCTAACCCTAACCCTCACCCTAACCCTAATCCTCACCATCACCCTCAGCCTCAGCCCAAGCCTAAGCCTAATCCTAACCTTAACCCTAACCCTCACACTCATCCTAAGCCTAACCCTAATCCTAATCCAAGACCTAAGCCTAAACCGACACTCAACCTAACCCTAACACTAACCCTAACCCTAACCCTAACCCTTACCTAATCCTCAACCCCAACCTCACCCTCAACCTAACACTAAGCCTAACCCTAACACTAACCCTAACCCTCATCGTAACCCAAACCTTAACCTTAACCATAACCCTAACCGAAACACTAACCCTAACCCCAAACCTAAACCTAACCCTTAGCCTTACCATAACCCTAATCCTCAACCTCAATGTCACCGTAACCCAAACAATAACCCTAACCCTCACCCTAACCCTAAGCCTAACCCTAACCCTAACCCTCACACTCACCCTCACCCGAACCCTAATCCTAAACCTAAACCTATCCCTAAACCTAACCCTCCCATTAACCCTCACCCTAGCCCTCAAACTGACCCGAATCCTTACCCTAAACCTCATCCTAAACCTCACCCTAACCCTAACCTTAACCCTCACACTAACCCTAACCCTGAACCTAAACCTAACCCTAACCCTAAACCGAATCCTCACCCTCACCCTTACTCTCAACTTAACTCTAACCCTAAACATAACAATAACCCTAAACCTAAACCTAAGCCTAAACAACAAACTCACCGTAACTCTAAACCTAACCATAACACTAAAACTCACCCTAATCCTCACCCTCACCTTCACCCTAAGGCAAACCCTAATCCTCACCCAAACCCTCACCCTCAGCCTAAACCTAAGCCTAAACCAAACCCTAACCCTAACCATCACCTTAACCCTAACCCTAACCCAAACCCTAACCCTGAACCAAAACCTAATCCTCAGCTTCACCCTCACCCTAACCCAAACCCTAACCCAAACCCTAACCCTAACCCTCACCCTAACCCTAAACCTAACCCTCACACTCACCCTCACCATAACCATAATATTAAACCTAACCCTATCCCTAAACCTATCCTTCACATTAACCCTCAGCCTAGCCCTCATGCTAACCCTAAACCTTATCCTAACCCTCACCCTAACCCTACCCCTAAACCTCACCCTCACCTTCAGCCTCACTTTAACTCTAACTCGAACCCTAACATTAACACTAATCCTAAACCTAAACCTAACACTAACCCTAACCCTAAACCTAATCCTACCACACACCCTCACCCTAACCCTAATCCTAACCATAGCACTAACCCTCACCCTAAACCTCACACTAACCCTAACACTAATCCTCAATCTAACCCTTACCCTCACCCTAACTCTAACCCTCACCATTACCCTAACACTAACCCTAACCATAACCATAATCATAACCCTCAACCTCAGCCTCACATTCAAAGCAAACATAACCCAAACCATAACACTAACAATAACCCTAACCCTCACCCTAATCCTAATCCTACCCCTACCCCTAAACCTCACCCTAGCCCACACCCTAAACCTAAGCCTAAGCCTAACCCTCACCCTAACTCTCACTCTAACCCTAACCCCAAACATAAACCGAACCCTAACCTTCAACCTCACCCTTAGCCTAACTCTAATCCTAACCTGAACCCTAAACTTAACCCTCACACTCACAGTCACCTTAACCCTAGACCTAATCCTAACCTTAACACTAACCCTCACCCTCACCCTAAACCTCACCCTAACCCTAAGCATAACCCTCAACCTCAGCCTCACATTCACAGCAAACTTAACCCAAACTATAACACTAACAATAACCCTAACCCTCACCCTCAACCTAACCCTAAACCTAAACCTAAACCTAACCCTAACCCTAAACCTAAAGCTGACCCTAACCCTAATCCTAACCCTCACCCTCACCCTCACAGTAACCATAACCCTAACCCTAACCCTTACAATAACCCTAACCCTAACCCTATACATCATCCTAACCATATCCTTCACCCTAACCCTAACCCATACCCTAAAGCTTATCCTCACCTTAACCCTAACCCTCACACTCACCCTAACCCTCACCCTAATCCTAATCCTAACCCTAAGCCTAACCCTCTCCCTAAACCTAACTCTAACACTAACCCTAACCCTAACCCTCACCCTCAGCCTCACTCTAACCCTAACTCTAACCCTAAACCTCCCCCTTCCGCCACCCCAACCCTAACCCTAACCCTAAACATCACCCAAACCCTAACCCTAAACCTCACCCTCACCCTAGCCCTCACCCTAATCCTAATCCTAACACTAAACCTCACTCTAACCTAACCTTAATCTTAATCCTAACCCTAAACCTAACCCTCACCCTCACCCTAACCCTCACCTGAACCCTAACCCTAACACTAACCCTCACCCTCACTCTAATCCTAACCATAACTGTAACCCTAAATCGCACCCTCACCCTAACCCTCACCCTAAACCTAAACCTCCCCCCTACCCTAACCCTAATCCTCACCCTCACCCTAGCACTCACCCTAACCCTAATCCTAACCCTCCCCCTAGCCCTAACCCTAAACCTCACCCTAATGCTAACCCTCACCCTCAACCTCACCCTCAGCCTAACCCTAAGCCTAACCCTAAACCTAACCCTAACACAAATATTCACCCGCACCTTTACCCTAATCCTAACCCTAAACCTTACCTTCCCCCTAATTCTCACCCTAACCCTAACCCTAACACTAAGACTAACCCTAACCCTCAACTAACCTTCACCCTAACACTACCTCTAACGCTAAACTTCACCAACACCCTAAACCTAACTCTAACCCTAACCCAAACCCTAAACCTCAACATAAAACTAACCCTCAACCTCACCCTCAGCCTAAAACTAAACCTGACCCTAACAATAACCCTAACACTAATCCTAACCCTCACCCTAACCATAATGCTCACCCTAACCCAAAACCTCACCCTAACACTTACCCTCACCCTAAAACTAGCCCTAACCCTAACACTAACCCTCACACTAACCCTAACCCTAACCCTAAACTTCACCCTAACCCTAAGCCTATATCTAACCCTAAACCTCACGCTCAGCCTAACCCTAACCCTAACCCTCACCGGCACCCTCAACCTCACTATAACTCTAACCCTAACCCTAACACTAACACTAACCCTAACCCTAACCATCACTTTAACCCTAATCCTCACCCCCACCCTCAGCCTCAGCCTAACCCTAAGTCTAACCGGAACCCTCAGACTAACCTCACCGAAACCCTAACCCTAACACTAACCCTAACCCTAAACCTATCCCTAACCCTAAACCTAACCCTCATTATCAGCATCACCCCCACCCTAACCTAAACTCTAACCCGAACACTCACCCTAACCCTAAGCCCAACCCAAACCTTAACCCTAACCTTCACACTCACTCTAACCTAAACCTAATCCTAAACCTAACACTATTCCTAAAACTAACCCTCACCATAATCCTCACCCTAGCCCTCACCCTAACCCTAATCCTAACCCTAAACCTCAAACTAAACCTAAATATACCCCTAATCCTCAACCTCACCCTAACCCTAACTCTAACCCTAACACTAACACTAAACCTCACCCTAACCCTAACCCTAACCCTCACCCTAACCCTAAACCTCACCCTCACCCTCAGCCTATCGCTAAGCCTAACCCTAAACCTATCCCTAACACACACTCACCCTCAAACTAACACTAATCCGAACCCTAACCATAACCCTTCCCCTAACTCTCACCCTAACCCTAACCTTAACACGAACACTAACCCTAACCCTCAACTTAACCGTCACCCTAACCCTAACTCTAAACCTAAACCTCACCATCATGCTAACCCTAACTCTAACCCTAACCCAAACCCTAAACCTCACCCTAACCCTAACCCTAACACTCATCCTCACCCTCTCCGTAACCATAACCCTAAACCTAACGCTAACAATAACCCTAAACCTATTCCGAACCCTCACCCTAACCATAACCCTCACCCTAACCCAAACCATCACCCTATTACTTACCCTCACCCTAACACTAACCCTCACCCTAACACTAACCCTCACACTAACACAAGCCCTAACCCTAACCCTAAACTTCAACCTAACCCAGACCCTCACCCTAACCCTAAAAATAACCCTAAACATAACCCTCACCCTAACCCCACCCTTAAAGTTATATCTAACCCTCAACCTCACCCTCACACTCACCCTAACCCTAACCCTAAACCCCACCCTAACCCTAACCCTACACCTCACCCTCATGCTCAGCCTAAGCCTAAGCCTAAACTTAACCCTAACCCTAACACTCACCCTAACCCCAACACTAACACAAAACCTAACTCTAAACCTAAACCTCACCCTCAAACTAATCCTAACACTAAACCTAACCCTAAACCTAAGCCTCATCCTAAACCTCACCCTCACCCTCACCCTCACCGTAACTGTAACCCTAACCCTAAACCTAACAATAACACTAACACCAACCCTAAACCTCATACTAACCATAACCTTCACCCTAATTCTAACCCTCACCCTAACACTTACCCTCATCCTAACACTAACCCTAACCCTAACACTAACCCTCACACTAAACCTAACCCTCACAATAACCCAAAACCTCACCCTAA
This sequence comes from Dipodomys merriami, assembly GCF_024711535.1. Classification (NCBI taxonomy): domain Eukaryota; kingdom Metazoa; phylum Chordata; class Mammalia; order Rodentia; family Heteromyidae; genus Dipodomys; species Dipodomys merriami. Next base: position 36,403 of record NW_027206471.1, on the reverse strand, counting down.
CCCTAAACCTCAACCTGAACCTAGCCCTCAACCAAACCCTAACCCTCATCCTCACCCTAAAACTCACAATAACCATAACACTAATCCTCAATCTAACCCTCAACCTCACCCTAACCCTAACCCTCACGGTTACCCTAACCCGAATGCTCAGCCTAACCCTCACCTTTACACTTACTGTGACCCTCAACCTCACCCTCACCCTTAATCTAATCCTCATCCTATCCCTCACCCTAATGGTAACCTCAACCATCACCCTAATCCTAACCCTCACCCTCACCCTCAGCCTCAACCTAACCCTAAGCCTAAGCCTAACCCTAACCCTAACCCTCACCCTCACCCTAGCCCTCACGCTAACCCTAATCCTAAACCTAACCCTCATCCTAACCCTTAACCTAACCATAACCCTAACCATCTTTCTAAACCGAATCCTCATCAACACCCATACCCTCAGCCTAACCCTAAGCCTAAGCCGAACCCTAACCCTAACCCTCACACTCACCCTCACTGTAAAACTTATCCTAAAACAAACACTAATCCTAGCATTATACCTCAACCTAACCCTCACCATAACCCTAAACCTAACACTAACGCTAACCCTAACCCTCACCCTAAATCTCCCCCTAACAGTATCTCTAACCCTAAACCACACCCTCACCCTAACCATAACCCTAAACCTAAACCTCACCCTAACCCTGATCCTAAACCTCACCATCACCCTCACCCTCACTGTAACTCTAACCCTATCCCTAATACTAACCCTCACCCTCACCCTAAACCTAACCCTAACCCTAAATCTCAGCCTCACCATAATGCTAACCCTGAACCTAACCCTAAACCTCACCCTAATGCTAACCCTAATCCTCACCCTCACTCTAACCCTCATCCTAACCCTAATGCTAACCCTAAACCTCACCCTCACCCTCATGCTCGGCCTAAGCCTAAGCCTAAGCCAAAGATTAACCCTGACCCTGACCCTCACCCTAACCCTAACCGTAACACTAACCCAAACCCTAACCCTCACACTAACACTCAACCTAACACTAACTCTAAACCTAAACCACACCCTCACCCTAACCCTAACCCTCAACCTCACCCTCACCCCTTGACTAATATTAAACCTAATCCTAACCCTAACCCTAACCCTAAAAATAAGAGTAACCCTCACCCTAACCCTCACCCTAACCCTAACCCTAACACTCACCCTCACCATAGTCCATAACCGAACCCTAAGCCTAAGCCTAACCCTCACCCTAACCCTCACTCTAATCCTAAACCCAACACTCACTTTAACCATAAGCCTCACCCTCACCCTAACTCTAATCCTAACCCTAACCCTAACTCTAACCCTCCCCTTAACTCTCACCCTAACCCTAACCTTAAAAGGAACACTAACCCTAACCCTCAACCTAACCCTCACCTTAATCCTAACTCTAACCTAAACCTCACCCTGACCCTAAACCCAACTCTAACATTAACCCAAACCCTAAACCTCACTCTAACCCTAACCCTAACCCTCATCCTCACCTTCACTGTAACCGCAACCCTAAACCTAACAATAAGAATAACCTTAACCCTATTCCTAACCCTCACCCTAACACTTACCCTCACCCTACCACTAACCTTAAACCTCACCCTAACCCTCTCCCTAACCCTATATGTAACCCTCAACCTCACACTCACCCTAAACCTAACCTTAAACCCCACATTAACCCTAACCATAATCATCACCCTTATGCTTGGCCTAAGCCTAAGCCTAAGCCTAAGCCTAACACTAATCCTAAACATCACCCTCACCCTAACCCTAATTCTAACCCTAACCCTAAACCTAAACCTCATCCTAACCCTAACCCTCACCCTCACCCTCACCGTAACCGTAACCGTAACCCTAACCCTAACAATAACCCTAACCCTAACCCTAACCCTCATCCTAAGCATAAACTTCACCGTAACCCTAACCCTCACCCTAACCCTATCCCTCATCCTAACATTTACCCTCACCCTAACACTAACACTCACGCTAACACTAACGCTCACACTAACCCTAACCATCACCCTAACCCTAAACCTCACCATAACCCTAGCCCTCAACCTCAACCTAGCCCTCAACCTAACCCTAACCCTCATCCTCACCCTAAAACTCACACTAACCCTAACAGTAATCCTCAATCTAACGCTCACCCTCACCCTAACCCTAACTCTCACCCTTACCGTTAACCTCACCCTAAGCCTAACACTCCCCTTTACTCTTACCATCACCCTCACACTAACCCTCAGCCTAAAACTAATCCTCATCCTAACCCTCACCCTAACGGTAACCCCAACCATCACCCTAACCCTAAACCTCACACTCACCCTCAGCCTCAGCCTAAACCTAAGCCTAAGCCTTGGCCTAACCCTAACCCTCACCCTCACCCTAACCCTAAACCTCATCCTAACACTTAACCTAACCATAAACCTAACCATCTTTCTAAACCTAATCCTCATCCCCACCCATATCCTCAGCCTATCCCTAACCCTAAGCTGAACCCTAAACTTAACCCTCACACTCACCCTCACTGTAAACCTAATCCTAAACCTAACCCTAACCCTAAAATTAAACCTCAGTCTAACACTCACCCTAACCCTAACCCTAACCCTAACCCTAATGCTCACCCTGAACCTCCCCCTAACCCTAACTCTAACCCTAATCGTCACCCTCACCCTAACCCTAACCCCAACCCTAAACCTCAACCTAAACCTAATCCTTACCCTCAACCTCAGCCTCACTGTAACTCTAACCCTAACCCTAATCCTAACCTCACCCTCACCCTAACCCTAACCCTAACACTCACCCTTACCGAACATTCACCCTCACCGTAACACTAACCCTAACCCTAACCCTAAACCTCAACATAACCCTAAAAATAACCCTCAACCTCACCCTAGCACTCACCCTAAACCTAATTGTAAACTTAAACCTCATCCAAAACCTCGCCCTAACCCTAACCCTAACCCTCAACCTAACCCTAAACCTAATTCTAACCCTCAACCTAACCCTAACCCTGACCCCAACGTAACCCTAAACCTAACTCTCACCCTAAACCTAAACCTCATCCTAACCCTAACCCTCACCCTCACCCTAACCCTAACACTAATCCTAACCTTAAACCTCACCCTATACCTCACCCTAACCCTAACTCTAACCCGAAACCTGACCCTCACCCTAAACCTCACCCTAACCCTAAAACTCACCCACACCCTAGCCTTCACCCTAACCCTAATCCGAACCTTAACCCTCATCCTAACCCTAAACCTAACCCTCAACCTAACCCTAAACCTCACCCCTAACCTTACCCTTAGTCTAACCCTAAGCCTAACCCTAAACCTAACCCTAACCCACACACTCACCCTCAACCTAACCCTAACCCTAACCCTCACCCTAACCCTAACCCTCATCCTCAACCTCACCCTTAGCTAACCCAAAGCCTAACCCTAAACCTAAACCTAACACACATACTCACCCTCACCCTAACGCTAATCCTAACCCGAACCCTAACCCTCACCCTCACCCTAGCCTTCACCCTAACCATAATCCTAAATCAACCTCAAACTCTAACCATAACCCTAACCCTAAACCTCACCCTAAACCTAACCCTTACCCTCAAACTCACTGTAAGGGTAACCCTAATCCTAACCCTAACAATAACCGTAACCCTAACTCTTACCATCACCCTAACCATAACAATCACCCTAAACCTAACCCTCATCCTAACCCTTGCCCTCAACCTTATCTAAACCCTAAGCCTCAGCCTAATCCTGACCTTTCTGCTTACCATCACCCACACCCTAACCCTCACCCTAATACTAACCCTAATCCTTACCCTCACCCTAACCATAACCCTAACCATCACTCTAACCCTATTCTTCACCCTCAACCTCACCCTCAGACTAACCCTACGCCTAAGCCTAAACCTAACCCTAACCCTCAACCTCACCCTAGCCCTCACCCTAACCATAATCCTAACCCTAACCCTCACCCTAACCCTAACCCTAACCTTACCCATAAACCCCACCCTAACCCTAAACCTAACCCTCACCCGCACCCTCACCCTCACCATAACTCTAACCCTAACCCTATCAATAACACTAAACCTAACCCGAACCATCACCCTAAACCTAACCCTAACCCTCACCCTCATGCTCGGACTAAGCCTAAGCCTAAGCCTAACCCTAAACCTAACTCTCAACCTAACCCTATTCCAAACCCTAACCCTAATTCTAAACCTAAATCTCACTCTCACCCTAACACTAATTCTAACCCTAACCCTAAACCTAAACTTCATCCTAAACTTAACCCTAAGACTCACCCTCAACCTCAACCTAAACCTATGCTTAACATTAACCCTAATCCTAACCCTCACACTCACCCTCACCCTAAACCTAACTCTACCCCTAAACCTCACCATCACCCTAACCCTAAATCTAACACTAAACCTCACCCTAACCCTAACCCTAAGCTCACCCTAAACCTAACCCTCACCCTCACCCTCAGCCTAAACCTAAGGATAACCCTAACCCTAAACCTAACCCTCACACTCACCCTAACCCTAAACCTAATGCTAACCCTAACCCTAGCCCTAAACCTCACCCTCACCCCAAACCTCACCCTAACCCTAAAACTAACCCTGAAACTAACCCTCACACTCAGCCTCAACCTAACCCTAATTCTAACACTAAACCTCACCCAAACTATAACCCTAACGCTAACCCTCTTCCTGACCCTAACACTAACACTAAACCTAAATCTAACCCTAAACCTCACCCTCAACCTAACCCTCACTCTAACTCTAACCCAAACACTAAACCTCACCCTAACCCTAAACCTCACCCTCACCCTCACCCTAACCGAAACGGTCATCCTCACACTAAGCCTCACCCTAACCCTAACCCTAATCCTCAATCTAACCCTCACCATAACCCTTACCATAACCCTAAACTTAACCCTAACCCACACACTTATCTTAAACCTCACCCTCAGCCTAAACCTCACTTTTACCCTTACCATCATCCTCACCCTTACCCTCCCCCTAACCCTAAACCTCATCCTAACCCTAACCCTAGCCGTAAACCTAAACATCACCCTATCCCTAACCCTCACCTTCAACCTCAAGCTCAGCCTAACCAATAAGCCTAAGCCTAACCCTTACCCTAAACCTCACCCTCTCCCTAGCCTTCACCCTAACCCTAATCCTAACCCTAACCCTCATCCTAACCCTCACCCTAACCCTAAACATAACCATCACCCTAACCATAATCCTCAAGCCCACACTCACCCTCAGCCTAACCCTAAGCCGAGGTCTAACCCTAACCCTAACACTCACACTCACGCTCAACCTAACCCTAATCCTAAACCTAACTCTACCTCTAACCCTTAACCTCAACCTAACCCTCACCCTAACCTTAACCCTAACACAAACCCTAACCCTAACCCACGAAATAACCCTCCCCCTAACCTTAAATCTAAACATAACCTCACCCTCACCCTAACCCAGTCCTACCCCTAACACTAAACCTCACCCTAACCCTAACCATAACCCTCACACTCACCCTCACTTTAACCCTAACTCTAAACCTAACAATAACACTAATCCTAACCCTTAACCTAAACCTAACCCTAACCATAACACTAATCCTAACACACACCCTCACCCTAACCCTAATCCTAACCATGACCCTAACCCTCACCCTCACCATAACCTTTACCCTCATCCAAACCGTCACCCTAACCCTAAACCTAACCCTGAACCTCACCGTAACACTAACCCTAACCCTCACCCTCAACCTAGATCTCACCCTAACCTTAATCCTAACCCTAATTCTCCTCTTAACCCTCAGCCTAAACCTAACACTAATTCACACCCTAACCCTACACCTAACCCTAACCCTCAACCTAACCCTAACCCTCAAACTCAAGGTAACCCTAACTCTAACGCTCATCCAATCCCTAAACTTAACACTAACCCTAACTCTCACCCTAACCCTAATCCTAACCCTCACCCTTACCCTGAACCTCACCCTCAGCCTAACCCTAAGCCTAAACCTAACCCTAACCCCAACCCAAACAATCACCCTAACCCTTATCCTAATCCTAATCCTAACCCTAAGCCTAACCCTCACCCTCACACTAACCCTCATCCTAAACCTAACTCTAACACGAACCCTAACCCTAACCCTCACAATCAGCCTCAACCTAACCCTAACTCTAACCCTAAAGCTAACCCTCACCCTAAACCTAACCATAACGCTAACCCTAAACCTCACCACAACCCTAACCCTAAACCTCACCCTCAACCTAGCCCTCACCCTAACCCTAATTCTAACCCTAAACCTCATCCTAACCCTCAACCTAACACTAACCCTAACCCTCACCCTCACCATCACCCTAACCCTAAACCTAAACCTAATGCTCAACCTAACCCTCACCCTCAACCTCACCGTAACCCTTACCTTAACCCTCACCCTAACCCTAAATTTAACCCGAACCCTAACTGTCACATAAAACCTAAACTTAACCCTCACCCTAACCCTAACCCTCAAACTCACCTTCACCCTCAGCCTAAGCCTAAGTCTAATCCTAACCCTAACTCTAACCCTCACACTCACCCTAAGCCTAACCCTAATCCTAATCCTAACCCTAAGCCTAACCCTCACCCTCACTCTAACCCTCACCTTAACCCTAACCCTAACCCTAACCCTAACCCTAACCCTCACCCTCAGCCTCACCCTAACCTTAACTCTAACCCTAAACCTCCCCCTCCCCCTAACCCTAATCCTTACCCTCAACCTAAGCCTAACCCTCACCCTCAACCTCAACCTCAGCCTAACCCTAAACCTAACCCTAAACCTAACGCTAACACACACACTCACCCTCACACTAACACTAATCCTAAACCTTTCCCTAACCCTAACCCTCCCTCAAATTTTCACCCTAACCCTAACCCTAACACTAATCCCAACCCTAACCCTCAACCTAACCCTCACCATCAGCGTAACCCTAAGCCTAAACCTAACCCTAACGCCCTTACCCTAATCCTTATCCTAACCCTAACGCTAAGCCTCACACTCAGCCTCATTTTAACCCTAACTCTAACCCTAATCCTAACCCTAACTCTCCTCCTAACCCTCCCCATAACCCTAACCCTAAACCTCACCATAACCCTAACACTCACCCTCATGCTCAGCCTAAACCTAAACCTAAACCTAACCCTAAACCTCACACTCACCCTAATCCTCACCCTAAATATCACCCTCACCCTAACCCTGACCCTCACCCTCACCCACATCCTAAACCTAAGCCTAACCCTTACCCTAATCCTCACACTCACCCTAACCCTAACCCTAATCCTACTCCTAACCCTAACCCAAACCCTCACCCTCAACCTAACCCTCATCTTAAGAATAACCTTAACATTAATCCTAACCCTCAACCTCACCCTCAGCCTCAACCTAAACCTAACTCAAACACTGAACCTAACCCTGAACCTAACCCTAACCCTAACACTATCCCTAAACCTCATCCTAACCCTAACGCTAACCCTCACCCTCACCCTCACCCTAACACTAACCCTAAACCTAACACTCACGCTAACTCTAAAACTAACCCTCACAATAACACTAACCATCACCCTAACCCTAAACCCCACCGTAACACTAACCCTAAACCTCACCCTCACTCTAGCCCTCACCCTAACCCTTACCCTCATCCTCAACCTAAACCTCACACTAACCCTAACACTAATCCTCAATCTAACTCTCACCCTCACCCTGATCCTAATGTTAAACCTCACCCTAACCCTAACTCTCACCCATACCTTAACCCTCACCCTCACCCTAAACCTCACCTTTACCCTTACGGTCAACACCACCCTAACCCTAACCCTAAACCTAACCCTCACCCTATCCATAACTGTACCCCTAAACCACACCCTCACTCTAACCCTAACTCTAACCCTAACCCTAACACTAACCCTCACCCTAACCCTAACACTAAACATCACCCTAAACCTAATCCTCACCCCCACCCTCACACTCAGCCTAAAACTATGCCTAAGCCTAAGCCTAACCCTAACCCTAATCCACACCCTCACACTCACCCTCACCATAACTCTAACACTAACCCTAACAATAACACTAATCCTAACCCTAAACCTAACCCAAACAATAACCATAACCCTAATGCTAACACTCCGCCTCACCCTAACCCTAATCCTAAACCTCTCCGTAACTCTCCCTCTAATCCTATATCTAACCCTCAACCTCATCCTCAACCAAACCCTAAACCTAACCGTAACCATAAACCCCACACTATGCCTAACCCTAAACCTCACCCGCAACCTCACTCACACGGTAAATCAAACCCTAACACTAACAATAACACTAACCCTAACCATCACCCTAACCCTAATCCTCACACCGACCCTCACCCTCAGCCTAACCCTAAGCCTAAGCCTAACCCTCACCCTAACCCTCACACTCAGCCTCACCCTAACCCTAATCCTAAACCTAATCCTATCCCTAAACCTCAAACTAAACCTCACCCTCAACCTAACCCTAACCCTTAACTTCACCCTCAGGCGAACCCTAACCTTAACTCTAACCCTAAACCTCAACCTCACCCTAACCCCAACCCTAACCCTAACCCTAAACCTCACCCTAACCCTAACCCTAAACTTCACCCTCTCCCTAGCCCAAACCCTAACCCTAATCCTAACACTAATCCTCATCCTAACCCTCCCCCTAACCCTAAACCTCACCCTCACCCTAACCCTCAACTTAAGCCTAACCCTAACATTAATCCTAACCCTAACCCTCATGCTCAGCCTCACCCTAAAACTGTCTCTAACCCTAAACCTCAACCTGACACTACCCCTAAACCTAACCCTATCCCTATAATTCATCCTAAACCTAAACCTCACCCTAACCCTAACCTTAAACCTCACCCTCACCCAAGCCCTCACCCTAACACTAATCCTAACCCTACCCCTCATCCTAACCTTCATCAAAACACTAACCCTAACCCTCAGCCTCACCCTCACCCTAACGCTAATCCGAACCCTAACCCTCAACCTAAACCTAACCCTGACCCTCACCATAACTCTTACCCTAACCCTCAAATAACCCGAAATAAAACTCTCACCCTAAACCTAACCCTAACCCTCACCCTAACCCTCACCCTAAACCTCATGCTCACCCGAGCCCTCACCCTAAACCTAATCCTAACACTAACCCTCATCCTAACCCTCCCCCTAACCCTTACCATTACCCTCACCCTAACCCTAACCCTCACCCTCAACCTCACCCTCAACCTAACCCTAACCCTAACCCTAAACCTAAACCTAACACACACCCTCACCCTCACCCTAACCCTAATCCTAACCCTAACCCTAATCCTAACCCTAACCCTCCCCCTAACTCTTAACCTAAGCCTAAACCTAACCCTAACAATAACCCTAACCCTAATCCTAACCCTCACCCTAACCAAAACCCTCACCCTAACCCAAACTCTCACCCTAACACTTACCCTCACCCTAACACTAACCCTAACCCTAACAATAACCCTAACCCTAACCTCACCAGAACCCTAAACCTAACCCTAACCCTCAACCTAACCCTAAACCTCATGCTCAAGGTAACCCTAAACCTAAACCTCACTCTAATCCTAAGATTAACCTGAACCATAAATCTCACCCTAACCCTAAACCTGACACTAACCCTAACCCTCACACTCACCCTAACCCTTACCGTAATCCTAATCCTATCCCTAACCCTAACCCTCACCCTCAGCCTCACCTTACCCTAATTCAAACCCTAAACCTCACCCTCTCCCTAACCTATGCCTAACCCTAAACCTCACCTTAACCCTTACCCTAATCCTAATCCTAACCCTAACCCTAACACTCACCCTCATCCACACTGTAACCTTAAGCATAACCCTAACCCTAACCCTAACCCTCAAGCTCACCCTAACCCTTACCCTAATCCTAATCCTAGCCCTAACCCTAACCCTCACCCTCAGCCTCACCTTAACCCTACCTCTAACACTAAACCTCATGCTCACCCTAACCCTAAACCTATACCTCACCCTAATCCTAACCTCAGCCTCACCCACACCCTCAGCCTAAACCTAACCCTAACCCTCACACTCACCCTAACCCTAACCGTAATCCTAATCCTAACCCTAACCCTAACCCTCACCCTCACCCTAACCCTCACCCTAACCCTATCCCTAACACTAACACTAACCCTAACCCTAACCCTCACCCTCGTCCTCATCCGAACTCTAACTCTAACCCTAAACCTCACCCTCACCCTCACCCTAACCCTAACCATATCCCTAACCCTCACCCTAACCCTAACCCTAAACCTCACCCTCACCCTAGCCCTTACCATAAACCTAATCCTAAACCTAACCCTCATACTAAGTCTCCCTCTAACTCTATCCCTCCCCCTCAACCTCCCACTCTGCCTAACCCTAAGCCTAACCCTAAACCTAACCCTAACACACAAAATCAGCCTCACCCTAACGCTAATCCTCACCCCCACCCTCACCTTCAGTCTAACCCTAACAATAACCCTAAACCGCACCCTAACCCTAAACTTCACCCTCACCCTCAACCTAACCATAACTCTAAGCCTAACCCTAACAATAACACAAACCCTAACCCTAACAATAACCCTAACCATAACTCTCTCACTCAGCCTCAGCCTCACCGCAAACTTATCCCTAACCATAACACTAGAAATAAACATAACACTAAGCCTAACCCTAAGGCTAACACTAATCCTCAGCCCCACCCTCACCCTCAGCCTAACCCTAAGCCTAAACCTAACCCTAACCCTCACCCTCAGCTTCACCTTAACCCTACCTCTAACAGTAAACCTCATGCTCACCCTAACCCTAAACCTAAACCTCACCCTAACCCTAACCTCAACCTCACCCTCACCCTCAGCCTAACCCTAAATCTAACCATAACCCTCACACTCACCCTAACCCTAACCGTAATCCTAATCCTAAACCTAACCTTAAACCTCACCCTCACCCTAAACCTCATCCTAACCCTAATTGTAAGCCTTACCCTCACCCGAACCCTATCCCTCACCCTCACCTTAATCCTTACCCTAACCCTCACCCTAACCCTAAACATAACCCGAAATGTAACTCTCAACCTAAAACTAACCCAAACCTAAAACCTCACCCTAAACCTAACGCTAAACCTCACCCTCAACCTAGCCCTCACCCTAACCTTAATCCTAACCTTAACCCTCATTGTAACCCTATTGCTAACCCTTAAGCCAACCCTCACCCTAAACCTAACCCTCAACCTCAACCTCACCCTCAGCCTAACCCTAAGCATAACGCTAAACCTAACCCTAACACACACAATCACCCTCACACTAATCCAAATCCTAACCCTAAACCTCACCCTCACCCTCACCCTCAGTGTAACCAAAAGCCTGACCCTAACACTAACCCTAACCCTCACACTCACCCTAACCCTTACCCTAATCCTAATCCTACCCCTAACCCTAACCCTCACCCTCAGCCTCTCCTTAAACCTAACTCTAATCCTAAAACTCTCCCTAACTTTCACCCTATCATTAACCCTAACCCTAAACCTAACCCTAAACCTCACCCTTATCTTAACCCTCACCCTCAGCCTAAAAGTCAACTTTACCCTTACCATCATCCTCACCCTAACCCACACCCTAACCCTAACCTCATCCTAACCCTCACCCTAACCTTAAAATTAACCATCATGCTAACACTAACCCTCACACTCAACCTCATGCTCAGCCTAACCCTAAGCCTAAGCCTAAGACTTACCCTAAACCTCACCCTCTCCCCAGACCTCACCCTAACCCTAATCCTAACCATCACCCTAACCCTAATCCTCAACCCCACACTCACGCTCAGCCTAACCCTAAACCTAAGCCTAACCGTAAACCGAACCCTCACAGTCACCCTCACCCTAACCTTAATTCTAACCCTAACCCTAACCCTAACCTTAAAACTCAACCTAACTATCACCCTAAACTTAAACCTAACACTAACCCTAACCCTAACCCTCGAACTAACCCTCCCCCTAACCCTAAATCTAAACCTAAACTTCACTCTCACCCTAACCCTAATCCTAACCCTAAACCTCACCCTAAAACTAACCCTAACCCTCACCCTCACCCTCACTGTAACTCTAAACCTAACCCTAACAATAACACTAATCGTAACACTAACCCTAACCCTAACCCTAAGCCTAACCCTAATCCTAAAACTCACCCTCACCTAACCCTAATTCTAAACCTAACCCTCAACTTAACCCTAACCCTCACATCACTGTAACCCTAAATCTCATCCAAACCCTCACCCTAACCCTAACCCTAACCCTAAACCTCAACCTAACACAAACCCTATCCCTCAGCCACAACCTAACCCTCACCCTAACTCTAATCCGAACCCTAATCCTCATCTTAACCCTCACCCTCACCCTAACCCTTACCCTAACCCTAATACTAACCCAAACCCTAATGGTCAACTTAAACCTAACCCTCACGCTCACAATAACCATAACAATAACCCTCACATTATCCCTAACCTTCAACCTCACCCTCACCCTCAGCCTAAACCTAGCCTAAACCTAACCCTAACCCTAACCCACACACTCACCCTAACCCTTACCCTAACACTATAATAACCCTAAGCCAAACCCTCACACTCACCCTAACCCTCACTCTAACCCTAAATCTAAAACTAACCCTAACCCTAACCCTAGCCATAAGCTTCACCCTAACCCTAACTCTAACCCTAAACTTCACCCTCACCCTAACCCTAACCCTGACCCTAAACCTAAACATCACCCTAACCCTAACCCTAAACCTCACCCTCACACTAGCCCTCCCCCTTACCCTAATCCTAACCCTCATCGTAACCCTCACACTAACACTAAGCCTAACCCTCACACTCACCCTCACCCTAACCCTAATCCTAACCCTAACGTAAACCTAACCCTCACACTCACCGTAACCCTTATCCTAACCCTAAACTTAACCCAAACCAAAACCCTCACCCTCACCCTAACCCTAACCCTCACCGTAAACCTAACCTTAAACCTCACCCTCACCCTAGCCCTCACCCTAACCCTATTCCTAAACCTAACCCTCATCCTAACACTCCCTCTAACCCTTACACTAACCATTATCCTAACCCTAACTGTCACCCTCAACCTCACCCTCAGCCTAACACTAAGCCTACCCCTAAACCTAACCCTAACACACATGCTCACCTTTACCCTAACCCTAATCCTAACCCTAACCTTCACCCTCACCCTCACCATCAGTGTAACCCTAAGCCTAACCCTAACCCTAACCCTAACCCTCATGCTCACACTAACACTTACCCTAATCCTAATCCTAACCCTAACCCTAAAACTCACCCTCAGCTTCACTTTAATCCTAACTCTAACCTTAACCCTAAACCTCACCCTAAAACTAAACCTAAACCTCACCCTCACACTAGAACTCAACCTAAACCTAATCCTAACCCAACCATCATCCTAACGCTCCTCATAACCCTAACCCTAACCCTCACCCTAAACCTAACCCTCACCGTCACAATCAGCCTAACCCTAAGCCTAACCCTAACCCTAACCCTAACTTTCACAGTCACCTTAAACCTAACCCTAAGCCTAAGCGTAACCCTCACCCTAACCCTAACCCTAAACCTAAGCCTAACACTAACCCTAACACTAACGATAACCCTAACCCTCAACTTCAGCCTCACCTTAACCCTAACTCTAACCCTAAACCTCACCCTCAAACTAACCCTAACCCTAACCCTAAACCTCACCCTAACCCTAACACTAAACCTCACCCTCACCCTAGCCCTTACCCTAACCCTAATCCCAACCCTAACCCTCATTCTAATCCTCACCCTAAACCTAACCCTCACCCTCAACCTATCCCTCAGCCTAACGCTAAGCCTAAACCTAAACCTAACCCTAACACACACAATCACACTCACCCTAACCCTAATCCTATCCCTAAGACTAACTCCAATCCTAATCCTCTCCCTATCTCTCACCTAAACCTAACCCTAACACTAACGCTAACCCTAACCCTCAACCTAACCCTCACCCAAACCATAACACTAACACTAAACCTCACCCTCACTCTAACCCTAACTCTAACCCTAACCCAAACCCTGAACCTCACCCTAACCCTAACCCTAACAATCACCCTCACCCTCACCACAACCATAACCCTAAACCTAACAATAATAATAACCCTAACCCAAATCCTAACCCTCACCCTAACCATAACCCTCACCCTAAGACTAACCCTAACCCTAACACTAACCGTCACACTTGCCCTAAACCTAACCCTAACCCTAAACCTCAACTTAACCCTCACACTCCACCTAACACTAACACAAACCCTAACCCTAACCCTCACCCTAACCCTCATCCTAACCCTATATCTAAACCTAAACCTCACCCTCACCCTAACCCTAACCCTAACCCTAACTCTAAACCCCACCCTAAACCTAACCCTCAACCGCACCCTCACTCTCACCTTAACCCTAACCCTAACCCTAACAATAACTCTAACCCTAATCCTAAACCTCACCCTAACCATAACCCTCACCCTAACCCATAACCTCACCCTAACACTTACCCTCACCGTTAGAGTAACCCTAACGCTAACACTAACCCTCATACTAAGCCTAACCCTAATCCTAACCCTAAATCTCAACCTAACCCTCACCCTCAACCTAACCCTAACCCTAACCTTAACCCTAACCCTCACCCTAATCCTCACCTTAACCCTCACCCTAACCCTATATCTAACCCTAAACCTCACCCTCACCATAAACCTAACCCTAAACCCCACCCTAACCCTAACCCTCAACCGCATCCTCACCCTCACCGTAACTATAACACTAACCCTAACAATAACACTAACCCTAACCCGAAACATCACCCTAACCCTAATCCTCACTCCCACCCTCACCCTGAGCCTAACCTTAAGCCTAAGCCTAACCCTCACACTAACCCTCACACTCACCCTAACCCTAACCCTAATCCTAAACCTAACCCTATCCCAAAACCTCAACCTAATCCTCACCCTCAACCTAACTCTAACACTAACCCTAAACCTGAACCTCATCCTAATCCACCTCGTATCCCTAATTCTAACCCTAAACCTCACCCTCACCCAACCCTAACTCTAACTCTAAACCCCACCCTAAACCTAAGCTTCACCCTCACACTCAACCTCACTGTAACTCTAACCCTAACACTAACAATAACCCTAACCCGAACCCTAACCTTCACCCTAACCATAACCCGAACCCTAACCCTAAACCTAATCCTCAATGTAACCCTCACCCTTACCCTAAACCTAACCCTACCCTAACCCTAATACTAACCCTAACCATCACCCTTATCTTAATCCTCACCCTCAGCCTGAACCTCCCCTTTACCCTTACCATCATCCTAACCCTAACCCAAACCCTAACCCTAACCTCATCCTAACCCTCAACCTAACGGTAATCCTAACCATCATGCTAACCCTAACCCACAAACTCAACCTCATGCTCAGCCTAACCCTAAGCCTAAGCCTAAGTCTTACCCTAAACCTCACCCTCTCCCCAGCCCTCACCCTAACCCTAATCCTAACCATCACCCTAACCCTAATCCTCAACTCCACCCTCAACCTCAGACTAACCCAAAGCCTAGACCTAAGCCTAACCCTAACACTACCCCTCACCATATCCCTAACCCTAACCCTAACCCTAATACTAACCCTAAGCCTAAACACAACCCTACACCTAAACCTAAACCTAACCATAATCCTCAGCCTCAACCTCAGCCTAACCCAAACCCTAACCCTAACCCTCACCCTAACTCTAAGCCTAACCATAACCCTAACCCTGACACTCACCCTTACCCTAACCCTAATCGTAAACCTAACCCTTTCCCTAACACTAACCCTCACCCTAAACCTCACCCTAGCACTCATCCTAACGCTAATCCTAACCCTAAACCTCATCATAACCCTCACCCTAACCCTAACCCTAACGCTCACCCAATCCCGAACCCTAACCCTCACCCTCATGCTGGGCCTAAGCCTAAGCCTAACCCTAATCCCAACCCTCACCCTAACCCTAACCCTAACCCTTACCGTAACCCTCACTCTCAGACTAACCCTCACCTTTACTCTAACCGTCACCCCCACCCTAACCCGCACCCTAACCCCAACCCTCACCCTAACCCTCACCCTAACCCTAACTCTACCCCTAAACCTCAACCTCACCCTAACCCTAACACTAAACCTCATCCTAACCCTAACCCTCACCCTCACCCTGACCATAACCGTAACCCTAACCCTAACACTAACAATAATCCTAAACCGAACCCTAACCCCCACCCTAACCATAACCCTCACATTAACCCTAAACCTAATCCTCAATATAAACCACACCCTAAACCTAAACCTAAACCTACCCTAACCCTAAACCTAACCCTAACCCTCACCCTTATCTTAACACTCACCCTCAGCCTAAAAGTCACCTTTACCCTTACCATCATCCTCACCCTAACCCACACCCTAACCCTAAACTCATCCTAACACTCACCCTAACCATAAACTTAACCATCATGCTAACACTAACACTCACACTCAACCTCATGCTCAGCCTAACCCTTAGCCTAAGCCTAAGACTTACCCTAAACCTCACCCTCTCCCCAGCCTTCACCCTAACCCTAATCCTAACCATCACCCTAACCCTAATCCTCAAACCCACCCTCACCCTCAGCATAACCCTAAGCATAAGCCTAACCATAAACCTAACCCTCACCCTCACCCTCACCCTCACCCTCACCCTAACCTTAACCCTAACACTAACCTTAACCCTAAACCTAGACCTAACCCTCCCGCTAACCCTAAATCTAACCCTAAACCTCAATCTCACCCTAACCCTAATCTTAACACTAACCCTAAACCTCACCCTAAACCTAACCCTAACCCTCAACCTCACCCTCACTGTAACTCTATCCCTAACCCTGACAATAATACTAATCCTAAACCTCAACCTAACCCTAACCCTAAGCCTAACCCTAATCCTAATACTCACCCTCACCCTAACCCTAATTCTAACCCTAACCCTCAACCTAACCCTAACCCTCACATCACCGTAACCCTAACTCTGATCCAAACCCTCACGCTAACCCTAATCCTAAACCTCAACCTCAACCTAAAACTAACCCTAAACATCACCCTCACCCTAGACCTCACCCTAACCCTAATCCTAACCCTAACCCTCATCCTAACCCTCCTTCTAACCCTTACCCTAACCCTTACGCTAAACCTAAACTTCACCCTCAACCTCACCCTCAGCCTAAACCTAAGCCTACCCCTAAACCTAACCCTAACACACATGCTCACTTTCACCCTAACCCTAATCCTAACCCTAAGCCTCACCCTCACCCTCACAATCAGTGTAACCCTAAGACTAACCCTAACCCTAACCCTAACCCTCATGCTCACCCTAAACCTTACCCTAATCCTAATCCTAACCCTAACCCTAACCCTCATCCTCAGCCTCACCTTAACCCTAACTCTAACCCTAAACCTAAACCTCACCCTAAACCTAACCCAAAACCTCACACTCACCCTAGCCCTCACCCTAACCCTAATCCTAACCCTAACCATCATCCTAACCCTCCTCATAACACTAACCCTAACCCTCACCCTAACCCTAAACCTAACCCTCACACTCACCCTAACCCTAACCCTAACCCTAAACCTAACACTCACCCTCACCCTCACCCTCACCCTAAACCTAAACCTAAACCTAACACTAACACTAACCCTAACGATAACCCTAACACTCACCTTCAGCCTCACCCTAACCCTAATTCTAACCCTAAACCTCACCCTCACCCTAACCATAACCCTAACCCTAAACCTCACCCTAACCCTAACACTAAACCTCACACTCACCCTAGCCCTTATTCTAACCCTAATCCTAACCCTAACCCTCATACTAACCCTCCACCTAACCCTAACCCTCAACCTCACCCTCTCAGCCTAACCCTAAGCCTAAACCTAAACCGAACCCTAACACACACACTCACCCTCACCCTAACCCTAATCCTATCCCTAAAACTAACCCTAATCCTAACCCTCTCCCTAACTCTCACCTAACCCTAACCCTAACACTAACCCTAACCCTAACCCACAACCTAACCCTCACCCTAACCCTAACCCTAACCCTAAACCTCACCTTCACTGTAGCCCTAACTCTAACCCTAAACCAAAACCTAAACCTCACCCTAACCCTAACCCTCACCCTCACCTCAAACATACCCTGAAATCTAACCCTAACAATAACCCTAACCCTAATCCTAACCCTCACCCTAACCATGACCCTCATCCTAACCCATACCCTCACACTAACATTAACCCTCACCCTAACCCACATCCTCACCCTAACACTTACCCTCACCCTAAGACTAACCCTAACCCTAACACTAACCCTCACACTAACTCTAACCCTAACCCTAACCCTAAACCTCAACCTAAGCCTCACCCTCAAACTAAGCCTAACCCTAACCCTCACCCTAACCCTCACCCTAATCCTCACCCTAACCCTATATCTAACCCTAAATTTCACCCTCACCCTCAATCTCACCTCAACCATAACCCTAAACCTAACCCTAACAATAACCCTAACCCTAATCCTAACCCTCACCCTAACCATAACCCTCACCCAAACCCATACCCTCACCCTAACACTTATCCTCACCCTAAGACTAACCTTAACCCTAAACCTAAACCTAAACCTCCCCCTAACCCACCCCGTAACCCTAATTCTAACCCTAAACCTCACCCTCACCCTAACCCTAACCCTAACTCTAAACCCCACCCTAAACCTAACCTTCACCCTCATCCTAAACCTCACTGTAACTCTCACCCTAACCCTAAAATAGAACTAACCCTAACCCTAACCCTAACCAGAACCCTCACCCTCAGCCTCACCGTCACCTCAAACTTAACCCTAACCATAAGACTAAAAATAAACCTAACCCCAAGCCTAACCCTAACCATAACCCTAAACCTCACCCCCAAACTCACCCTCAGCCTAAGCCTAAGCCTAAGCCTAACCCTAACCCTAACTCTAACCCACAACTTAACCCTAACACTAACCCTAACCCTAAAACTAACCATAACTCTAAACATAACACAAAACCTAAACCTAATCCTCAGCCGCTCCGTCACCCTAAACCAAACCCTAGCCCTAACCATCACCCTAAATCTAAGCCTAACCCTAACCCTAACCTAACCCTCACACTCACGCTCACCCTTACCCTAATCCTAAACCTAACCTTAGCCCTAACTCTAACCCTCACTCTAACACTCATCATAGCCCTCACCCTAACCCTCATCCCAACCATAAAACTCATTCTAACCTTCACCTTAACCCTAACCCTAACCCTAAACCTCACCCTCATGCTCGGCCTAAGCCTAAGCCTAAGCCAAAGCCTAACAATAACCCAAACCCTCACCCTAACCCTAAACCTAACCCTAACCCTCACCCTAACCATAACCCTCACCCTAACCCTAACCTTCACCCTAACACTTACTCCCACCCTAACACTCACGCTAACACTAACACTAACCCGCACACTAACACTAACCCTCACCCTAATCCTAAACCTCACCCTAACCCTAACCCTAAACCTAAGCCTCACCCTCACCATAGCCCTCACCCTAACCCTAATTCTAACCCTCATCCTGATCCTAACCCTAACCCTCATCCTCACCTTAAACCTCACACTAACCCTAAACCTAATCCTCAATCTAACCCTCACTCTAACCCTAACCATAACACTTACCCTAACTCTAACCCTCACCCTAACCATCCCCCTAACTCTATATCTAACCCTAAAACTCACCCTCAACGTAATCCTAATACTAACCCTAATCCCCACCCTAACCCTAAACATAACACTCACCCCCAACCTCACCCTCACGGTAACTCTAACCCTAACCCTAACAATAACACTAAACCTAAACCGAACCATCACCCTAACCCTCATCCTCACCGCCATCCTCATCCTCAACCAAACCCTAAGCCTAAGCCTAACTCTCACCCTAACCCTCACACTCACACTCACACTAACCCCAATCCTAAACCTAACCCTATCCCTAAACCTCAACCTAACCCTCACCCTCACCCTAACCATAACACTAACCCTAACCCTAAACCTCAACCTAACCCTCCCCCTAAACCTAACCCTAATCCTCAGCTTCACGCCCACCCTAACCCAAACCCTAACCCTAAACCTCAGCCTAAACCTAAGCTTACCCTTAACCCTAACCCTCACACTCACCCTCACTCTAACCCTAATCCTAAAACTATCCCTTTCCCTAAACCTAACCGTCACCCTAACGCTCACCCTAACCCTAATCCTAACTCTAAACCTCATCCTAACCCACACCCTAATCCTAAACATAACCCTCACCCTAACCCTAACCCTAACCGTCACATTCATGCTCGGCCTAAGCCTAAGCCTAAGCCTGACCCTAAACCCAACCCTCACCCTAACCCTCACCCTAACACTAACCCTAACTCTAACTGTAAACGTCACTCTCACCCTAACTCTAATTCTAACTCTAACCATAAATCTAAACCTCATCCTAACCCTAAACCTAACCCTCACCCTCAAACTTACTGTAATCCTAAACCTAATCCTAAACCTAACAATAACCCGAACGCTAACCCTAACCCTCAACCTAAACATAACCCTCACCCACACCCTAACCCTCACCCTAACACTTCCCCTCACCCTAACACTAACCCTAACCTTAATACTAACCCTCACACTAACCCTAACCATCACCTTAACCCTAACACTCAACCACACCCTTCCCCAAACCCTAACCCTATCCCTCACTCCACTGTAACACTCACCCTCAGCCTAAACCTCACGTTTAACATTAACATCACCCCCCCTCCCTAAACCTTACCCTAACCCTACCCTAACCCTCACCCTAACCCTAACTCTGCCTCTAAACCTCACCCTCACCCTAACCCTAACTCTAACCCTAACCCTAACACTAAACCTCACCCTTACCCTAATCCTCACCCTAATCATAACCCCCACACTAACCCTAACCCTCTCCCTAACACTCATCCTTACCATAAACATCACACTAACCCTAACCCTAGTCCTTAATCTAACCCTCACCCTAACCCTAACCCTGACCCTTTCCCTAACCCTAAACCTGACCCTATCCCTCACCCTTATCTTAACCTTCACACTCAGCCTAAATCTCACCTTTAACCTTACCATCATCCTCACCCTAATCCTCACCCTAACCATAAACCTCATTCTAACCCTCATCCAACCCTTAAACCTAACCATCACCTTAATCCTAACCCTCACCCTCAACCTCATGCTCAGCCTAAACCTAATCCTAAGCCTAACCCTTACCATAACACTCACCCTCACCCTAGCCCTCACTCTAACACTAATCCTAACCCTAAACCTCATCCTAACCCTCACCCTCACCCTAACCCAAATCCTAACCCCAACCCTAAACCTAACCCTAACCCTCAACCTCTCAGTAACCATTACCCAAACCCTCAACCTAACCCTAAACTTAACACGAACCCTAACTATCACCCTAAACCTAACCCAACCCTCACCCTAACCATAACCCTAACCCTCACCCTCACCCTCACCGTAACCGTAACCCTAACCCTAACAATAACCCAAAACCTAACCCTAAATCTCAAACTAACAGTTATCCTCACGGTAACACTAACCCTAACCCTAAAACTAATCCTCACACTAAACCTAACCCTTACCCTAATCCTAAACCTTACCATAATGCTAACCCTAACCCTAACCCTCACAATCATCTTAGCCCTCACCCTAATCCTAATTCTAACCCTCACCTTCACCTAACCCCAACCCTCATCCTCACCCTAACCTCACACTAAACCTAACCTTAATCCTCATTGTAACCCTCAACCTGACCCTAACCCTAACCATTACCCTAACCCTAACCTAACCCTAACCCTCACCTTAACCCAAAACCTCACCCTAACACTTACCCTCACCCTAACACTAACCCTACCCTAACACTAACTCTCACACTAACGCAAATCCTAACCCTAACCTTAACCCTCCCCCTAACCCTCCCTATAACCCTATATCTAACGGTAAACCTCACCCTAACCCAAACCCTAACCCTAACCTTAACCCTAAACCCCACCTTAACCTAAACAAAACCCTCACCCTCACCCTCAAACTCACTGTAACCCTAATCCTAGCCCAAACAATAACACTAACCTTATCCCTAACCCTAACCCTAAACATAACCCTCACACTCAGCCTCACCGTCACCGCAAATTTAACCCTAACCATAACACTAACAATAACCCTAACACTAACCCTAACCCTCACTCTAAACCTCACCCCCACCCTCAGCCTCAGCTTAACCATAAGCCTAAACCTAACCCTAACCCTCACCGTAACCCTAACCTTAAACATAACCCTAATCCTAACCCTAAACCTAAACCTAACACTAACCCTAAAGCTAAACCTAATCCTCAGGCTCAGCCTCACCCTAATCCTAACCCTTACCCTAACCCTAAACCTAATCCTAACCCTAACCCTAACCCTCCCACTCACCCTCACCCTAACCCTAATTGTAAACCTAAACCTATCCCTAACCCTAACCCTCACCCTAACCCTCACCCTAGCCCTAACCCTAACCCTAATCCTAACCCTAAACCTCATCCTATCCCTCACCATAAACCTAAGCCTAACCCTCACCCTAACCCTAACCCTAAACCTCATCCTCATGCTCGGACTAAGACTAAGCCTATCCCTCACCCTAAACTTCACCCCCACCCTACCCAACACTCTAACCCTAATCTTCACCATCACCCTAAACCTAATCCTCTCCCCCACCCTCACCCACACCCTAACCCTAAACCTAAGCCTAACCCTAACTGTAACCCTCACACTCACACTCACCCTAATACTAATCCTAACCATAACCCTAACACTAACCTTAAACCTCAACCAAAATTTCACCCTAAACCTAACCCTCACCTTCAGCCTCAACCTCAAAGTAACTCTAACTCTAAACCTAACAATAACACTAACCCTAACCATAACCCTAACCCTAACCATAACCCTCACTCTCAGCCTCATCCTCACACCAAACTTAACACTAACCAAAAAACTAACAATAACCCTAACCCTAACCTAACCCTAATCCTCACCGTAACCCTAACCCTAACCCTAAACCTAACCCTAACCCTAAGCCTAAACCTAATCTTCAGCCTCACACTCAACCAAAACCCAATACCTAACACTAACCCTCACCCTAACCCTAAGCCTAACCCTAACCCTAAACCTAACCCTCACACTCTCCCACACCCTAACTCTAATCCTAAACCTAATCCGATCCCTAGCCCTAACCCTCACCCTATGCTTCACCCTAGCCCTCACCCTAACCCTAAATCTAACCCTAGACCTCACCCTCACCCTAACCCTAATCCTAACCCTAGCCCTAAACCTCACACTAACCCTGACACTCAGACTCACCCTCACCCTCACCCTCACCCTCACCTTAACTCTAACACTAACACTAACAATAACACTAATCCTAATCCTAAACCTAACCCTAACCCTAACCCTAACCCGAATCCTAATACTCACCCTCACCCTAACCCTAATTCTAACCCTAACCCCAAACCTAACCCTAACACTCATATCACCATAACCCTAACCTTCATCCTAACACTCACCCTAACCCTAACCCTAACCTAAACTTCACCCTAACACTAACCCTAACCCGCAACCTCACACTAGCCCTCACACTAACCATAATCCTAACCTTAATCCTCATCCTAAACCTCACACTAACCTTAACACTAACCGTCACATTAATCCTAACCCTCATCCCAACCCTCAACCTAACCCTAAATCTCATGCTCACTGTAAGCCTAACCGTAACCCTCACCTTAACCCTAAACTTAATGCGAA
This sequence comes from Dipodomys merriami, assembly GCF_024711535.1. Classification (NCBI taxonomy): domain Eukaryota; kingdom Metazoa; phylum Chordata; class Mammalia; order Rodentia; family Heteromyidae; genus Dipodomys; species Dipodomys merriami. The sequence goes on along the minus strand of NW_027206471.1, from coordinate 12,299 downwards.
CCCTAACTCTCCCCCTAATCCTCACCCTAACCCTAACACTCACTCTCACCCTCACCCTCAGCCTAACCCTAAGCCTAACCCTAACCCTAACCCTAACACTCACCCTCACCCTAACCCTCACCCTAACCTTAAATCTAACACTCACCCTAACCCTAACCCTCCCCCTCAGCCTTACCGTAACCCTAACACTAAACCTAAACCTCATACTCACCCTAACCCTAACCCTAACCCTAAACCTCAGCCTAACCCTAACCCTAAACCTTACCCTCACTATAGCCCTCACCCTAACCCTAATCCTAAAACAAATCCTCAACCTAACCCTCACACTCAACCTCACCCTAAACTTAAACCTAACCCTCAAACTAACCCTAACCCTCACCCTCAGCATAACGCTTACTCTAACCCTCACCCTAACCCTAAACATAACCTGAACCCTAACCCTCACCCTAACCCTAACTCTCCCCCTCAACCTCCCCCTCAGCCTAACCCTAAGCCTAACCCTAAACCTAACCCTAACAATCACACTCACCCTCACCCTAACTCTAATACTAACACTAACCCTAACCCTAACCCGCGCCCTAACTCTCACCATAAACCTAACCCAAACACTAACACTAACCCTAACCCTCAAACTAACCCTCACCAGAACACTAATTCTAACCCTAAACCTCACCCTCACCATAAACCTAACTCTAACCCTAACCCAAACCCTAAATCTCACAATAACCCTATCCCTCAACCGCTCCCTCACCCTCACCGTAACTCTAAACCTAACCCTAACAATAACACTAACACTAACCCGAACTATCACCCTAACCCTAATCCTCACCCCCACCCTCACCCTCAGCCTAAACATAAGCCTAAGCCTAACCCTCACCCTAACCCTTACACTCACCCTCACCCAAACCCTAATCCTAACCCTAAACCTATCCCTAAACCTCATCCTAACCCTCACCCTCATCCTAACTCTAACACTAACCCTAACCCTAAACCTCACCCCCTAACCCACCTCCTAACCCTAACTCTAACCCTAAACCTCACCCTCACTCTAACCCTAAACCTAACCCTGAACCTCACCCTAAACCTCACCCTAACCCTCACCCTCACCCTCACCCTCAACCTCACTGTAACTCTAACCCTAACCCAAACAATAACACTAACCCTAACCCTAACCCTAAGTATAACCATAACCCTCAACATCAGCCTCACCTTCACCCCAAACTTAACCCTAAACATAACACTAACAACAACCCTAACCGTAAACCTCACCCTAACCAAAACCCACACCCTAACACTTACCCTCACCTTAACACTAACCCTAACCCTAACACTAACCCTCACACTAACCCTAAACCTAACCATAACCCTAAACCTCAACCTAACCCTCAACCTCACCCTAACCTTACACTAACACTAAACCTAACCCTCACCCTAACCATAGCCCTAACCCTATATCTAACCATAAACCTCACCCTCACACTAACCCTAACCCTAACACTTAACCCCAACCTAACCCTAACCCTAAACCTCACCCGCAACCTCACCCTCACCATAACTCTAACCCTAACCCTAACAATAACCCTAACCCTAACCCTAAGCCTAAGCCTAACCTTAACTCTTACCCTAATTCTAATCCTAACCCTAAACCTAACCCTCACCATCATCCTAACCCTCACCCTAACCCTAACACTAACACTACCCCTAACCCTAACCCTCACCTTCAGCCTCACCCTAACCCTAACTCTAACCCTAAACCTCACCTTCAACGTAACCCTAACCCTAACCTTAACCCTCAACCTAACCCTCACCCTAAACATACCCCTAAACCTATATCTAACCCTAAACCTCACCCTCACACTAACACTAACCCTAACACTTAACCCTACCCTAACACTAACAATAAACCTAACCCGCAACCAAACCCTCACCATAACTCTAACCCTAACCCTAACAATAACCCTAATCCTAACCCTAACCCTATGCCTAACCCTAACCCTTACCCTAATTCTAATCCTAACCCTAAACCTAACCCTCACCATCATCCTAACCCTCACCCTAACCCTAACTCTAACACTAACCCTAACCATAACCCTCACATTCAGACTCACCCTAACCCTAACTCTAACCCTAAACCTCACTTTCAACATAACCCAAACCTAAACTTAACCCTCAACCTCACCCTAACCCTAAACCTAAAACTCACCCTCACAATACCCCTCACCCTAACCATAATCCTAACTCTAAAGCTCATCCAAACCCTCCTCATAACCCTACAATTAGCCCTCACCCTAAACTTAACCCTAAACCTCAATCTCAACTTCAGCCTAACCCTAACCTTCACCCTAACCCTCACACTCACCCTAAAACTATCCCTAATCCTAAACCTAACAATATCCCTAAACATCAACCTAAACCTCACGCTCACCCTAAACCTAACCCTCAACTTAACCCTAACCCTCACTCTCAGCGTAAACCTAACCCTAACCCTAACCCTCACCGTAACCATAAACCTAACCCTAATACTAAACTCCACCCTAAACCTAACCCTCAACCTAACCCTAACCCTAACCTTATCCTCACCCCCACCCTCACCATCAGCCTAACCCTAAGGCAAACCCTAACCCTAACCCTAACCCTAACCCTCACCATAACCCTAAAACTAACCTTAACCCTAACCTTAAACCTAACCTTAACTCTAACCCTAAACCTAAACCTAATACTCAGACTCACCCTCTCCTTAACCCAAACATTAATCCTAACGCCCATCCTAAACCTAAGCCTAACCCTAACCTTCACCCTAACCCTCACACTCACTCTCACCCTAACCCTAATCCTAAACCTAACCCTCTCCCTAACCCTAAACCTCACCCTAAGCCTCACCCTAGCCCTCACCCTAAACCTCACCCTAACCCTAAACCTCACTCTAACCCTCACCCTAACCCTAACCCTAACCCTCACATTCATGCTTGGCCTAAGCTTAAGCTTAAGCCTAAGCCTAGCCCTAACCCTAACCCTCATGCTAACCATAACTGGAACAGTAACACTAACACTAACACTAAACATAACCCTCACCCTAAGCCTCCTGCTAACACCATATCTAAATCTAAACCACACGCTCACCCTAACCCTAACTCTTAACCCCACCCTAACCCTAACCCTAACCCTCACCCGCACCCTAACCTCACCTTAACTCTAACCCTGACCCTAACAATAACACTAACACTAACCCTAACCCTCACCCTAACCGTAAACCTAACCCTCACCCTAACCCTCAGCCTAACCCTAAGCCTAACCCTAATCTTAACCCTTACCCTCACCCTCACCCTAACCCTAACCCTAACCCTCACCCTAACCCTAACCCTCACCCTCAACCTCAGCCTAACCCTAAGCCTAACCCTAACACTAATACTAACCATCACACTCACCATAAATCTAACACTAACCCTAAACCTAACCCTCACGGTCAGCCTCACCATAACACTAACTCTATGCCTAATCCTCACCCTTAACCTAACCTTAACCCTAACCCTAAACCTCACCCTAACACTAACCCTAAACCTCACCCAAAACCTAGCCCTCTCCCTAACCCTAATCCTAAAACTACCCCTCACCCTAACCCTCCCACTAACCCTAACCCTAACCCTCAACATAACCCTAACCCTCATCCTCAACATCACCCTCAGCCTAAACCTAAGCCTAACCGTAAAGCTAACCTAAACACAAATATTCATCTTCACCCTAACCCTAATCCTAACCCTATCCCTAACCCTAACACTCCGCCTAACTCTCACCCTAACCCTAAACCTAACACTAACCCTAACCATAACCCTCAAACTAACCCTCGCCCTAACACTATCCCTAACCCTAAACCTCACCCTAAGCCTCACCCTAGCCCTCACCCTAAACCTAACCATAACCCTAAACTTAACCCAAACCCTGACCGTAACCGTACAACTAACCCTAACCCTAAACCTAACCCTAACCCTAAAACTAACAGTAATCCTGAGCATCATCCTCATCCTAACCCAAAACCTAAACCTAACCCTCACACTAACCGTAAACCTAACCCTAACCTTAACCCTCAACCTAACCCTCACACTAACCATAAACCTTACCATCACCCTAACCCTAACCCTCAACCTCAACCTCAAGCTCAGCCTATCCCTAAGCATAAGCCTAAGCCTATCCCTCACCATGAAGCTCACCATCACTGTAACTCTAACCCTAACCCAAACAATAAACTAATCCTAAGCCTAAACATAACCCTAACCCTAACCCTAACCTAATCCTAATACTCACCCTCACTCTAAGCCTAATCCGAACCCTAATCCTCACCCTAATGCAAACCCTCACAGTTACAGTAACCTTAACTCTCATCCTATCCCTGACCCTAAGACTAAACCCTAAACCTAAACCTCACCCTAACACTAACCCTAACCCTCACCCTCTCCCTAGCCCTCACCCTAACCCTAATCCTAACCCTAATCCTCATCCTAACCCTCACCCTAACACTAACACTAACCCACACCCTAACCATAACCCTAACACTAACCCTCACCCTAATCCTAACTCTCACCCTAACCCTAACCTTAACCCTCACACTCACCCTAACCTGTACCCTAAACCTAATCTTATCACTAAGCCTAATCCTCACACTCAACCTCACCCTCACTGTAACCCTAACTCTAACACTAACCCTAACCCTAACCCTCACCCTCAGCCTCACCCTATCCTTAACTCTAACCCTAAACCAGACCCTCACCCTCACCCTAACCCTACACCTAACCCTAAACCTCACCCTAAACCTAACCCTAAACCTCACCCTCACCTTAGCCCTCACCCTAACCCTAATCCTAACCCTAAGCCTCATTCTAACGCTCACCCTAACACTAACCCTCACCCTCACCCTCAACTTCACCCTAACCCTAACACTAACCCTAACCCTAACTCTCACCCTAACCCTAAACCTAACCCTCACCCTCACCGTAACCCTCAACTTCACCCTCACATTCAGCCTAACACTAAGCCTAACCCTAACCCTAACACTAACCCTCACACTCACCGTAACTCTAACCCTAATCTTAATCCTAACACAAACCATAACCCTCACACTAACCCTAAACATCACCCTAATCCTAAACCTCACCCAAACCCTAAACCTAACCCTAACCCTCACCCTCACCCTAACCGGGACCCTCATCCTCACCCTAAACCTCACCCTAAACCTAACCCTAAACCTTACCCTCAGCCCTCACCCTAACCCTAATCCTAACCCTAACCCTCATCCTAACCCTCACCCTAACACTAACCCTCACCCTCACCCTCACCTTCACCCTAACCCTAACCCTAACCCTAACCCTAACTCTCACCCTAACCCTAAACCTAACCCTCACCCTCACCATAACCCTCAACTTCACCCTCACATTCAGCCTAACACTAAGCCTAACCCTAACCCTAACACTAACCCTCACACTCACCCTAACCCTAAACCTAATCTTAATCCTAACACAAACCATAACCCTCACACTAACCCTAAACATCACCCTAATCCTAAACCTCACCCAAACCCTAAACTTAACCCTAACCCTCACCCTCACCCTAACCCTGACCCTCATCCTCACCCTAAACCTCACACTAACCCTAACACTAAACCTCAATCTAAGCCTTAACCTCACCCTAACCCTAACCCTAACCCTCATCCTAAACCTAACCCCCACCCTTATCATAACCCTCACCCTCAGCCTAACTCTCATCTTTACCCTTACCGTCACCCCCACCCTTGCCCTCACCCAAACCCTAATCCTCACGCTGACCATAACCCTACTCCTAAACCTCACTCTCGTCCTAACCCTAACTCTAACACTAAACCTAACACTAAATCTCACACTATCCTTAACCCTAACACTCACCCTCAACCTCATGCTCAGCCTAACCCTAAGCCTAAGCATAACACTTACCCTAACCCTCACCATCACCCTAGCCCTCACCCTAACCCTAAGCCTAACCCTAACCCTCATCCTAGCCCTCACCTTAACCTGAACCCGAACATCACGCTAACCCTAATCCTCACCCACTCCCTCACCCTCAGCCTAACCCTCAGCCTAAGCCTGAGCCTAACCCTAACTCTCACACTCACCTCACCCTAACCCTAATCCTAACCCTAACCCTAACCCTAAACCAAATCCTAAACCTCACCCTAACCTTAACCCTAACACTAAACCTAACATTAACGCTCAACCTAACCCTCCAACTAAGTCTAAATCTAACCCTAAACTTCACACTCACCCTAAACCTAATCCTAACCCTAACCCTAAACCTCACCCTAACCCTAACCCTAACCCTCACCCTGACCCTCACCGTAATCATAAACCTAAACCTAACAATAACACTAACCCTAACCCTAACCCTAACTCTAACCATAACCCTCACCCTCAGCCTCACCCTCGCTGCAAACTTAACCCGAACCATAACACTAACAATAACCCTAAAATTAAGCCTAACCTAACCCTAACTCTAATCCTAACCACCACCCTCACCCTCAGCTTAACCCTAAGCGTAACCATAACCCTAAACCTAACACTAATCCTCAGCCTCAGCCTCACCCTAACCCAAACTCTACCCCTAATCCTCACCCCAACTCTAAGCCTAACCCTAAACCTAACCCTAACCCTCACACTCACCCTCAACCTAACACTAATCCTAAACCCAACCCTATCCCTAACCCTAACCCTCCCCCTAGCTCTCATCCTAACTCTAACCCTAATCCTCACCCTCAACCTAGCCCTCAACCTAAACCTAACACTCACCCTCACTGTAACCCTTACCCTAACCCTCACCCTAACCCTACACTTAAAGTGTACCCTAACTCGCACACTAAACCTAACCCTAAATGTCACCCTAACCCTAACACTCAACCTTACCGTAATGGTCACCCTCAGGCTAACCCTCACGTTTACCCTTAACTTCACCCCTACCCTAACCCTCACACTCACCATAACCCTCACCCTAAAACTAACTCTAGCCCTAAACCTCACCCTCACCCTAACCATAACTCTAACCATAACCCTAACACTAAACCTCATCCTAAACTTAACCTTACCCCTCAAACTAACCATAATCCTCACCCTCACGCAAACCCACAGCCTAAACCTGAGGCAAACACTAACCCTAACCATAACCTTCACACTCACCCTAATCCTAAACCTAATCCTAATCCTAACCCTAACTCTAACCCTCACCCTCACGTTCAGCCTCACCCTAACCCTAATTCTCACCCTAAACCTCACACTCACCCTAACCCTAATACTGAAACTCACCCTCACCGTAACCGAAACCCTAAACCTAACTCTAACCTTAAGCCTAACCCTAACCCTAACTGTACTCCTAACTCTCGCACTAACCCTAACCCTAACACTAATCCTAACCCTAAACCTCACCCTAACCCTAACCCTAAACCTCGCCCTCCCTCTCACTGAAACCAAAAGCCTAAACCTAACCCTAACAATATACTTAACACTAATCCTAACCCTCACCCTAACCATAACCCTCACCCTAACCCAAAATCTCACCCTAAAACTTACCCTCACCCTAACACTAACCCTAACCCTAACACTAACCCTCACACTAAACCTAACCATAACCATAACCCTAAACCTCAACCTAACCCTCACCCTCACCTTAACTCTAACACTAACCCTATCCCTAACCCTCACCCTAACCCTAATCATAACCCTAATTCTAACCCTAAACCTCACCCTCACACTAACCCAAACCCTAATCCGAAACCCCACCCTAACCCTAAGCCTAACCCTTACCCGCACCCTCACCCACACCATAACTCTAACCCTAACCCTAACAATAACACTAACCCTAACCCAAACCATCACCCTAACCCTAATCCTCACCCCCACCCTCACCTTCAGCCTAACCCTAAGCCTATGCCTAACCCTCACCCTAACTGTCACACTCACCCTCACCCTACCCCTAATACTAAATCTACCCTATCCCTAAACCTCAACCTAACCCTCACCCTCCCCGTTAACCCTAACAATAATCCTAACCCTAAACCTCAACCTAACCATCCCCCTAACACTAACTCTAACCCTAAACCTCACCCTAAACCTCACCCTAACCCTAACCCTCACCCTAACCCCTCAATCACACCGTAAATCTAACCCTAACCCTAAAAATAACACTAACCCTAACCCTAACCCTAACCATAAGCCTCAACTTCAGCCTCACCCTCAGTGCAAACTTAACCCTAACCTTAACACTAACAATAACCCTAATCCTAACCCTTACCATAATCCTCAACCCCAACCTCACACTCAGTCTAATCCTAAGACTAACCCTAACCCTAACCCTAACCCTAACTCTAAGCCTAAGCCTAAACATAACTCAAAACCTAATCCTAAACCTAACCCTAATCCTTAGCCTCACCCTCACCCTAACAAAAAACCCTAACCCTAACTCTCACCCTAACCCTAAGCCTAACCGTAACCCTGACTCTCACAATGACGCTCAACCCAACCCTAATTCTAAACCTAAACCTATCCCTAAACCTAACCCAAACACTAACCCTCACCCTAGTCCTCACCCTAACACTAATCCTAAACCTAAACCTCATACTAACCGTCACCTTAACCCTAACCCCAACCATCACCCTCATGCTTGGCCTAAGCTTAAGCCTAAGCTTGACTCGAACCCAAACCCTCACCTTAACCCTAACCATAACCATAACACTAACCATAACACTAACCCTAACTCTATCCTAAACCTCACTCTCACACTAACCCTAACTCTAACACTTACTCTAACCCTAAACCTCATCCTAATCCTAAACCTAACCCACACCCTCACCCACCCCGTAATGGTAACACTAACCCTAACCCTAACAATAACCCTAACCCTAACTCTACCCCTCAACCTAAACATAACCCTCAACCTAACCCTAACCCTCAACTTAACACTTACCCTCACCCTAACACTAACATTAACCCTCACCCTCACCCTAACCCTAATCCTAACCCTAACCCTCAACCTAACCCTAACCCTCACCCTTACCATAACCCTTACGCTAACCCTCACCCTAACCCTAAACTTGACCCGAACCCTAACTCTCACCCTAACACTAACCCTAACCCTCACCCTAACCCTAGCCTAACCCTCACATTTACCCTTACCGTCACCCCTACCCTAACCCTCACCCTAACCCTAACACTCACCCTAAAACTAACTCTACGTCTAAATCTCACCCTCACCCTAAGCATAACTCTAACCCTAATACTAACACTAAACTTCACCCTAACCCTAACCCTAACCCTCAAACTAACCGTAACTCTCACCCTCAGCCAAACCCTCATCCTAAACTTACGGCTAACCCTAACCCTAAACATAACCCTCACACTCAACCTAAACATAACCCTAAACCTCATCCTAACCCAAACCCTAAACCTCACCCTCACCCTCAGCCTCACCCTATCCCTAAGTCTAACCCTAAACCTCACCCTTACCCTAACCCTAATCCTAACCCTCACACTCACCGAAACTGAAACCCTAAACCTAACCCTAACCTTAACCTTTACCCTAATCCTCCAACTAACTTTCACCCTAACCCTAACCATAGAGTAACCCAAACCCTAATCCTCACCCTAACCCTCACCCTAACCCTAAATCCAACCGTAAACCTCACCCTCATCCTAACCCTCACTCTAAACCTAACCCAAAGCCTAAACATCAACTTCACCCTCACCGTAACCAAAACCCTAAACCTAACCCTAACAATAACCCTAACCTAATCCTATCCCTCACCCAAACCATAACGCTCACCCTAACTAAAACTCTCACCCTAAAACTTACCCTCACCCTAACACTAACCCTAACCCTAAACCTAACCCTCACACTAACCCTAACCATAACCCTAAACCTCAACCTAACCCTCACCCTCACCCTAACCCGAACACTAAACCTATGCCTAACCCTAACCCTAACCCTCCCCCAACCCTAAATCTAAACCTGAACCTCACCCTCACAGTAACCCTAACCCTAACCCTAAACCCCAGCTTAACCCTAAGCCTAACCCTCACCCGCACCCTCACCCTCACCGTAACTCTAACCCTAACCCTAACAATAACACTAACCCTAACCCGAACCATTACCCAAACCCTAATCCTCACCCCCACCCTCACCCTCAGCCTAAACCTAAGCCTAAGCCTAAACCTCACCCTAACCCTCACACTCACCCTCACCCTCACCCGAAACCTAATACTAAACCTAACCCTATCCCTAAACCTCAACCTATACCTCACCCTGCCCTTAACACTAACCCTAACCATAAACCTCAGCCTGACGCTCCCCATAACACTAACTCTAACCCTAAAACTCACCCTCACCCTAACCCTAACCCTAAACCTCACCCTAAACCTCACCCTCAGCCTAACCCTAAGCCTAACCCTAACCCTAACGCTAACCCTAATTGTAACCCAATCCCTAACCCTAAACCTAACCCAAAACCTAACCCTAAACCTAACCCTAATCCTCAGCCTCACCCTTACCCCAACCAAACCCCTAACACTAACCCTCACCCTAAACCTAAGCCTAACCCTAACCCTGACCTTCACACTCATCCTAAGCCTAACCCTAACCCTCCTAAACCTAACCGTCTCCCTAAACCTAACCCTCACCCTAACACAAATCCTAACCCTAAACCTCATCCTAACCCTCACCCTAACCCGAACCCTAAACCTCACCCTAACCATAAGCCTAACCCTCACCCTCATGCTTGGCATAAACCTAAGCCTAAGCCTAACTCTAACCCAAACAATCACCATAACCCTAACCCTAACATTAACCCTAACTCTAACCATAAACCTCACTCTCACCCTAACCCTAACTCTAAACCTAACGCTAAACCTAAACCTCATCCTAACCCTAACCCTACCCCTCACTTTCACCCTCACTATAACTGTAACCCTAACCCTAACAATAACCCTAATCCTAACCCTAACCCTCAACCTAACCATAACACTCACCCTAAACATAACACTCACCCTAACACTTACTCTCACCGTAACACTAACCCTAAGACTAACACTAACCCTCAAACTAACCCTAATCATCACCCTAACCCAAAACCTCACCCTAAAGCTAAACCTAACCCTCATCTCACCCTAGCCATCACCCTAACACTAACCCTCATCCTCACCCTAAACCTCACACTAACCCTAACTCTAATTCTCAATCTAACCGTTACCCACACCCTTCCCCTAACCCTAACCCTCACCCTAACCCTAACCCTCATCCCACTGTAACCCTCACCCTCAGCCTAACCCTCACGTTTACCCTTACCATCACCCCCATGATAACCCTTACCCTAACCTTAACCTTCACCCTAACCCTCACCCTAACCCTCTTTCCAAAAGAAAACCTCACCCTCACCCTAAACCTAAAAATTATCCTAACCCTAATCCTAACCCTCATCCTCACCATAAACCTTACACTAACCCTAACCCTAAACCTCAATTTAACCCTCACCCAAAGCCTAATCCTAACCCTCACCCTAACCGTAAACCTAACCCTAACACTCACCATTATCTTAACCCTCACCCTCAGCCTAAACCTCACCTTTACCCTTACCATCATCCTCACCCTAAACCTCCCCCTACCCTAAACCTCATCCTAACCCTCACCCTTACCATAAACCTAACCATCACCATAACCCTAAACCTCAACCTATACCTCACGCTCAGCCTAACCCTAAGCCTAAGCCTAAACCTTAACCTAACCCTAAACCTCACCCTAGCACTCACCCTAACCCTAATCCTAACACTAAGCCTCATCCTAACCCTCACCCTAACCCTAATCCTAACCCTCAACCTCACCCTCACCCTAACCCTAATCCTAACCCTCACCCTCAACCTCACCTTCAGACTAATCCTAAGCCTAACCCTAAACCTAACCCTAACACACACACTCACCCGCATGCTAACCCTAATCCTAATCCTCACCCTAACCCTAACCCTAAACCTCGCCCTAATCTCACCCTAACACTAACCCTAACCCTAACCCTCAACCTAACCTTTACCCTAACCCTAACTCTAACCCTAAACCTCACCCGCACCCTAAAACTCACCCTAACCCTAACCCTAAACCTCACCCTCACCTGCACCATAACAGTAACCTTAAACTGAAACCTAACAACAACCCTAAACCTAATGCTAAACCTCACCCTAACCATAACCGTCACCTTAACCCAAACCGTCACCCTAAGTCTTACCCTCACTGTAACACTAATCCTAACG